>NC_044013.1:8691250-9013333 GCF_900496995.4 Aquila chrysaetos chrysaetos | reverse complement strand
GAGAGGGGGTAATGGAAGCATCATGGCTTGTCTCCCATTCCTCTTTAGGTAGTACATTGAATTAAATGCAGCTCTGTTGGTTTCAGTAGCATTTTACCAGGGATAAATTTTACCTAGTGCGTAATGTTGAAGGTAGCTCCCCCACCCCCTTTTTTTGCCATTCTGATCCTGCCTCTTGCATTCCAGAAGGACTTTCTGCTTGCCTTAAAAAATGAAAAATGAGTAAACTAATAAAAAATCCAGATAGTTTTTATTCATCTTTGTCATCCACCTCAGAAGGGTTTGTTGCACTTGGCTGCTCCTCAGAAATCGAGTATTGTTATCTTTAGCTACCTGAGCATCAGGTCACCATACCTTAACGCAGCCTTCCGAAATCCAGGCAAGATGAGCTCTTGCATAGTGGTCGAAAGCAACCCCCTACATCATTCTATGCTGATCCTTGCCCTGCAGGTACAGGCAGAGCAACGGGACATCCTCTTGAATGGGGTTCCTTCCCCTCCTTTGTGCAAAGTCCAATTAAATAGGGTTTGTGCACTGGAGCACGTTAGAAGGTAGGAGGAGGTGCCCAGGTTGCAAAGCACGTGCTGAGCAGTTTTGACAGCCTGTACGTCTGTTTCTTCTGTGCTTTCCTGCCCCTGGCTCAACCTCTGCAGCCTTGAAGAACATTCCCCTCACAAAAATCTCGTCAGCCTTTTCCCCTCATCTTTTGCAGTCAAAGAAGGGCTCTGGTTTTCTCTTTGTGTTCTGTCTTTTGTTTTGCTAGTCTGACACCGCTGTGCAGGGACAGAGGGAGTTGAATGAGCCTTACCACAAGGTGCTTCACCAGAGTGATCCCTGCATTATGGTTAAACATCCCTCTTGCTGTAAATTAAAACGTGGCATTTCCCACAGGCTGCAATTAGTAGCAGAGAAACAACACTTTGCGAAATACGAGCTGGAAGAGCTGTAGGTACTGGTGTTGTCTAGCTTACTGCAAGTGCCAAGAAAGCATTTTTGTCAGCTTTCACGTGTCCCAAAAATCAACTGTTCACCACCTTGCTTTGGTTGCTGCTCCCGCTCCCAGCCCAGCGATCTGCCCCTCATTTGGCATTTCCAGTGACTGCCAGAGGTGTCAAAACTCGGTTTGCTCCATGCCGTGTTACCTCCTGGTAACATCTGGTGCAAACGTGCCACAGCGCACCAGTGTGCCAGTGCGTTTGGGAGGGTGCGCGAGGGAGGTGCAGGGGGCTGCTCCTGCAGGCTTCTCTCTGCATGGGGCTGAGTCAGGTTTTGAGGAATGGCTCGAGTCTGCCCTGAACAGAGAGGCCTGTATCTGCTTTGTTTTGTTCAAGGGAGTACAAGAAGTGAATGTCATCGTCCTGAGAATTTCAAAGTGGTGGGTTATATAGCAGGTATAAAGCAGACAGTGGGACTCAAGCGGCAAGAGTAGGACAGGTTTCCTACGTGGGAATTTCTTGCTGGGAGAGGCAGCTGAGACTCACCTTGCCCCAGTGCTCTGTTGTGGCCCCTCCCCACAAGTGACCAAAGCTTTCCTCTCCCTCTTCAGCATTGTTTAATGGTTTGTGATCTTCCCACTCTCCCTCCAGCATAGAAAACTGTTGACTGCAAAGAGAAAACACCGCACCTTACTAATATCATTAGGGTTCAGGCCAATCCAAATTCACTTGTCAGCATGAGAAACTGGGTGGGTCCTGATTTTTTTTTTAATTTTTTTTTTGTGAAAGCTGTTCTCCAAATCAGTGTTCAAAACACGTATTGAAAACAGGTCCTGGCCAAACCCTGTTTGACATAGATGGGCTGGGGAGAATACCATACAGCTGTAGTGCCATTTTCCAGACCCAATGAATCTTTCTCATGTTAAACAAAGCACCAAACCCAAGATACAGGACTTCTGTGAAGCTGTCGCATTGGCCAGTAGGTTAATGACCTTTGCTGCTAGAAACAAAACGTAAATCAATGTGTTCATATTTATTTTACTGTGCTGACCACTAATTGATTTGTTAATATTTAAGGCATTATTCTGTAGGTTGTTTTTGTTTAAATAGAACACTCTACATCGCACTTTGCTTTTGGATCAGAACAGGTATTTATTATATTTGTGAAAATGTTTTCCCTCCCACATATGTATTGTTTTCTTTCACTTGATGCAAAAAACCCAACAAAAAACCCCAAACAACAAAACCTACTCCAAAACCAAAAAAAACCCAAATCCAAGCAGTGGATCTTCTTTGTTTCTTTTCATGCCAAACAAAACGGGGATTTCCTTGCAACTTGCTCTTAAATGTCCATTTCTAATTTTTTTTTTTTTTTTTTCCCTCCAATGGTTCCTTTGGTAACTCGGGATGATATTTTTAGAGACACACGAAGTTCATACTACATTTAAGCATTTCTTTTAAGGCAAGGAAGTAAACTGTGGAATCCATGTATTTGTGAGGAGTATGAAAGTGATACTATTTTGTTTGTATTAAGC
This sequence comes from Aquila chrysaetos chrysaetos, assembly GCF_900496995.4. Lineage (NCBI taxonomy): Eukaryota > Metazoa > Chordata > Aves > Accipitriformes > Accipitridae > Aquila > Aquila chrysaetos. The sequence goes on along the minus strand of NC_044013.1, from coordinate 9,010,863 downwards.
ATTAGCTGTTATTTTGCATTCTGCACTAATGAGTAAATGTGTTATTATCTTGCCTAACATTGGTCTATTTTTGACTTTTTGCTTTCTTCATGTACATCAAAAGGAACCCTGAAAACTTCTGTGGAGTTGCTGAGGATGGTCATCAATGTAACAAAATGCAGATTTTTTTCTGTAAAGCTTCTTGTCTTTTTTCCTTTTCTAGATGCCCATTATAGGGCATTAGAAGGGAAAGCTATCTCCATAAGCACGGATTCATATTTTAGCATACTAATGCATGATGTCCTTTTGCTACATTACTTAATGCTCTCACTGTAACCAATGGGAATCTTGCCGAAATCAGGAGTGAATGAAATACCCTAGCTAAATATATTATGTTGGCTAGGGCCAGGCAAGGTACATTGCTAAAATTTGTCTTTTATGTTTGGGTTACAACACTCTTAAGGTTTTGCTTTTTGAGGAATGTGTATCTGGTTCTGTAAGGATTTGGTCCTGCTCCAGCTAAAATAGTTGGAAGTACATTGACTTCAGTTGAGTAGGAGCAAGCCTTGAAACCCTTCAGGAATTTCATACTGCTGATGTTTTCTCATATATGTGGTTTTTGTTTTGTGGGTTTTTTTAAAATTTTACAACCATATATACAAGGATGCTCTAGATGAGATGGACATCTGTTGCCGATTATGGAAAAACAAATGCCATGGTTGCCAAAGGATTAACAGAAAACGGAGAAGTATGGATGTGGTTTCTTTGAAGTTTGTGGCTAAGCTCCTATTGCTTTGAGCTGGGCTGGCTTCTTTGCCATCTGCATAAAGTTGGAAGTGAAGATAAAATCCACTTTCAAATAAATGTGGTCAAACAGTAGTTCTGGGAATCTCTCCTTTAAAAAATGTATCACAACTAAAATTGTATCTTTTTATTTGAAGTATCTGCAGGTAAAGGCAGGACTGTGGATTTTTAAAAATAAAATCAGTTTTTCAATCTGTGTTTCGCAGGGGAAAATTTACTTGATTTAATTTCCTTCTGCATCTGTCCAGCAACATCATTTGCAAGTGCTTTGAATATGTTTCATCTAGAGCCTTCTTGTCAGGTTGGTTTTGTACATTTGTCCTTATTTTCTTTATATTGTACTGACCCCCAGGAGGGAGTAGTTGATGAAAATGATTTTTTTTTTCTTTTTTTCTTCTTGAGTATATAATAAATCATCTCGCTCTTCTCATTGTACAGCCTTAGTGTTTGGTACTGCTACTGCTCATGATATGGCTGGACTATGCATGACTGAATTGATTTTAGCCTAGCATTGAGTGCAAGTACATGAGTAATATGTTTTAATACACTGATAAAGGAGTATAGTCCAGTGTAGAATTTGTTACTGTGGAGGAGGGGTCAGTGTACTTTCAACTATTACCGAAAGCCAACTGAGTTCTCCCTCTGAGCTGTCTCGGCTTCAGGAGGGGTTGGGAGTGCTCAGCCTCTGATGGGATGGGAACCAGAAGGTACGGGAAGGGCTCTGTTTCGGGCTGTGCTTTCCCCTTGAGTAGATATCACAAGCTTTGCAACAGCCCCAGGCTGAACCACGGACTGACTTCAACTCGTAACTGCAAAAAGGTGGGGACAAGCTCAGCCTAATACTTATATTTGCACATTTTTTGCCAGTGCGCTCTTTCCCTCTTTTGTTACTTGAGGGCTCCAGAAGAGCATGTGCTTATGCAGCGTAAATGACTTTCCAAACAGAAAGGACATTCTGAACTGGAGCCTTGAAGCAGAGAAAATCTGGGCTTTGCTCAGTTCAGCTCAGGTAAGAGAAAAACGTTGCACTTCCTTGGTGCTGCAGCCATGCTGTTAGTGCAGTGAGCTGTTGACCTCAAGGGCAGTATCCTGGTGGCACACGTAAGACATTCAGGGTGTGTGACTGCTGTTGAGGCACAGCTCTGAGTGTATAAGCAGCTGCGAGCAGGGATGTGTCCCTGCATTCCCCTGTCCTCTGTTATTCAAGGCATTGGACCATTACAGAGAATAGTGACGCCATAGTGGAATTATCCTGATTTACCATTTTGTTGGTCTGAGAGCTGCCTCAGTGCTTAGGTGACTTCTTCTGTGCTAACAATGAAATGCAGGAGGCTATATGTGTTCTCATGTATAGTAAATAGAGCCATAAAAACTTGTAAGTGCAGCTTAATGTTAAATCTCACCCCAGCCCTTCATTGTCTTATGCCCATGCAGACTGCGTTACTTTCAGTCATCCTAGGAACCAGAGAGGAGCAAACCTCTAGAGAGCAGCGTGTCCTCGTTATTAGATGTTAAAGCACTGCCTTTTTAATACTTACATGTGGTAATTGTATTCTGTATTAATTCTACAGCAATTTGGTACAGTCAAACCATAGCGACATGCAGAGATACCTGGGCAACCTAATTCAGAGTCACGGGCATTTTTTAAACTAGGCAGCAAATAAAATAGTATAAAAAATAGATGAAAATCTAAGACTAATTGTATGATTTGGAAGCATAAATAGCACTCCTTCTGCTTCTCCAGTTACCCTGGTGTCAGGTCGTCACTTAATTGCCTTGCAACATTTTACAGCTGAGGAAGTAAAGTTTGGGAAAAAAATAAGTGATTTGCCCAGAAAGTCTATGGCTGAAAAGAAAGATTGAACCCAAGGCCTTTAAATACTAGGCTGCTGACCCTGCCACATCTCCATTCAGCCTCCCTGCTCACAGGCTGATGAAAATGACTGGATTTTAAATACAATTTGATTAATAATTGTTGGGTTTTCATTGTTTATATAATGGCTTCACAATGCTTTAGGAAATGGGCTTTAGCACATGGTTTAAAAATAATGGAACTTAGCAGCGAGATCTCTCAATATTGCTTCTGCCATTAAATCTTAGTGGAGAGGTGGAAAAAATAACAGCTTTTAGGAGGATTGTAGAGGGTGCATGTTTGCAAAGTGCAGGTTCCGGAGGCTCTTCTGTATTCATTTATGTCCTCTTCACATAAATTCTCTTGATTCCTACTTCTATTTCTCCTAAAGCATTTGGAATAGTAATGAGCTGCTGTAACAGATAATACCTAGAATTCATTGGCCTAATCCTTCAGTGAATGACACGCTTTCAATTGGCCTTATTCCACTGGGCTTGCTTCACCTCTCTACCTGCATGAAACAAGAGCAGATCTATTTAAAGTCGGTGGAATTACACAAGTGTAAAGAGAGATAGGAAGATTATCCACAGTATATTATCTGAGAGTAGAGAGTGTCTTTGGCAGGTGTTTGCTGTACATATAAAGATGTTAAAAAAGTATTAATCTAAGGCTTGTTTCTCAACATCAAGGTACAAAGAGGTACTGTGCATGAAAGAACAAGGTGTAGGGTTATAAGAAGAAATGAACACAGTTGCACGATAAACTAAATGTGCTGCATTTGGGGTGCCTGTGGAATTTCATGCAGGAATGCAGTATTTACCTGAAGAAGCCAGACTATGTACTTAATTAAATGCAATGAGACCAGTAGTGTGAAAAACACTACATGTGCCTGTGTATTACCCTGGGTTTTAAAAGATGAAATGTAGGTATGAAAAAAACTGAAAAGTCAAATGGCAAAATCCCCATACACCAGAAGAGTTGATGACGTACAGGTTAACACCTGATATTTGGGGAGTCTGTAAAGAATGCTTCAGACTTAAGGGGCTTGTAAAAACGACCGCGTGATGCCAAAAATCTTTAATTGCAGCTGACTAGAGAGTTTGGGACCTAACTGAGATGTCAGTTATGACAATGGCTCATTTTTGCTCTGTGTGAACTTGTATAGGTGGGGATTGTTTCAGCAAAGAGTGGAAGCTCCCGTGCGAGGCCGGGCTGGCTGTAGTCTCAGTACCCTTGAGGGATTTGTCCTTCTCCGCTTTGACCTGCCGCGTATGTGTGCATGCATGTGAAGCAGTCCCTTTAAGGACTCTTCTTCCTTGGTATTATCCACTATTTATAAGAGATCATTTTCCAGTAGCTCCTTATTGCAGCTACCTCTAATACTGTTTGCAGTGTCTTGGCAGCAGCGTGTCGGGCTTAATTAGGAAATGGCCAAATTACTGGATACGTGGGAATCTTAGACAAGTAGCTTCTGTTTGAAAAAGCTGGTGAGCACCTGCTACTGGTATAACAGTTATACTCGGAGCATATTTGGATTAACAGGTCCGAATTCAGACAGAGGAACAATGCAATTCATCTCCAGGATATTGCATTTATTTATGTCAGGTGGGATTATGGGCTGCTGTACGTTTTTCTGGTCTGTCTGGTAGCTGGCACCAAGGTACCCAGGCATGAGAGGTGGATGCTTCTCATGCCTCCTATTATGACTGGTCTCAGTGACTATGTCTTTGAGGGTCTGTTTTTGACTAGTCTATCTTTGGTTTACACTGTCACACAGTCACAGAAATGTAATTAATAGGACAGCTTTTATAATGTTTGTTTAATGACTTTGATTTAAAGTTTGTTTACTTGTGTGAAGCACAGATTTTTATTACGCAAAACCCAAGTAATTTCTAATGAATGTTATTGAAAAGTACAAAGAAAAGTGGTAACAGTGCATAAATGAAAGTAAGACAGATGTTTCAAGGTTGCAGTGACCCCAGGCACACAAAACTGAGGAGGTAGAACTGGGAGGCAGCAGTGGATAGTACCAGTCTGTCTTTTGCTGATCCCACAGTCCCAAGGCACGTGCTGGCTGTTCCGCTACCATATTTGCAGTTATACCCTTGAAATAATATCTGATAAAACCCGAGCTGTACCGATGACCGTTTGTATTAGCCTCCCCTTGAGGCTGATCTACTGCAGTCCTGGAGAACCGTCGGGATGCAGAAGGCTCGGGGATCGTTACGCGCGGCCGAACGGCCCGCGCCTTCCCCTGCACTCTCTTCCCACAAAGGCAAAATGCAGCAGGGCCGGGTTAAGCCCTTGCCCTTAGCGTGGGTTCTGTGTTAGCCTGGTATCAGCACAGAAGACATGACAACAATCGTTAAAACGTAAGATGTAGCCACATACCTGAAGCTTTGAAGGAAGCGTCAGAGATGGCGGGTGAACGGAGTATGAGGAGAGGCACTAGAAGTTCAAGGTGGATGCGGACGCGTGGAGTGGTATCTCTCCTCTGAACAGGCTTCTCGACAGAGAGACAGTTACATCGGCCTGGAGTCCTTTCATGCATTGCCTAGTGTCTAATACGTGGGACAGATTTCTGAAGACACATTGTTAATCTAGATTAGCATTGATCTTCACACAGCTTCTGACAGCCGCTAGGAAATGCAAGGATGGGTCAGACCACAGCTATACGTATATACACGCTGGGTATATATTAGGACATAATAAGCTTCCAAGGGAGTTCTTCTTAATTTGGGTACAGGCTATATATGTGCTAATTATATGGCAACAGTTTGACAATTAGCATGCATACTTTTAATTTGCATTTCTGATTGCAGTAACAAAGCCAGCATTGCCTTCTCCTCTCACTAACTTCAAAGGCATTGTCTTGATTTAAGAAATGGTATCCTAAAGCTGTTATGAGAAAGTGAAGCTGTGTTACTGCAACTGTCAGGCTGCCCACCTAAAAAACTGCAGGATAAATGGATGAACAGCCGAGCTCTCTGAAATGGTTCATGAGAGCTTTAAGGTGAGAAAATGCCAGCCAGCATTTATTGTCATTGGCATACAACATAATATTCCCACAGTGAATACAGCACAGGTCTTCCAAATCAGAGCATGCTTCCCTAAAATGTCAGGACCCAAAGATACTCCTTGGGTGCAGATCGTGGGCTGTAATACTTAAAAGAAAATACATGTCCCAGAGGGAAAAGTAATAATCAGTGGAAGAAACGAGAATACAAAGAGAGACAGAAAATTTGACATTCCCTTGGGTGATCCTGCCAGCCCTTGGACACAAGACCGGCATAGGTCACGGGTAACATTTAACAACATTTGGCACCTTAATCTGCTTGGGTGTTTTCATTCATCTCGGCAGACATTTTAAATTGCTGTAGCGTTTTAGTAAATCTGATTGCAAGTCTTCTTTGAAAACAAGGCTTAAAACCACAAGTGAGTTAGTCTTTTACAATATTTAACCCTGCAAGGAGAGTCGTTAGCACGTGGTTGTGCGACTGCAGTGGGTGCAGTTGTAGCCTTTGAGCCTAGCTAGAGCTCTCCAGGACAATTCCCTGCACAGAGCTGGGGTTGCCTGAACTGCCTACATCAAAATTAACGACTACGGTCCCCTGTCTCTGCTAGGGTGCAGCACTGGCTACCAATCTCAAGCTACATGTTCCATATAGAAACCCATCATCTCAATGCTGCACTGCCACAGTCAAATTATAAATATTTGACTGTCTTCCTGGAGACTGGTTGAGGTCACCCTGTGCTCAGCAGGTGCTGCTGAAGATGGTCTAGATTTCCTCCAGAAGGAAACGAAGCTGTGTCACATCACACAGGAGCATCACTTGCATTTGGCATTTGGGATAAAACTTAATGTTCTACAATTATAGTGTCGGATGGCTGGCAGCAATTTTGCCAGACAAATACCACGTGTCTTTCCCAGAAGGATTCAATCTTTAATATTGTTTTGATGCTGGAGGCTTTTCCATTTTCTGTTTATTAGAAATGACTTATCTATGTTGGAAGTGTTGCCTTTAACCCAATACAGCTGGTGCCACCTACAGCACTGTGGAAAAATCATGGCTGCAGCGTTTTGTTTCCGTGCGGTTGCTGTATGACCGAAGGAAACCGTCACCTTGCAGAAATCAAGCCTTTGAAGGGCTAAATGTGTGTTAGCTGTTCATCTGCTTCGTGTGCTTTGAGGCTGTTTCCGAACAGTTTCACTTTACACCCTCAAAGCGTGGAAATCTATTGCTGAGGCTACGGGGAAATGTTGAAAGTCAAGCGGAGCACGTGGAAAGCCCGTGGAAGGAAAAGCAAAACAGGAGCTGTGAGACGCTAGGGCTGCGCTGGTCCAGCGCCCAGCTGAGGAGGGGTACGTCCACCTAGCTTCACTCCTCTTTTTTCTACCTTTATGCTATTACCTTTTTTAAAACCGAATCACCGACTGCAGCGGAGGTTCTTGTGATGAAGTTAAACTGGTGATGAAATGTAGTATTTTGGGGGGGGCAATCTTGTTCACTTGCAGCACATGAACAAAGCTAGGTGCCCTAAGTCCAGGCAGGCTCTATTTCTTGGAAAAGATTTCCACATACACAGCAAGAGCCAGTTTTAATCAGCATCCTCGTGCCCGGCCTTCCTTTGGGGCAGAGAATGGGGAGCGGGTGTTTGCTCTGTCTTCACCTATTTGAGCCACTGCTTTTTCTTTGATGGGATCATGGTGAATCCGTGACATTTTTCTGTCTCAGGGGAATCTTGCCTGTCCCTCTGGGGAATGAACAAGTGTAGGGTGACTGGATTCATTGCTATTTCATAAGGATATAAATAATACACAAGGTGTAATACACGAGTGGCAAATCTGACTGTGCTGAATATTCGTGTAAATGCAGTGAGGCACTTGATCCTTCTTCTAAGGGCTTTTACTGGGCAGCTCAGGCATTTTTCTGATGCATTTTATGGGGCAGAGGAGACAAGTGAACAATCATGTTGTGAGATCACAAGTCACCCTCCTGAGATGCTCTAACAAGCGTTTAATCGTTGTTCCCTGGAGGAATGGCTGTAGTAACTGAAAAGAATCGAGAACAATACAGAACTGAGACCAGTTTCGGAAGAAATGGGTCACAGTATTTCATAATTCCAAAATAAGTCATATTAGTTGGTGTCCACCTCCGCGGGCTCCGTTTTTTCCCACTTCCCTGCTGGTCCAGCAGCGTTGCTGCGGGCTGTGATGCGTTGCTTCGGAAGCGCCAACCAGCCCCACGCCGGCTGCAGACACAGGCCGTGGTTTCCCGCTCGGCTGCCAAAAAACGAAGAGTGAAATTCTCAAGTCTTGAAGCCCCTTAGAAGACTACATGTTTTCGAGCGTTCCGGCTGCCGAAGTCCCGTCAGTCTTCAGCCGGGTCGAGGCTTTGAAGTCCTGGCTGCAGCCGGAGGAGGGCTGGTTGCGGAGGTGGCCGTGCCTGGCGGTGGCTCTTATGGGTGCCTGGAGCTATCGAGCTGCGGTCGTCCCTCGAAAGACGATGCGAGGGACGCCTGTCCCCACATCCACGCCCCGGTGTCAGTCTGTCCTGACGGCTGTGCTGCCCAACCCAGCCGGCTCAGCCTCAGCTCAGGCGAGGTTTCCTATGCTGTGATCACACCTCCTGATGGCACTGCAGCCATGCCGTTAGAAATCCCAGACAATTCCCTCCTTAGACCCATATGTCAAGCTCTTATTTAATATTGCCCCATTTTCAGAGGTTTTAAGAAAGGTGGCAGTGCTTTATTGATATTGGTTTGTTGTTTTGAGGCAGGTGAAGCGATGGTATTTTATTTTGATTTCAACAGCACACCCATTAGGATTTCGAAAGGTGGTAATATCCCCTGGAAACAGAAGAGGGCAGCTGTTTTTTGAGAAACGAAGAGTGCATTGACTATTTTTGAGAATGAAATAGCAGTCACTCAGATCTAGACGAAAGGGCCCGGTTTTTTTTTTCATGAATGAGTAAAAATAGCACAGTATTCCGGGGCCCGTGCTAGTGTAATTAGTGTATAAAATAGCTGGACCCCCATCACCTTCCACAAAGTCCCTGGGCTTCGTCTGGCAAAATTAGATTCCTTGCAATTTTATTGCAATGTAATTAAAAAGTAACCAAGGGAATACAGAAGTCAGTCTTCCGAGATGTTCAGCACCAGACAGAATAAAAAGCGTTTGGCAGCTCACTGGATTGATAGCCAGTTTCTTTGTTTACTGCCCAAACAGAAAAAAATAATTGCTGTGAATTGTCACGCTGTATGTATGGAAGAATATGGAAGAATCACATTTAGTAAAATGTTATTCAACCCTCTGAATGTATATTTTTTAAAATTGAAAGATGTTTTTCCAATTTGTATTTAACAACAAATGCGTAAATTCCAAAACAAAACATCCTTCTGGAGTGAAATCTTTCTTTATAATCCAAACCAAGGCATTTTGTGACTTCTTAATTTTTCAAGCTTCAATTTCCAATGAAAACGATTACACAAGTTTGACAGGAGTTTACCATGAGGTTAAGTCCATCCGAACCTTTATTTCCTGAAAAATATTTAGCTGAAAACCCTGCAGAGGCTCTGGTGAGCCGCCCCGAGCCCTGATTTTAGCCACAGAGCAGCCACACTCAGGCAGCAGCACCAGCCTGCCTCCCTGTCTAAGCCTGTACACCTATTTTTCCATGTACGCAGACTGCATGTAGGCAGTGTAGCCTTGTAGCACGAGGTAGAGAATTTTTGCATGAGAAATTTCCCATATCTGGTTTGCCACACGATGCCTGTTCCCTGTCCAAAACTAACAATCCCCCCTCCGCAGGTCCCCGTGGCTGGGGCTGTGCTGGGGGCATGGCTAGATCCAGAGTCGGGAACCTGGGTATATTTTTAAAGCCAGAGTAATCATACTGGTTCACGTGGAAACATATATCCTTGTATGCGGGTCTTAATGAGAGGGACAGTTAATCCGCATTCCCCATGGGACTAAATCGCACCCGGAGGGAGGGTGGGAGGGGGGTGCCTGGTGGTGCTACCTCTACTCGCGGAGCAAAGTGACAAGCAAGAGAGATGGTGCAATTAGCTGCTGAAGTTGAGGAAGGCTAAATATCCGCGTGGGACTTGCACCTCCCAGTGCCTTCGTTGGGCCACTCGGTAGGTAATTTGGGAAACTCAACAGTAACTCCTTCCAGCACCTTCCCAGTGTCACCGTGCCTTCCTGGCTCTGAAAACAACGGGAATTTTTGTGTTTGGCTTCAGTGAGGAGCACTTGAAAAGCAAATTGTCTTTTTTATTTTAAATAGGCAGAAACAATTAGAGGCCCTCTGTAATGAAACAGTACTGACTGAAAGGGTAACCCAAAAAGACTACTCTTCTGATGCAGAAAATAATGAGGACTGCCCTAAACTTTTAATCAGGAGCTCAGCTTTTATTTGCAGCTCCTGACAAGGATAGCATCCCTTAATAATGCTTCTGACAGTTCTAAACTCCTGAAATTAATATGAGAGCAATGAGAATTTAATGGAAGCGCTAATTACAGATGCTGGAATTATTCTGCTGCAATTCAAAACCTCTGATGTGGAGAAACTCTAAGCACGGATGGGCTGTCATCTAATTTCTGTGAAGTTTTGCTGTGAAAGGTGACCCTGGCTTTACGCACCTTCATTCTGCAAGATGTGGGCATCCTTCCCTCACACTGACTTCCACACCTTGCAAAGAATTAGGATGCAAGCAATTAATTCCTCTTGCTCTGGAGACTGTACTACTCATACCCCTCATGCGTGCCGTTCCCCCTATTTCCCCTCTCGTGATTAGTCATAATGTCCTGGACTAGCAGGCTTGCATCTAGGCTTTTTCCAAAAGCACGTACTGATTATGCAGGTGGATTAAACCCAGATGGCTGTAGCAGTTTGTACCTAGGTTGCCACCTCTGCAGCAGAAACAGCCGAACCACACGTGAAACAGCTCCTGCGTTGCTGTGCTTTATAGTCTAATTTATTAGGACAAACTGGTACCCACGGTTCGGTGCCACTTTACGTGGTTATGCAGGTATCGGTGGTGCAAGGAACGGAGGTGGAGGCCAGGCAGCCTCTAGGAGATGTGAGAGAAGAACGATTCATGGGGACGAGCCACCTCAGTCTTTAATCCACCCGTACTCCTGAGTGAGCATCCCCAAAATCACAGATCTTTGGCAAAGGGATTTGACGTTATCAGTAAACCACCTCATGCCTTTCTGCAGAGCCGCCTTTCACCCTGAGCTTCCTCCAAAGCTCACAGAGGTGCATGGAGACCCTGCCACGTCCCGGGGGGCGGTGGGAGGTGGCCCCTGCACCGCAGAGCGCTGTGCCGGTGGGCTGCACCCTCGCCGCGCGACCTGGCTCTTGGCAGCCTTCGTAGCGATGCCGCGAGATTGCTGCCGGCCCGAGGAGATGCTCTAGATACTCAGAAGAACCCCGCCATCGTCCTTCCGAAGGTTTTTTTCGGGTTTTGGAGGCTGGGTAAGTGACAGCAAGCTCACGCTGCCCTCCTTGCATATCCTGAAAATGCTGTCTGGCTGTTTAGAGCTCAGGAGAACAAGAACGAAGTCTGAAGGCTTTAAAGGGAGAGCTTCAATTTCCGACTACTAGTTAGAGATCAAAGGAAGTCACAGACCGAGGGGCTGAACATGGATCTTCTCCAAAACGTGAACAACTTCTGATCTATGTGACTTTTTTCCTGTCTCTTTTACAGCCAGCTGTGAAACCTGAACCTTGATATTAGTTCCAACTGTTGAATGGCATTAGATGATTCATCTCTTCTATTAATACAAAAAGTAATACTGTTTTCTGCTTTGCACATAATTCCTTTTGAGAAATAGATGAAGACATAAGGGACATCGAAGAATTATTTAATCTAAGCTTTTTCCCCTCAGTCCTGTATTTTGTCGCTTTATTGAATGATTACACTCTGGTTCCTGCCCTTCCCCAGTTACTCTGGAGATGGTGCACAAAGGCATCTCGTCCTGCTTCAGTGCCCTTCTCCTAAGGGAGGGGTGTGCATCTTTTATCAAAAAGTAATAAATGTCCCTTGGTATAATGGAGTGAAGAAAAGGAGGGGAAAAACAACAAGCTGGTTTCGCTATGCTCTGTTAATAAGCCAAAGCCACTATCATAAAAATGCCAGCATGAGCCTTGAAAATCGAAGTATAGTCTCAATGATTCAGCTGAAAAATCTAATTCAGCCAAAGAGGTGGCTTGGAGATTTCCCACCCTATATGGTCAATGTTCACAGTGTCATGTGCATAAATACAAATGTTCCTGGGAAACATTGCAATGAATCAATACGCTCTGTGGCAATAAAAGTGGAGAATTTTTTATTGTTGTGGCAATACTTGGCATGTGACTTGGATGTTGCAGCTGAAAGATGATCGCCAATTTTATGGATTTTTGAGCTCTTATTACATTGTGAGGACCTTGATAGAGTGGAATTTGAACACCCCTTTCCTCCTCCCCTTCCCCTCTGCTATTAAGAAAGGGAGCAATAGATCAAAGATGAATTGATAGAAGTGAAAAATGACAGTCAAGAGAAATCTTACGGCATTAAATTTGGGGGAAGCATATTTGTAAACCCAATACTTAGTTCCGAATATCACTGTAAAATAACGTTCTCTTCTCTATACTTCCCTGAAATCACGGACCACACACCGCCTGCGAATGCTCTCAACCACACTTAAAGAGAACAAACCTCCCATGCCGTCCGCAAGACGTGCCGCAGACCCCTGCGCTGAACTTACCCAGAGCGGGGAGGGGTGGTGATGCCCCTTCCAGGACCACCGAGCCGCTCTGCACGTTGCGTCCTTGTCAACATGCCGCCTGCCTCCAGCCCCAAATTACAGAGCTAGTTTCCAGGGAAGAGACACCGCTCTTCCACCTCTCATCACCCTGCTCCTCTCATCCAGAGAAGAGCTCTGCCAAGGCGATCGGGCTGACTGATGCTTGGGTTGAACTGTCCCAAAATCACGTCTCTATGTCTGTACATGGGTTCTGTGAATAAAAACGTATTCATACTCTTTTCTCTTGGCTTGCTTCCCTCTTTCTTCTTTTTTGCTACATCTGACGGTAGTTTCATGTCCTGTGTTGAGCCCAGGTTCACTGGGCTGTGACCGTCTTTACGTTATATTTGCACAGCACCTGCCGTGGTCCCCATGTCCAAAAGAGATGGGAGGAAAAGGGAACCCTGTGCTTTCACTTTGTGGAAGCTCAGTCTTTTCCTTTTTATTTTGCTGGGTGTTGGGGCATTAGGTAGTACTGTCAGAGGAGGACTGACCCCAGCTCACACTAAAGCTACTAAAAATAAAGAAGTTTTTACTAATTTTTTTGATGAAAGTAAAGAGGTTTGGGTGCTGTGAGCGGGGGGAGAATGACATTTTACGTAAGCGTCTTAAAAGTGCCAGTTACCCATATAACCTAGTGGTAGGTGGCCTCCTAACAAATCCATATTTATTGTTTACTGGGGTTTGTAAGTGCTATTATAACAACAGTAAATTATACAGGAACAAATGAGTTCACTTCCTGGGACTGTGAACAGAAAGTCCTTTCTTCCTTAGTGCCGTTCCCGCTGCTGTTAAAGGTTTACCGAAAGGAAGCTGCATTTTTCTCAGCACATTATTATTGTGATTATTTCTCTAGCGCTGACAGCACCCTCAGCTCTTTCTCATTATTTAGTAGACGTGCAAGAGCCTGGTCTGTCTCCCATTAAAGTCAATAACTATCTTCCTTAATTAGCGTTCAAATTACGATCAGTCTCTTAACATTACTATCAATTAGGTGCAGCGCGGCTATGCTCCGTCGTTCGTTTGAATTCTTCGAGGTGAGCTGGGTCCGCGGAGGCCGGGTGGGATCCTAAGCGGGAGCCAGACCCCAGGGATTTGGGGGGTTTGCATCCGCTGGTGGTCACAGGCTCTCCGAAATGCTGCTGGAGGAGGAGGAGGAGGCTGTCCTGAAAAAGCAGACCCAGCACAGCTGGTTTAATTGCCCTGTTCCAATCAAGTGAATAACTTGAAAGTGTCAGAAATTTAATTGTATCCACAGAAAAGGGAGTCTTTCCTCCTTTTTCCTCTGCGCTGGATCGCCAAGGGCTGTAGTGACCTTGGCACGCAGTGAACTTTCACCAAGAGCTGGACGGGGGCCCAGAAATTAAGACGTGCAGGTTTCTAAGGCCAATTACAGCACATGGGAGCGAATGATAACCGGCTCGGATGCTGCAGCTTGGAAAGCCGGTGCGTAATAGCGCCGGGTTTACTCTGCTCGGAGCACAGTACATCAAGGAATTGATGTAGATGTTGAGGAGGTACAAAGGGAGTTTGCGGTGATTGATGTGTCATCATGACTCCTCCAAAGTACCCGACAAGTGGGACGCAGGACGGTGCAATGCAGGTACTGGGGACTGCAGCTTGTGTTTGCTGTGCAAGATTATTTATTCAGATTGGGATCAGAAGTATTTGCAGTTCTTCAGTCAAAAAAGAAAAAAAAGAAAAAAGGAAAGAAAGAATGTGTTTTGATGAAGTTAAAGCACAGAACAAACCTGGCTCCCTGCTGACTGTACCAAGGTTTGCTGAAATTTAGCTTATCAGCACATGGTGATATTTGCTAGCAAAACAGACTAAATGATCTAAACCAAAGCACAGCTATTATAAACCTCCTATGCCTTAGAATAGAAAATTGCCTGGCACTGGCAATTTTTTCACTAGGCTTTTCTCCTAACACCCCCCCCCCCCCCCCAATCTAATAGAGATTATGCTCTGCACACGTCTGTTTTCATCTATGAAAACTCAGGCTGCCACCTATTTTCTCTGACCCCAAAGCCTATGTTACATTTACACTATTTAAACTCCTGCCATTTTTTTAGACTACTGTGTTTCACGGCCACGTGGTACATCTGAATTAATTCTGTACATGGGAAACCAAGGCAGTCAGAAACCTGTGCTTTGCCCTGGGTCCCATAGATTAATGTGGGAAAAAGGACTATTTCCACTTGGATCCCAGACCTTTATACTTTGCCCCCTCTCTCTCTTTCCCATATCTGAGTCAACGGAAGACCCTCCTGGCAAGGACAGCAGTTGTCCGTGTGGAAAAGTGACCTTCTAATCTATATTTTTTTATTTGTTTGGATGCAGTGAGCATCTGGAAGGAGTGCAGCTAGTGCCACGCTGCCAGAGGATTTTCGAGCAGCTGGTCCGTGGAGGTAAGGTATGCAACTCTGGACCGGAATGAAACTATTAGCATTAATTTAGAGACAGAAATATCTAAAGGAGACGGAGGGTGCCTGTGTTGCTTCTGGAGAGGACTCTTACTTATTAACATTTTTGCTGCACATTGAAGGACAAGCCCCAGCCACCCCAGCGCTGTCCAGTGTGGAAAACATCAGTAAATATTGACGGAACCAGGACTTTTCCCGCAGGATGGAGAACATCAGCTGCCACAAAATACTACATGCCCAGGCACGACTTCACCTAGACAATTAGCCAGGACTGCCTGGCGAGGCAGGAGACGGGGATTTGGGGGCAGAGGGGGGAGCAGGGCCCCCTCCATCTCCACCTCTCTGCTGTTCTTCTTTATTCATTTACATCTCACAACCGGGTTTAATTTATCTAGATGTGCCAGCTCAACGAAACTTCAGTTTCTTCTCTTAACTGCTGCGATAATCTCACTTCTGCTGCCTTTTGAAAATAGAAAAAGCCGTGCAGCTAAAATGAACCATTTTGATGAGTATCTTCGTGCTTTTTCAGCTCTTTCTTTGCTTCACATCATAGAAAACTTCAGAACTTCACCTCAGCACCTGAAGCGCTGATTTCAATTTACATTAATTTCAGACAAAGTGATTCCCTAATAGCTGAGAGCATTGTTAACACTTCTCTTTTTTTGAGGTAAAGAACGAGGAAAAGGGTCCAAAAGAAATCCATATATTGCACATAATAACAATTCGCAGTGAAGCAAATACCCTTAATGTCCCAATGAAAGTTCTTGCAATAAAATATATACAGTTCCCTCTTTGGCTGTTAATTCTTATTTCACACTTTTTATCTGCTGAGCTTTTCAATTTTCTGAGCAAGATGAGAAAAACGAAATTCTTGGTGCTCAGGAGCAGGAGCAGTCTCACTGAAGAGAAGAGTCTCCTCTCTAACCTTGGGTAATTCGCCCGCCTTTCACAGGTAAGGTAGGGGAGAGGGGAAACCCCCACGCTGAATAGGGTTTTCCAGTTACATCACAAGTCTGGTGGGGAGCGTCCAGAGGAGAACTTCAAAGACTGGTCACTTAAAAGCCAAAATTGTGATACATATTCTGACAAAAAGGTTGTAACTCTTTTTTTTTTTTTAACTTGGAAAACTGAAAAATGGCTTTGTTCAACGTACTTATCCCCCCTGGAATGTGAATGAAGATTAATCCTCAGTCACACTGGGAAAGACTTAGCTTTGAAATGACTGTTACAGTGATTTTAAATTAACATACACAGCATGGAGAATGAATTCTTTTCCTCTGAGTGTGTCCACTCTGCGCACTTTTTTACCACTATTTAATTGACTGCCAATTAATGTAAAGTAGCCACACATTTTTAAGGCTAGTGTAGACACTTTCCCACATTAATCTGTAAATTGGCTGGTAATTAATCTGAGATATCTATCCTCACCAACCCCAGAGATAGTTTTACCTGTCAAATATGAGGCACTTGTTGCTGAAAAAACAATTATATCTTCATTTAAAACAGCTGAGGAGCAATGTTTAATTAGTTACACGCTATATATTGTGGACAACTGACTTTGATACAGACAGGGACTTGAGTGGTCTGAATTATATATTTAGCTTTGCTGTCAGGTTTGCAAATCCTCTTGGGAAATCATTTGCTCCTTTGTGCTTCTTCTCTGACCTCCTCCCTAACACCAACAAAAGAGAATGAAAAATGCTATATCAAAGTTAAGCGTTTGGGTTTTTTTAAATACTGAGTTTGTGGTGGGTTTTTTCTGGTCAAGAAAATATCAAAAAATGAAGCAAACTACTTCTCTCCAAATATTTATTCAACCTGAAGTTATTTGTGACTTGCTTTGAAGCAGATGAAAGCATTTTGAGAAGAGCCAGTCTTCTGCAAAGCACACTGCTGTTCTTGCCTGCATCTGGTTCACGTGTCATCATTTGAAGCTGGATGAAGTGAAAGTACAGGTGCTTTTGCATTTACATGACATTTTCCATTCGCTCTGCGCACAGACACGCGATAATGTCAGGCTCACTACAAGCAACGAGTCTGTTCGATGCTTTCACTATTTTCTTCCCTAGTGTTGGAGAGATATCCTACCACCCACAGAAAAAGCATTATCTCGCTCTACAATTGTTCTGCGTCTTCCCATAGCACAGCCCTTTACAAGGAGCCGCGCTGTGTATGGTGGTACATACAGGGCAGCTTCGTATAAATGCCAGAAACGTGCATTTCGTGTCTTATCTCATTTCCGAGAGAGCACAACCACCTGCTTACAGCTGCCTAATGATGAAAACCATCCACTCTGCTAGCTAATAACTATGGTTGAGCCAAGCTAGTCCTTGAAAGAGATAAAAAGGAGCTGGCAGAGCCTTCTGCTTTCTGCTGGTAACCACCCCACCTCCCAAAGCGCCGGTGACTCATGCTTAGATCTTGAACAACAGACATTTTGCCCAGTGCTGTTGTGACAGATGCTGCGGAAACCATCGGGGCCTCTTTTCTTTGCCTAATCAAAGCAAAATATTTAAGCGAGAGAGACCAAGTGGATTATTCTGCTCCCAGGACCCTTGTTGAATTCATTGCCTCAGGACTTGCACCAGCACTTCAATGACTAGGTCTGCTGGGTACACAAAGCCCCCAAACCCTAGCAAATATCTCAAAATCGGGGTGTTGCAGGCATGCTCAGCAGGGTCTGGTGACCACAGGCTGGACTGGGCTGGCCAGTCTTCCCAATTCAGCCATACCAAATATATATTGGTCATACCGGGGGGGAGTACAGCGTCTGGAGCTGATGCTGCAATACAGACAACAAGGACATTCACAGACATCCCCAACCCCCAATTAACAATAAAAGAACGCTCACCCTTCACTTGCAAAGATGAGCTTCAGCTTTATGTTTCCCCCTCACGCCCCATCAAAGTCCCTCCAAGTCTGTAGATACCCCTGTGGCTTAAGGAATAGAAACTTCTGCCAGGCTGATTGAAGAAAAGTCCCTATGCAAACATTGAAAGTGTCTTAATCAAGGTCAGTAAGTGCCAGAGCAAAATGAATTGAACTTTAGGGGGGAAAATGGCTTTTCTTTTTAAGAAAGGTGGATACTTTCTATTGATTATTTTTTTTCTTTACTCAGGATTTTGCAGTGAATCCATAAAGCAACGTTCACTGCAATGTTCTTGGAAATAAATGGACCACATATTATGCACATTCATTTAAACCCAGCAGATCTATTTAAAAAGAATAGGAGCTGATTGAGTTAGTTTTCTGTAATTGAAAAGGGGCTTGGCTGTACCAGTCTTTTTGCAAAGTAATTTATCTGCTTGAAAGTTGGATCATCAGCTGTAGTTAAACCTCATTCTGCTTTCAAGATGCTTGTTTTGTGTCTCCAGTCTAGGCTTTTCCTAAACCATCCTGAGCTTAACTTTTAGCTTAAGCTTCCACAAACTTCAGTGAATTAAGCCAGAACTAGGGATGAGCCCTGCTGCTAGTCCAGTCTAACCACTACCTCAACCCCTGACCTTCAGCAGCAGGTGGTGGTGTAACCAGGGCAGCTCCTGGGAAATGATCCTTGGTAAACAAGGACACCAATCCAGAGCATAAGCTATGAGAAATTCTGCTTTTTTTAGTGGGGATGCTTATTTAATATTCAGTTATGCATCTTGAACCTACAGGCTTCCGCATCCTATTGCCGTTTTTGTCTCCTGTCTGGACAGCTACACAAACTATGTAAAGAAACGGAGTAGCTTTTGGACGTGTAAAACCACTCTCTCCTTTTCCCGTTGTATTCTTATAGAGTACAGCATCCCCAAATCTTTCACTACCACTAGTCATCTCTGTCTCCTCGCTGAGTGTTTTTTTCTCCACCACCACAAGTCTTGGATATTAGCTATCCTACTGCCCACTTGTTTCCCTTTGATATCGTCCCTCTCAGACAGAGGTTAATCCTGAGGAAAAAAAACTCCCAAAGGATCCTCTTTCCTTTCCGCCTACTCACATGAATCAGCGAGCGGTTTCGGTGAGCGGGGCTGGGAAGAGAGCAGGTCGGTGCTCAGGGCACATCCCCAAGGCCCCGTGCAATGGTAACGGGGGGAGCCGAGAGCTCGGCACCCCGGAGACGCTTTGATGTCAGGAAAGCATCAGCTCTTCGTTTTCACTCGCGTTAGCTCGCGCTGGCTCTGAGGGATGTGGCACACTGCTCCCCTCTTGCATCAGTCAGATCTGCCCCTTGGTGAGAACGACGCTCAGTGAGGGCCCTGGGCTCTAAAGGGAGATCGGGGTATCCCGAGAGCACGGCGGTTTGCAGGCACAGCTCAAACCGTGGTCACACCAGCAGAGAGTGCTCGGGAGGTCGACGTCGCCCGCCCGAGCAAGGAGCCGAGATGTGCGTGCCCTCAAAAGCTTGAGCAGCAACATCGTTTTGGAAGTGGGGAAGCAGGAAAAAGCAGCTGATGCAACATCCTCAGCCCCCCCTGAGTTATAGCAGTCCTTCGAGTGGAGTTGATGCAATCCGTGACACCTATGGGTCAGGACAAACAGAGCCAAACCAGCAGTTGCTTTCTTGCTTGCCCCATTACCTGCAGAGAGAACTGCAAAGCCTGAGTGGAAGGTGCAGGAGAGCTGCCCGGTCCACAGCAGCCGTACTGGGTTCATGGGTTCTCCCCAGAGCTGCCGGATCCTGGCTGAGGTCTGAAAGAGATGCTGACCGCATGGGTGTGCTGCCAGACCCTGACAGCATTTTTCCTGATTTGTAGCCTTGGGGGAAGAAAAGCGTTCAGAAATCAATATTAGTGGATTTTAAATGAAGTACTAAATTATCTCACCTTCAGTCATAGTGGATTTACTCCAGAATGATTCCTACAAAAAATTTACTGGTTTTCGATGGGAAGAAATATGTGGCGAGTACAGCATTACGTATCGCAGTTCCTGAGCAGAAAAAAATATTGGAAACAGTAACAATTCTCTCTCCCTCCCCAAATCCATGTAAAGACCTCCAGATTTACCTCACAGAGAGTTACTGGTAAAAATACCATGATGTAACGCTATTTGTGGAATAAAACCCTCCGCATTACTGCTGCATTTGGCATAGATACAATAACGATATCATACATCAACTACGGTGAGTTTATAAATATACGGGTAGAGAAGGAACTGCAAATTGTTTTTCCTTTTGGCTGTGGGACCAGGTGCCAGTAGATTGAATCAATGTACACTTACATATTAGTGTAATGTGAGTGAATCTTTTTTATACTAGGAGAGAAACACCTGTGATAGAAAAACAACAATATAAATACTTCTTCGTTTCAGCCGCAGCTGCTCCGTGGCTCTTGTGCTGAATTCTAAGAGATAGTAAAACCCGTAATCATTTCCCTCTTCCGCAGCTTGTAGCCAAAACATAATTATAGTAAAACACCAAGCACTTTGCAAATCGAAAGAGGTGAAATCATGACCCCTAGCACCACACCCAAGATGGGACAGGGATGAGCTTGAGGATGGCACTACGCCCCACGGAGCCAAGTTCCCAGGAGGAACAGAACCTGGACCATGGGGGAATAGCATTATGCTCTAGCAGAAGGTCCACGTTGAGACCACAAAACCCCATCCACCCACCAAAACCAGAGGCAAACGTGCGCAGACCTAAGAACGGAGCTTAAACGCAGCAGCTGGGCCAGCGGTCAGGGTGTGTGGGAGGGGTGCCAGGTGAGGATGGTGAGGGTGGTTAAGGCCTAGGGGTGCACTCAGGGTCCCACACTTTAAAAGTACCAGAGGTAGGAGGAGCCCTTTGTTTGGAAGGTTTTAGCCTCATCTGTGGTGTGTGCTTTGTTTTCTGGTTCCAGCAGTGCTCCTCAGGGATGTACCATGCTATGGCAAACCTAAGTGAGCTTAAAGTCCTAGGTGTGCTTCACCTGATGCTCTTAATGCTGCTATGACATGACTGGTCAGAGAAGGGGCTGCTGGTGGAAAGGGTCTTCTGAGGGCGCTTCAAGAAAGATATGAATTTCTTAATAGGTTGTTGTAGCTATAGGCCATTGGTTTAACTTAATCAGCAATTACTAAAGGCTCTAGATAAGGATGGCTTAGCCAGCCTGGCAGGAGGTTGGACAGTCCAGAGGTGCTCCTTGGAAAGTCAAATCTGCTTACTAACAAAGAAGGGAGCGGATGGGTCACAACCCATCTGTCTATGGCCTTTTTTTAGGGGTATTTGGCTGTATCCAACCATTATAAGGAGGGTATTGCTCTGCTAGAGTCGTGTAGGTGGACTGGCAGCTCTGGGTGTGTAGGGAGTAGCTCTTGTCTCTGGATGACGCCAGAGGTGTAGGTGAAGTTTGGGAAGAATGGGGAGCTGTAGGTGCAGGGAGATGCTAATGGGTGGCCAGGTTGTCCTGGAGAAAGTGTGTGTGACACTGGAGGTAGTGCCCCAGTGTTGTCCTTATTCTCTCCATCCGCAGTGGGTATGGATGGTATGAAAAGAGTCAGGTTTGCAAGTGGAGGAGAATTATGAGCTCTTTCTGAAATCTGGTTGTGAACTGGGCTCTCTCCTCAGTACTGGGAGGTCATGGCATCAGCAAAGGTGCTGTGGTGAATGCCGGGCTGTCTGTGGGGCTGTGGGCAGCTTCTTGTGGGAGGTTGCTGGCCCCATCCCAGCTTTGCCTTGGCCAGATGCTCAGCCCTTAGGCTTGCTCTCTTGCACCCTCTACCCCTTTCACGTGGCAAATAGGTCCCACCAGTGAACGTCAGAAATTTTTGGTTGTGAGCACAGTTATACACCAGTGCGTTTTTCCCTAAAGAAGCTTAAAAAGAGTCAAAACTCCATACCCTGGTGCACACATTTTATCTAGTAATTAAAGGCTCTTATCGCACCAAGCTCTGGTTTAAAAATAGTTCATAATTCCCCCTGGACTACAGAAGGAAAAAGTCATTCTTAAGCAACATATGATAGAGAAGCTTATGCATTTCCTATCACTTCTAAAAGCTGGGTGGAAAGCTCTTTCCCAAGGAAGGCTGGAGGAGGGAATCTGGAGAGACAAAGCCAGTGGGAGAAGAGGGAGAGGTGGAAAGACAGCCCCAGTGAGGAGAAATGTGGAAGGGCAGAAGGAACAGAGGATGAAGTTTCACTCTGGCTTGAAGCAACCCACTCTGAAGGGTGCAGGAAGGCTGGCAGTGCCACCAGGGCTTCTCCCTGTCCCTCTGGGCTTGGTGTTGGTGTTTCTGGAAGCCACTAGCCTCCCTGGCTACCATTTTTAGCTCAAAAAAAAAAAAAAAAAAAAAAAATCTGGTGTGTTGAATGGGAAAATGAGGCTGGGTTTTGCAAAAAGAGAAACCTGCCTTCCACAGCCCAGGGCATCCTCTGAGGGATCTCTGAATGGTCTCTTGCCCAGTGTCCGAAAAATATCAGCATCTCTGTGGAGTATCCATAATGCTCTGGTGAGAAGCCCAGTTCAAGAAGGTAATGAAAGAATAGAAATGGGTGTTTATTTCTTTACTTTTCTATTAATTCAGCTTGACAATATAATAAGGGGAAAGTCACCCCATGTGCTGGCAGTGTCAGGGTGATGCATGGCTGGGGCGGACCATGTGCAAGGAAGGAGGACTCCTCCAGCCCCAGCGTGAAGCCCCCTCCTCCCCACCATGCTGCGCAAGCCCGTGACACGCGCCGCGCGCATCACCCAAATTACACGCACATCTGTTCCAGCACCGATTAGTCATGTGATATTTGAAACGTCAAATATTCTTTCCCTGCTTATCAACACTGTAATTATGGCCTGTCAGGGTTTTACGCTCTTCTTAAAATAAACACCCAAATGTTCGTGTTAACCCTTCAGTTCTCTGCTGCGGCGGGATCTCACGGCAGCTCGTGGCGTAAGCGGGGACCACGGGGCTCCTGTCATGGGGCAAAATGGGGGAGAGGGGCAGTGACTTGCACCAGATGTGGTGCCAAGGCCAGGATTAGGAGCCAAGCTCTCAACTAGCTACTTAAAGACTTTCATAATATGTCCCTTTTTTTGGCGTGCGTGTCATGTTGTGAATGTACTGAAGCTACTTTGGCAATGGCAAAGTTTTGGAGCATCCTGGGTGGAATTGATAATTTTTTTGAGAACGCCCTTTTTCCCTTGAGACACGTTTTTTCTGTGTAGTCAAAGTTTTACAGGAAAGAACCACATTGTAAGGGAGTTTGTTTTCATTTTGGTTTAGTAAAAGCCAGTTTACTTTTGATCTGTCGGCCAAAGATGTTCTCGCTTTCAGTTTACAAAAAAGGGATGAAAATCAAAAGGTTTGCTTTAAGTCTTTTTCTGAGAAAAAGAAAATTTCTTTCTGCAATTTCACACAGGAAAACAGAGGTTTGCTTTGTTTTCTCAGCTGCCAGCAGCCTGAGCCTGTATTAGTGCTAGCTGACATTGGGTGTGCAGCACTGGGCGCACTGCAAAATCTTTTGCCTGGGCGGGGGTTGCGGACACTTTGTATGCTTCGTTTTCGTGGCCAGAGAGGTCCTGTGCGCTGGGCTGCGCCGCTCACGGCTGCTGCCGCCCTCCTCGAGCTGTTACCCCGCCGTGACGGGTGCTGTGAGGGCAAGGAAGCTTTGAGATGCTTTGGGGTGACAGCGGGGAGAGGTCAAGTTTTGCTGAAGTGCATGCAGCAAGTATGTGTAGTAGCTTATTGCTGCTGCAGGCTGAATTTTTAAGATGCAAACCATCTGGGTCATCTCTCTCAGGCTGCCTCTGCTTTTTTGTGGGATGAGCTTGGCAGCCTTTGCTCAAGAAAAACCCTTGGCTATGTCGGGTTGGGAGCAAGGGGCACTGGCACAGCAAGCCCTGGGAAACCTGCCCCCCCCTCGGGAGGTGCTGGGGTCTCTGGCTGCTGTTTGGGCTTTGAATTCCCCACTACATTCACCCCAAACAGCCGATTAAGTAAATGAGCGCAGAGAGGCTGCAGGTGAGGTCAGGTATGCACACTGGCTCTCTTCTCCCCTTCTCGGTGACCTTACCCTCTCCGCTTTTCATGCCTCTGTTGGCTTTGCTATGCAGCGTTTTGTTTGGAAACTTGAAACTATACAGCGCACTGCAGTTAGTGATGTGCAAGCTTGTTTTTGTTTTTTTTTTTCATTATTCTCTATTGCTGCTTAATGACCTAACCATCTTGAACACTTTTGATAAGTTGGCTGAGGTGTATAGATTAAATTCGTGGAGTTTCTGCTGTGAAGGGCTCTTAGCAATGAGCAATGACGCAGCTAATCTGCAGCTCTCGGGGCCGGGGACATGCTGCAGCAATGTGCGGAACCATGGCCCTGCTCATGTAGAAGAAGTCCTGCTTTATGGGTGCAGCTCCAACACCTGCCTCTGCAGCAAATGTTAACACAAAGTAGAGAAGAAAGGTGGTGGGATTGGCTTGCACTAAGAGAAGCTCAGCTGTGTCCCAGCCTGCTCTTCATGGGTGTCCCATAGGCCTTTCATTACCCAGTTTTCTCTCAGCCTTGTGGTTACTTATTTCTTGAAGGGCAGAGCTTGCTGCTGGTTTGTGCCTTGAATGGCAGCACTAATCCATTGCAACATTGCAACTGTGCAGGGACAGTCACCCAACTTGTGCTTTTGCATCCGTTCTTTAAAAAACCAAAAAGCAGTTTCATTATTTATAAGAAAATTTTAAGATTTTATGTTGTCAAATAACCCTTTTTCTGCTATCTGTTAGTTTGCTATTAGAGGATGATGCTTTGAAACCTTGCTTTTCTTCCAGGAGCTGTGTTGGGTGCTGCCTTGCACCGGTTGTTGATCAGATCTGGAGGATGAGGTCTTGCACAGGTCTTGGTCCTGTGCTGGCAGGGTGCAAAGCTCATTTACAGGTCCCTTGCAGTCTGACCTGCTCTGCTTGGTGGCAACCCAGCAGCAATGTGGCAGATGCAAACACAGTTGGAGTCCAGAGATGGAGGGGAGGATGCTGCTAATGAGGTGTATCAGCCCGGAGTGGTGCCTCGGTGAAGGCTGATAGGCGCAGCCCAAACAACTCGGCCATTTAGCAAATGCTTCTGTGCTTCTGAAGGGCTATCAGCCATTCAGGACCCGAATTTGCAAAATGGCTTTAGCGCAGCCTCTAAAAATGCTGGCTGTAACATGTCCCCGCTCTTCTGGGCTCTTCAGAAAATTGAGTTTTGTATGTGTCTAGTATTTCAAAGGCAATTCAGTGATGCAGGATGGATCCACAACTGTCCAATTGCCTAAATCTGCACTGTAGTATGAGCTGGGCATGACAGCCTGTACTTTGAAATATTCACAAAAGTCACATCTTCAAAAAGACATGGGCAAATTGTGACTCCAAGGATACAAATTCAGCATCTGGCTTTGAAAATGTGCCTCTGTAAGAGAAATACATATTACCCATTGACTGAGGACAGTGTGCCTCAGTTTCCCCTCTGGCACAGGCCAGCTCAGCTCTCCGGCATGCCCCAGGACAGGCTGTTCTGCCCCTTACACGCTCCAGCTCCAGCCTTTGCCTGCTCTGCTGGGACCCACAGGCAGTTGAAACAGCCCAATTCAACTTGAGCTTTCAACCCCAAAGCATGACCCAGCCTCCAAGCGCTTTCCCTGCTAAGCTGTTACTGCTGCAGTCTTTGCTCCATGCCAAAACCAATTGCCCTTGACAAAGCCGAGTGTTAAGTCCTTCAGGTCTCCAAGTCTCCTGGGCTGAATACAGTGGGCATTTCCCTGGTCTTCCCAGTGTGTTTTTGCTCTCTAATTCCCACATCCCCAGAGGCTGCAACTTTGCAAATTCTATCCCTATCCCCTGAAAGCAGAGTTGTGTGTGCTGGGATGCTCAGAGCATGAAATACCTGCTCCAAGTGCAGTAGTTGGAGTGTGACAGTCTAGTTTGTGGTTTCTCTCAACGTGATGGTTCAGGTTAGTGCGAACACCCACAGTTGGGTGATGTCTTGTTTTGATACCAAAATGACATTTGGTTTGTTTATAATAGAAAATAAATGAAAGTAAGTGTCGTGGTTTAACCCCAGCCAGCAGCTAAGCACCACGGAGCCGCTCACTCACTCCCCCCCCACCCAGTGGGATGGGGGAGAAAATCGGGAAAAAGAAGCAAAACCCACGGGTTGAGATAAGAACAGTTTAATAGAACAGAAAAGAAGAAACGAATAAGGATAACACTAATAAAATGACAACAGCAATGATGAAAGGATTGGAATGTACAAATGATGCGCAGTGCAATTGCTCACCACCCCCCGACCGATGCCCAGTTAGTCCCCGAGCGGCGATCCCCCCGCCCCCACTCCCCCCAGTTTATATACTAGACATGATGTCACACCGTATGGAATACCCCTTTGGCCAGTTTGGGTCAGCTGCCCTGGCTGTGTCCTGTGCCAACTTCTTGTGCCCCTCCAGCCTTCTTGCTGGCTGGGCATCAGAAGCTGAAAAATCCTTGACTTAGTCTAAACACTACTTAGCAACAACTGAAAACATCAGTGTGTTATCAACATTCTTCACATACTGAACTCAAACCATAGCACTGTACCAGCTACTAGGAAGACAGTTAACTCTATCCCAGCTGAAACTGGGACAGTAAGAAATAAGTTACTTGGAATTGCAAACAGAAAATCCTCATCTGAAGAGGTCAACTGCCCCTTTTTGTATCTTTAAAGATAAAATGTTATTGATACTGTCGCAATCCCCTTTGGAAATTTTGGCATAAGAAATACTATTATCAGATAGAAAAATATTTTGCTGAAAAATCAGTTATCTTTCTTCTGTGAGTAACACCTCAGACACCTGGAGAAAGGCACGTTACTGGGGAAGCCTTTCAACGGTCGCACGTGAACACAGCTGCTCCTGACCTGCCCGAGCGGTCCAGGCCAAGGCGAAGGGTGCAATCCTGCGCAAGCAGCAGTGTGTGGCACCTGGAGGAGGGAGACCCAGCATCTCTGGGTCTCTTGCTGCCAAGCTCTGGCAGCGGCTGCTGCCACCACCTTGCTCGTTCTTTGGATGCGACCGGGCCTTTCTCTGGGCCTGAGCTTTTCCAACCCTGGGATTTGACACAGGAAAACTCCCGCTGCCAAATCCCCGCTCAGAGCACGTAAGTTTGGACAGTGATTTTTTTGTAACCGTGCAAGAGCCATCTAAGTATCGATATGGAGAAGCTTGGCTTCATCTACTATAAACCGCTTAACCTCTTCATGCTCAGTAGTACTGTCCTTGCCAGTGCCCAGGGCTTGGCACAGGGCAGAGGTGATGAGCCGGCAGCGGCTGTGGAAGGCACTGGTGTGGCTCAGCTATGAACTGAGTTGCCTGACCTCAGCTCCGGATCTTCTTGCTCCCAAATTCCCAGTCCAGCCTGGCAGAGCTGGAGCTTATAGCTGCCAGTGTGTGCTTAGATACCCAAGGATAGAAAGGATGCTGTTATCGGTGCTTGTCCCTTACAAGGCATGGGCAAAATCACGCTGACTGCTGTTGGCAGGTACACAATTAACCTTGCTAATCAGCATCTCTCAGAAGAAGGAACTGTACTGCTCCTGCAGGGAATTCATTTTTTACTTCAGGTTGATTGAGATTCATGTACTTCAATATTTTAGCATTCTCCTCCTAAGAGTATCGGGTCTGGCTGGAGAGGAGGGAATTTTTCTCTGCCAGAGCAAGGCAGAATTGCTCCGTGGAAGCCAGTATCTCCCTGCAAATCTGGGCTGGGAGCTGCTGGAATGCTTAAAAACACTTAAGGAAATACAGGGAGAGAAGAGAAAGGGTCAAAATCTGCTGGGAAAAGCATCAAGTGAACTAAAGTAGCAGAGAGAAAAACAGGGTTCAAAGTGGGATTTTTGTGGAGCCCTGGAGGTTGGCTGCATTGTGCTGTCAGCTGGTCCCACGGGCCCCAGTCTGATGTGGGTCCTGCTAACTCATGTGGTAATTTAAAACTCAAAGATAAACTGAGTTGGAGAGCGTTAGTGTCTGTCCCAAATGCACAGAGCAGGCTTGGTTGGCAGAGCTGGCTAGAAAAGCCTGGACTTGAGTTACTCACTGCCAAAGACAGCGTATGAAGGAGCGGACGCTGCCTGCTGGACCCCTTGGCAGGACCCAGCCCCGGGGTGCACCCACCGGCAGCACGAGAGCGGTTGGGCTTTGGTAGATGTTTGTAGCAGGCTTCAAAAGCAAAGGTTGGCCCAAACCATGGATGTATTAAAGTTGGAACTTCTCAATATTAATTTTTCCAGAAAACACCCCGCAGAAGGAACTTCTTTTTAGCTGCATGGTGATTAGCAGCAAACCCCTTCTGCAAGACAGACCTGCATTTTGCTGACTTGAGTCACCTTCCAGAGATGAAAGTGAGTCCTCAAATTTGTGTAAGAAGGACATTCCACCCATAAGCACAAGCATATGCATTTACAGGCTATATTTATGCAGTGAAATGCACTATAATTTTTAAAGGCTGCCCTTGTGCCAGCCCATCTTATAAAAGACCATCTGAACATGCAGATGTGGTGCTCCATCTCTCTGGAGCGCTGGTTCAAGGTACCACTGGTGCCTCGGTTACTTTTACCCACCACCCTTAGCACTACAGAAATGCAGTTGAAGAGGAGAGTGGCTCTGCGTCCCAGCGCTTGCACCTCCAGGTTGGCTGTGGCCTGTGAGATGCTCTCTATTTAATAAAATCATCACTCTTTCTAAGTTACTTTTCCCTAGCTGGATTTATCAGTTTAAACAGCTCAATTAAAAGTCAAGCAAAAAATCCTTAAGGGTGCTGTCTTTCATCACCGATGAGAAGATGAATGCTGTACAAACAGATTTCAGAGATATGACAAATAGCATTGAAAACAGACCCCAACAATAAAAAAGAAAGGAAAAATTTCCCAAGCAAGTGTCTACCTCCTCTCTACGTGTTACCCTAACCAAGCCTGGCACGACAACACAGCCCTGTGTACCCTGGGTGTGCCCTTGGTGGATGGGTTAAAATTGCTTCCTTGTGGCTGGTGGATCGTAAAGAGGTTTTGTGGTGGTTCCCTGTGCGGTTCCCATCCTGCAGGGATTCAGCCCTGCGGAAAAGCATTCAGGGACGCAGCCAACCCCATGCTCCAGCCTGCAGAGAGGTTTTTTCACTAGAAAATCAGCCATAAACTTGCCTCTGGGGCTCATGCTTAGTTTGGTAACTGTAAGGTGGCTTCAGCTGTGTACGTCAAGGCTCAGCTGTACTGAGCACTGTAAAACCAGAGCAGAAGACAGCTTCACGCCCAAAGAGCTCATGGTCTGCAGTGGGAGATCCCGGATTGATGGACACTGCTGGGCACGGGGAGAAAACAGCTGATACTGGTTAGCATGGGAGAGACAAAAACTTTACTGTAGGGCAGTTTTCTGCGTCGCTGACCTGTTCTATGAAAGGGAGCTCCTGGGTGCCCATGAAATTTTGCTGGTTTTAGTCTTTTCAGTCTCCTGCTTCCTTCTTTTTGCAATAGCCCTCTGGACCACAAAGCTAGCAGCAGGACTTGTACTTCTGAGGCACCCCAAGCCCAATTACAGTTACGCATGGAAGGTGAGTCTCAGGTCCAGCTTGAAACCCACAGTCAGGAGGATGCATAGAAAAGTCTGGAACTGCTACACAGTCCCTGTCTTAGTGCGCTGCTGGACTGTCTCATCTTTCACAAAACTGTGTAATATTGAGAAGGTAAATGTAATTCATTATTTTTTTCAGTTCAAAAAGCTTACGGATTTGCAACTTGCATATGCTTATTTGCTTCCCAAGAAACAGGAGATGCTATGCAGTGCAAACCTGTTATGCATTGAGGTTGCATTAATTCTTTATATTTCCTGTGCTGGAGATATTCTGGAGTCACTGAGCAGGAATTCCGTCAGATTCAAACCAAATGTTAAAAAAAAATAAGGCGGAGTCACAGAAAACAAGGACCAGTGAGAAAGAGTCTGTTACGCTGTCTCCACTGTCTGTGAAGCAATAGTCACCAAGGGAAAAATAGTTTTGGAACAATCCAGGTAAGTCAATTAGTTTTGCTTCATTTCTTCCTGATTGTTGCTTTGTCTTATCATGTTTCACCACATTTTGCTAGAATATGGTGATGTGCACCACGGCTGCTGCCGGTTGACAACTGGTGGTAAATCCAGGTGGACACTCGTGGCTTATTGTGGGGATTTTCTGGGAAGAGTCCTCTGAGGGGAGTAGGACTTGATCTATCTGTGGGGCTGATGGCTGGTTTTGATCAGTGCCAAGTTTTTCAAGCGCACAAACACCCTGATCTTTGGCCTGGCATGTGGGTAAAGCCAGGATGAACTGGAGGAACGTGGTCTCTGGTGACTGTAAAGTCTCTGTGTCAACAGATTTTTATTTTATTTGGGGAACGGCCAGAGATAGGGGTTTCTGGGAAAGGCTGTTTGCTGGTCTCGTTCTTGTCTCTCTGCTTTGCCTCCAAACAAGTTGTCAGAGCTTTCTGGGGAGACGTGGGGGAGTCAGGACCTGCGGGCTCCTGGAGCGGGGCTGCCGGAGGGGACCGGCCCTTCACCGGGGACCCCTTTGGCTGCGGTGGGTGGTTTGGTGACATGCTGCTCGGCTGGCGGCAGCCATCCAGAGTCAAGGGCTAAATTCAACCCTGGTGCCGGTCACTGAAGGCGGGCTGATGGGGGCTTCTGTCCCTCAGCGCTTTCCTAGGGTTTTAACACTATGGAGTTAAAAACTAAAGGTAAACTGGTCCTGCTTCCCAGGGGTCAGAAAAGTCTCAAAAAGATCAATCTGGAGCTGTCAAAATGTTTCCTTCAGGTTGTTTTTGGCACAGAGCTGACCTGCTTGGGCCGTGCCCTGCTCAGAGCAGAGCTCAGCGGTTGCGTTGCACCAGCCCGGCAGTTTCACTGATGCTTGGCAGAGTTGAGCAGGAAAAGGATCTGCAGGATTTTGGGAAAAGGAAGGCTCTCCATCAGCCTCCCTTAACTGAATCCTCACCACCCTCCCAGGCATCACGGCAGTGTCCTCCTCTGAAGGACAGCAGATGTGTCTCCCTCTCCCATCCTTGCTCTTACTGTCTGGTACCTTGGCTGCGACCCTACCCTGGGTACCAGAGCCTCGTAGCTAACTTTGCATGACGCTCTGCTGCAGAAAACCAGCTTAATCTGTGTGTCTGCCGGTGTCCATCTCTGAGCTGGGCTGCTCGGGGGTTGTGTGGCTATCTCTGGACGGAGCAGCTTTGTGCCCTGGAGAAGGAGCCAGACAGTTCTGCTGGCAGAGCAACATTTGGCAGCGGTGCAATAAGGCATTGAGGGCGCACACTGAACAATGAGGGTTAAAAAAGATGTTGAAGAATGGCTCGTTAACTAAAAGTCATTCATCTGGGGCAGGGCCAGGGGTCCTGTGGAAAATGGTGTATCACTCTATAGTCAGAGCCTGTATCATAATGCAGTTAGAGCCTGTATATACAAGCAGCGCTGCATGGAGGTTGTTCAGGCAGCTCTATTTCTGGCATTTTGTAACTTTTGAGTGCTTGCTTTTGCAACCTGAATAATGTTCTGTTAAGTGCAGAGTTTGGGGTTTTTTTTTAGGATGTAATTATAATCTTGTTCTACATAATTTAACAGCATTGGGGCAGGAGATTTTTATCCAAGGCTGGAAGTAATTGTTGGGCTAGCTTGTTCAACAGCTAAGGCGACACAAGGGAAGGACAAAGGTGCCTATTTCCAGTCACATAACGGAAAAGAGAACAATCCCACCCATGGGTGTGCATGCACAGCTTCTGCAGCGGGTGGGATGGCTTGGGAGCTTGGTGCAATGGTTATACCATTGCCACGCTCTAGGTTGCTCCTGCAAACCCCTGCATGTGAGGGATAAAGATCATCGCAGATATCTGCACCGCAGATGCAGAAGAAATGAAGTGGCTATTTGGGACTTTCTCAGTGCCACATGCCTGATGGTATGCCCAGGGTGGACTGCCACCTCCTGTCCTGCTCTTGGCAT
This sequence comes from Aquila chrysaetos chrysaetos, assembly GCF_900496995.4. NCBI lineage: Eukaryota > Metazoa > Chordata > Aves > Accipitriformes > Accipitridae > Aquila > Aquila chrysaetos. The sequence continues at coordinate 8,979,098 of NC_044013.1, read as the reverse complement.
GAGGTGTGAGAGCTTTGAGGGTTATCTTGGGCATGGGGCAGCAGGGTTTGGGGCTGGGGATGTTGTTCAGCCCAGCAGAAGGGTTAGTGGCCAACGACTGCATGAGAAGGCCCTGAATGCTCCTTCCTCACAGTCCCCTTTGGGGACCCTCGAGTCATTTGTGTCAATGGGTCCACAGCAAGCTGCTGGTGGTGATGGCCAGCACCAAAGTCAAAGGGCTGGTACTACCAAAGCCTCCTTGCCTGAGCATCTGGGTTTGAGTTAGTGCTGACCCAGTTTACATGGCTCCGATGATGGTAAGTGGATGGTATTTTGGCTTTGCTTCCCCTGCTTTCCTGCAAGTGTTGACCAGCACGGCCAAGTCCTCACCTGGAGAGAGGCCAGAAGGGGTGGGAGGGGAATCCAAAAGGATAAGAGGGAACAACAAATTTCCTAGATCATTAATTTGCTATTTGCGGCCAGAATGTTATTGGCACGAGATGAAGGACTGCCGGAGAAGGCAGCAGAAACCTGGGACTGCAGATGTTTTCTCTTCTTAAGGTGACTGCTTAGCAGCACAGAACTAATGGCAGGACACCAGAAAATCAGGAGCAGTGAGTGCCTCCCAAATTCCTGAGCACAGACCGTGCCCACAGACCCGCAGGGGCTCAGGAACGGGCACCGCTTGCTGTCAGGGCAGGGACACGCAAAGCTGCCCAGGCTCCCCTGTGCCCCTCTGTGACATGGGCTGCAGTCCCTCGCTCCCGGCTCCTGGCTCAGGATTAAACTGCCGGTTGGATATATCATATAAAGCCCTCCTGGTTTTGACAGGAGAGGATCTGAATTCCCTCTAATGTGGGTTCTAATTTTGGTACTCCTTAACATGGGGAAAGCCTCCTGGATAGCTCTGCTTGGTGTCCTCCATAGGACACTTTGAGTTAAAAGAGTGAAAAATGGAGGTTGATGGAGTATTAGCAGAAAATCAGGTTTTTAAATGAGGTTGATCAAATTCTCCACGCAGAGCCAACTCCATCACAGCTGCTGACTCTGCTCCCGTTCACTGGACAAGACCTGTACTCGGGGTACAGGTGTTGGGGTGTCCTTTCCCTGATGCCGCTGGGCGCTGCTGTCCCCAGAGCCCAGCCCAGCATTTCTGCTGCCCTCCGCGTGGGTTTTGCAGCATTTGCAGCCCCTCCTCGCCCACTGCCCAGCTGGCGGGACCCAGGTCTGCCGGTTTATCGTGGTGCTTCTGGTGATTACTGTGGGGATGTACCATGAGGGAACCTGAGTAGCCCGAAGCAGCTGAATATCTGAGTGCTCAGTAATGCAGCGTGTCTCAAAGGCGGCTGATCCCATGTGTCTACTCTGTGCCAGGGAGGAGGAGGTCTGTCTTCAACTTCTTGTCTTTGATAAACAGAGGAGAAAAAATTACCAGTGAGTTCAGAGAAGGTGGACCCGTCGGGTCAGTAGAGTCACGCTGGAAATTTTTCCATTGCAACTTTCTGCAACGTTTTTTCTGAGCTTTGCCTGACACAAACCCATTTGACACAGAGGTTGCTGGTAAGTTAATGATGCTGTCCCAGACCCGGTATGAGTGAATGTGAGCGGTGAGCGCCTACAGAGAGCACAAGTGCAGACAGCTTTGCTGCCGGAGAAAGTACTCGCTTTCCACATCAATTCACTCATTGGGCTGCTCTTGAATCCTGATTTGTTTGAAATCGGTGGAGGTTTGGCTGCTGATTTCAGTGGACCGAGGTCAGATGTCCAGACTGGACATTCTCTTTCCTTGGAAATTTTTCTTTGTTTTGGGGTTTTGATACTGAATACTCAAAACTTTTAGCATCTGGTTCAGTGGGACTAACTAAGCAGCTACTCGTTGGGAAGCAGAGATTTGTGAAGGGTCGTGCGTTGTGCCCATGAAATGGAATCCTGGGCATTATTTCCAAACAGGGCATGCCACCTGCACAAGGGTTTTGTGGCCTCGGACTCGCCTTCGGGCGTACCTCCAGGGACAGGTCTGTCGGCAGGAGAGGCGGTGGTAGCTGGACCAAGGCTTGTGTGTCTGGTGTGTCCCGGCTAGTCAGACCACAACACCCCGTGCTGCCCACCCAGAGTGACGCCCCCGAATGTCTCATGCCCTGGGAAACCCCCCTGTGGAAGCAGATTATCCTCACTTCTCCAGAGTAAAGCAGAACATTTGCTCATCTTTGCTATTTGTCTTTTTCCCCGTGTGCTTTCCCACTTCTTCCTGGAGGCTGTTTAATAGAAACCTTGGACTAATGGCACTTTCCCGTGGCAGTTTACATGCTATGAAATAACGCATCTGACAGATGTCCTGGCGTGTGTTTCGCTATCTGGTAGGAGCTAATGTCTAATACTTGGAGGCTGAGATGCAGCAGCTCCTTTCTGCAGGGGGTGAGAGCCAGCGTGTGCTGGGGAGGAAAGAGAGAGGCTGGTGGTGGGAAACGTGCTGCTGCTGGTACTCACTTGCTTTCCTACCTGTCTTTAAGCACACGGTGAAGTGGTGCAGAGGAAGCGGTAAGTAATTACACTCGGACTCCCTCCGTGTTGGGTTTTGCAGCCTTCTGCGGTTTTAACAAACTCCTGTCGTATCGTTCAGCTGTCTTGCTGTATTAATGGCTTTGAACTCTTGCTTGTAAGGGGAGTGATCAAGGTGTTGCCGCTTAGTCATCAGACTTCGCTTCCTACTTACTCCGAGATGAATGTAACAGAGCTTACGTACACGGTGATTAAAACCATAAGTGCCTTCCACATGGAAGGGTTTCAAAGTGCTCTTCCTTTTTGCCCACTTGATTTTGGGTCTGGAGCTGCCTGGCAGCCTCTGGCACAGCACATCCTTCGCGTGTCACCTGGAGTTAAGTGTGCAGGTGGCTGGGTATTAAAAAGTGCTTTTATAATTGAATACAGAATAGTAACTGCAGTTATGCAAAAGAGTAGCCAGGTTGGAGACTTTAAGGAGAGAGAGATGATGAAACCTCCCACCTTCTTCATATATATTATCACATGATATATCAGCAAATCTATGCTAGGAGACTTTCTTGAACATTTTAGCCTGAGTTGCGTGGGAAGCATGTTTTCACTTCCAGAACATTTTAGCTGTTTTTTCCTATCCTGTGTATGGGATGAAAAATTAAAATCTTCAAAATTTTCTGCAACCTGGAAAACCTGAAAAAAATAAAGTTGGGTCAATATAAAGAGCTCAGTGGGATAGTGGGAGATCAGTCCATTGAGGTTCAAATTCTGTTTGTGTATTTTTTCCAAAGCAAATTAATCTAGCTTTTGAAAAAAAATGGTGTATTAGAAATGGTGTCTTTAAAAATGAAGCTAGTTTGGGGTGAACTGAGTGGCAAAACCAGTGTTTCAGCAGTTTTCTAACATTTTTCCCTGAAATGTATTAGAAATGGAGGGTGCTCCTGAAAACAATAGCCATAATTTTTTTTTTTTTAATTTTTTTTTTTTTTTTTTTGCAACCTATAGCAGTGGCTGATCCTGCTGTGCTGTACCAGAGGGGGTGAAGATGTCTGCTCCCCTAAATCTGACCTGCCTGACCCCTGGAGACACTTCTACTTCTCACCTGTTTTTCTTGAACTTCCAAAGTAAACAAACCTTTTCTGTGTTTTGGGTGAAAAAGCTGATTCCCCATCTCTGCTCATCTTTTTTATGAGTCATTTGCTGCTCTTCTGCCTGGAAATGGCCACGCTTTAGTATTGCTGGACATATAGAGTTTGCAGAGCGTTTTAGAATGAGCATTTCTTACCTTCTATATTACAATAAAATCACTAGGCAATGAAATATGCTAAATTCTCACCTGAATAAATGTGGTTCAGTTAAAAATATATACTCATCTACCACCTCCCCATATGAAGATGGAGAACTATAAAAAGTAGACAGGCTTGTACGGAGGGTTCTGCTAATGTTAACACATCTTTCAGTGTTCGGAGAAATTTGATTCATTTAAAAAAGCCTGGTGTGAATTCACCTGGCAGCATTTCCATTTTTTTTTCTTTTTTTTTTTTTTTTTTCCCAGATCATTTCTGAAAGTTGAAAAATTCCTTTGTGTGAAATAAGGTTTGTTTTACATTCGGCAACCTCAGGTCGAGGCCAAAAGAAACGGCTTGTCGGGGGACCGGCACGTGGCCAGAGGCAGCGCGGCTTTGCCGGGCAGCGAGCGCGGCATCCACCCCTCCGGGCTCGCTGCGATTTCTCAAAACGCAAGAGAGGACGCGGCTTGGGAGAGCCAACTCATACGGGCCAAGCGCTGTGCTGGCCGCGCTTCTGGGGCTAAAATGAATCGCGTGGCCTGAGCGTTCCACTTTGTGTAAAAAAATATTAAGGCGGTTTGGTTTAAAGGGCACAGAGTACGTGCACGCGAACTTTCCCTGGAGCAGCAGCATCTTCTGCGGGGATGTCGGCACCCGGGAGAGGAGCTGCTGTCTGGTGGCCGCTGCCCCACACGGGTGATGCTAATGGATAAATGCTGCTTTCCTCCTTCCTATTTATTTTCCTTCCTCCTAATTTAGTAGCTGTTGTAGTCTTTGAGGTAGGTGCTGTGCTTTACTCCAGTAATGATCAGTGATGCTCTCTGAGATGACGATCACCTGAGCCTGGCTGGAGCCCGGCCGGGGCTGCTGCTGGTTTTGTGTGTGTGACTGATTCTGCACTTTGCTGATGGCTGAGAAAAATGGAAGAAAGGAAACGTTTTTCTGGTCTGCCGCAAAAAAATAAAATGTTCAAAATATTCGGTGAACCGAGCAATTGCTGATAGTTTTGTTTCACATCAGAGGAACCATTATATTTATTTTTCCGGCTTTCCTAATAAAAAACCTACCCCCACCCCGGATTTTAAAAGGCAACATCAATTCAAACTGAAAAATGGAAACATCTTGTTTTCAAAACACTGACACAAAATAATTGATGTTTGCCCCTGCTTTTCACTCTTTCCTGCACAACAAAAACAATTTGGCAAAGTTTGTATCCAGTTGTGAGATGTTTGGGTACACCACAAACCGTGCGCGGTTTCTTTCTGCAAAATCGAGTGCTGGGAAGTGACAAGTGTTCAGTGGAGCAGAAAAGTGAGGTTTTTTTTCCCAAATCTTTGATAGACGATGAGCAGTACAGCAGCTAATGGGGAGCTGATGCTACCGTGCTCAGACGTTAAGTCTATGAAAAAACTGTATTGCTGCAAAGATACTGGTTCAATCCACTTGAATGGCTGCAGCTATTTTAATAAGGGCATGACTGCATGAGAAGGGAAATTAGCTGGCCAATTTTTAAGGTGGTATTACCTTGAAATTGCCATTCCCTTTAGAGGTTATACTAGGACAGTTGTACTGCTGTAAGGTCACAGCCTTCATAGTCAAACAAGTGCAGGAATCTGCTTGGGCCAGGTTTCACCAGCCAGTTCTTTCTCAGCAGCTTCTTCCATTGACCTCTTCTGTGGCTGGTGATGAGGATGGAGTCGAGGAGATGAAGCCAGCAGCATCCCCAGCCTTGCCTTGGGACTTTGGGACTTCTTTCCCTTTTTGTCCCTCAGGTTTGAAATCACTGCGTCTTCTCGAGATGGGCAGGCTCTCGTGTTTCCTGAGCCCTCTCTCCTTTCTGTATTCACCTCAAACTCACGCTGGAGTTGGGTACGCTTGCACCCTGGGTACATTTTGAGAGATAAAGTGACATCTCCTCAATTAGAAAAGCTAAACCAAAATAAACTCTCCGTTGTCCTAGCTGGTGACATTTAGTAAGTCTGCTGCAAGGTGTCAAGTTTCAGCGTATTACGGCAGGGATGTTCACACTTCAGCTTCAGATTTAGATGTTCCAGAATAGAAATAAGACCTGACATAAATAATCTAATTAAGAAAATCACAACTATTAAAAGGCCATGTGAATTTGGCACCTGGAATACTTACACATGTTTTAAATCCCACAGGGGTGCCTCTCATAAGCTCATAATGCCTGTGAATACTGCACCGCCGTTTTCATATTGCACCTTTACATGCCGGAGTTTTGCAGCACTTGTCGTTCCCTGCTGTCCCAAATGCCCAGCTGGGCCATCGAGAGGTGAAATGTTTGTGCTGGGAAGGGTCAGGACCAGTCTCAGTGTAGATTTACCTGATCACTGAATTTCACTATCATGTATTTCTCATTCATTTGAGCTGCCTACAGGAATGTCAGTTACTTTTGCAGGGAATAAACATGATATCAAAATGGAGGTAGAGAAAGAAATAGCACAGGCTAACATCCCCACTGAAACACAACCTCTGTTTGGGGCAGCAGGAGTTGTCAGAAATTGTGTTTGCAATGTTAGCGCTTCAGTAGGGGGTTAACTGTGCTAGTGATCAGACTGATAATTCCCTTTAAAATTATTGTTTTACCTCACTCCATCCAATTACTCAAGTTGTTTTGCTATCCCACAGATCTCTCCGTTAATGTCAACAAAATGATTATAGACTGCAACGGCGTCAAGATGTTTCACCCACAGGAGCGCTGGTGAAATGTTTATGGCGCAACGTGTTGAAAGCAGCATTTGATGTGTAAATGTCAGGAACAATCAGCTTTCCTGTCACCAGAACCAAAATGCACAAATACAGGCACCGAAAATGTCACATGCACAACCAAAGAGCTACTTTATCACAGGCCATGTAAATCGTGGTGTGAACGGCCAACATCAGTGTCGGTAATGGTGTGAAAAAGCCACCGCAGCTCTTTGGTGGCGATGCTGTGCGCTATCTCTGATTTGTGAATCGCGATCGACAGCATGGTCCTTCCTTCAGCATCGATGACTGAGCTGACGGTGGGGAGATGGACGAGGGACAACGGAGGATGGCGACACCAGACACATATCAAACCTCTCTGCTTGAGGGGAAATCAACTTTATGAAGGATGAAGATACACCCTGGGACCCACCTGGACTATCTAGAAGTGGGTCAGGATGCCTCCTTGGCTGTGTGGCTCCTGGGGCCTCACCCAGATACCTCCCTCTTCGGCAAAACCCGCAGAATAAGGTTTTGTAACAACGACGAGCATCCGCAGCCCGGAGCCCCTCGTGTCACGGGGACCGGGCAACGAATCCCTGTGTCCCCGCGTGGCGGCACCACCGAAGCTATGGCGGTCCCGTGCCTGTGCGGCAGAGCAGCGGGGTTCTGCGGCAGCGGGGCCGGGGTCCCCCGTCTCCATCCCCCCGGCCGCGCTGGCACCGGGGGTGAGCCACGTTTTCTGCTGCCGGTCGGGTGGTTGAATAAAAGTTTGCTGGCAGTCCACTAAAGACTTTGCGACTCCAGTGCCACTGACGCCGAGGGTGCCCAGATCCACTGACAATGGTTTCTGCAAATCCCACAGATTGATTAAACCCACATTTGTGCAAATAAACCTTTATGAATTTTCTGTTGCATCAGCATTCCTCATTTCTTGGTAATAGAAGCTACAAAGAAAAGTCTGATGAAACAAGTCAGATCTGAAGGCAGAAGATATTGAAATCTGAAAGATTTAATTTAATATTTTATTACATATTTTTGGAGCCCTCATTATACCCCCACCCTCCAAGAATTTATTTACCTAAAGAAAATTATACTACTGATTACAAGATTGCAGGTTCATTTTCACTGCTGAGAACTCATTTCTTTTACAGCTCACATTACACTTGCATGACTTGTAAAGTTTTGTAATATCTTGAAATTTTTCATGTTACATTGCGGAAAGGTACTTATATATAGATGAACTAGGCAGAATACTTGCTTTGCAGTCTTTTTGAAGGGGGAAAAAAAGTTAGTTTCTTGGTTTGAATAGGCCTGTAAATGGTTTCTTTGAGCTATTGGATAGTGAGTTCACAGGGTGCTCACAGGAGCTGCCTTGCTTTTGTCCTTCAGGCTGAGTGCAAAGTGAGAAACTGCGAGAGGTGTCTTTAAAACATAACATAAGAAGGAATGCTTTCTATAGGAGAATAAAAATAAATTATGCAGAAATCGTGACTATGGTGTGCATGAAATTATACTGGCAAGGTTCCCCATGGTAAATATTTGACAGATAGGACAATATCTTAGTCAGAATCTCAGTTTTTCCAATAAATCATTGCACCTGGGCCTTTTAAATCATAATTCACGTCAGCCAGCACTGCATACTGAGTTAAGGTCAGAAGAGATTTCCAGATGTGTCGTGATGATTATCTAACTATTCAGTTAACAGAGCCGTAGTATTGGATGAGATTTTTGTCAATTCCGATGTCACAGCAACAGAGACCTTTGACTGAAACAACATCATGAATATTGGATAAGATCCTGCAGTGCTGCTCCTCCATGTTATGTTATTATCCAAGGATGAAGGTTATAAATACATGAGTGATACTGTACACTTTCCAGTTGGTAAAAACAAAGAACCCTCCCCCCATAATCAAGTTCCAATACACAACTAGATATAATATAGCTTTTTCTTTATATATATATCTGTATATATATCAAGTAAAAAAATCTAAAATAGTTGGAAGTAAAAAATGAAAAAATAGCTGATTGTGTTATTTTTTCTTTACAGTGATATGGTAGCAAATACAAGACAAATGAGTAATAAACCTTTACATAAGGTGTTCTGGTCCCATCTCCATCAACAGGGCTCAGACTAGAATAGAAAATGGAACAAGGTGATTTTTGTTTTTTTGGCTACAGCTTCTGCAAGTGACAAAGATGATGTTGATAAGACAGAAGGAAATTATAGCACTAAATAAAATAAAACTCCAAAGGGTTTTCCAAAAGACCTTAAACACCATAGGGTAAAATTTACTTCTGAACTGGGGGAGCAAACACAAAGCATCACCAAGTCCTGGAAATACCGTATGCTTATCCTGGCCTCAAAACACGTCCCTTTTGTGCCATCTTACCATAAAAAAACCCTATCAATGCTTTCCCCCCCGCCCCTGCAGCCAATAATAAAAAAGCAAAGCCACAAATCCATCGAATGGACCGAGCCAGACATGAGACCCCAGTGATGCACAAGTGGTTGGCTGCCCAATGTCCAGCGGTGAATTTCCCCCAGAATCCTTTACACTGAAAGTGTCAATTGATTAAGCTTGGCAAATGGTCGCACTGAGCCCTATGTTGGCCATACAAAAGAAAGAAGTACTAGTCTCAGCATAAAACAAGATCATATAGACAGTCAACACAAAACAGTATTTTTTCCAGTTGTCTGCATAATAATAACATCATGTTTGCATATAGAACAGCTTTTGCATTATTGCTCTACTTAGAAGAATATAGTAAGGAACTTATAACAGACTTGCACATTACAAACTTAAGGTTCTTTGGTGAAGAATGAGAAAACAGTATTTTCGCTGTAATTAAATCTCAGAGAAGTTTTTATTTTTATCTGTTGATCCTTTGGATTCTCTCGCAGAGGAGGGAAAGGTATTGAGTCAGCTTTACCATCGCGACGATGGCGACCCCGCCGATCATCATGCAGGTGGGCCAGAAGAGGGAGTGGAACAGCACGTTGGAGCTGTACAGTTTGGTTAATATCACATTCTTCTGAATGCCTTCGGGGTCGTAGAAGCAGGAGAAGCGTTGGTACTTTCTGAAGTTTTCCATCACTACGTTCACCAGCGACATGGATTCCTCATAATTCTTGCCGCACTTGGGTATGTATGAACACTGGGAAGAAATTAGAGGAAGAAAAATGTATCTTCAAACCGGCTACAATGTCTGTTTTCAGGTGGCAAGCAGGAAAATCTCAAGATGATTATGCTTTTCATAATAGGAGTGGAATACTATTAAGCTAATAATAAATTTATCAGAGACAAAACTCAATATTTTGCACATCTACAGAATTTCCCATTGGAGAACCTCTAAGTGCTGTACAAACATTAATGCTTTAATCTGCACAGCGGCCTTTTGAGATAGGTGAATATATTATTATTGCTAATTTACACATGCAAAAATGGAACTGATGAAGTACCTCTTCATCTTAAGTGGCATGCATATGCTCGCAGTTAGATGAGTAATTGACTCTCTGTAAATACAAATCGGTAGTTTAGATCTCACTTGGATCAGATCAAAGTGATCGTAGCGGGCACAGGAGTTCACTCACAGAGGAGGAGGCTGACGAGAGACCTTTACACAAACTTTCCTGTGTAATTTGTAATTTTACAAGGGGTAATGCGTCGATTAGGGACAAATAGGAGAAAACACAGTTTTCCTGCTGACAACCCAGAAGCCTTTCATTCAACCTCTAGCTGAAGATCAGCCTGGCTACCAGGATGGCTCTTAGTCTTATTTTTGCTCTTGACCCCAGCGTAAGTCCAACACTTCCTTATCTCTGAAGATGCTGCTTGTATTTCAGTCTCAGTCACAATGAAAAGAAGATTTGGGAGTGGCTCTACCTAACACCTTTTCAACCTAGCATTCCCAAAGAATATAAAAGACAAGTTAATTAAAAAACTAACTTATGGAGTCCATGCATTGAAGATATTCCATGGAACATGCAGGACAGTGGCCCTGGGTTGAGCTGACCGTTCCCCGCAAAGAGCTAGTGTGGGCTGGTGAGGCGGTGGGCAGACACATAAGGATTGAGGCCACATCTGGATTTTGACCTAGAGCATCTGGATTTGGACCTGAATTTGCTGTTGCTGCTGCTGGTCTGGAAGAGGATTGACGGGAGCAGCCCAGGGCCCCTCGCTCCCTCCTGTCTTCTAGACACTTACGCCCCTCCACACCTGAAGGTTTTCTACACCTGCACAGGATTTTGATTCAATTCTCTAGCTAGGCAAGAACTGCTTCAGGAGGGGTGGAAATCTGCTGCTTAACTTCTCATGGAATGTGCACGGGAGGACCCAGAAGGTCAGCACTGCCTCACAGTTATGGGGTGATCGTGGGTCCCCGTCATCCTCCCTGCCTGCCCAGCTGAACCTGCTTGTCCTGGGTGAGCACCTAAAGTAGCTCCAGATAATTTAATGACAGAAAGTGAGTTTTGCAAAGGAAAAAAGGGGTTTTAATTAAAATAATGCGATCCATGGGTTTTGATTATTATTGTTTTAATGTATATACTTTATAAATGTTCCTCCGTTCTTTTTCATGACTATGCTGTGACTTTTTTGTAACATACTGCGACAAATCTCTAGTCCTAATAATGATCAAAGGATTAACCTCGTAACAGGATTTGATTGATTCATTGGCAAGTTTATTAGCACAGAATATGATTTGAAGCGCGGCAGAAAGATTGTCTGGCGCTAGCAGACTGGAGCATTAAGGGTAGAGCATGGCAGCACTGCCATTATGAATATTTCATAGAGCTCTAGAAATTAGAGATGGAAAATATCAGAGCAGTAATATCTCATCCATTTTCCTGCTGGTGCCAGTCTGCTCCCTCCAGGATATTCTCTTGCACTCTGCCCAGCTTTGTCTTAAATGTCCAAAGCCACAAGCTCTCTTCCAGTGCCTATGACTCTTTAATAGATCATAATCTAATAAGTAGAGGAAATTTCTCAGCGAAGTGTACCTCATTTTCATTTACTAAGTTATGTGCTATCACTGTTGTAACAGCAGTATTTCCAGCACAGATTTTTTTTTTTTTTTCTTGCAACTTTGGTGCTATACATTTTTGTTTCTTGAAGTCTCTTGAAGTATCCTGAGGGAGGAGATTAAATGAGGACTTGGCCACTCTTGCCAAAGTCCAGCCCTTCCCCCTTGACAGAAAACAGCAGGCACGTAAAAGCCCTAATGATGACAGATTCCTGGACTCAAAGTCTGCGGAAGTGTCCCAGGAGTGCAGCGGAGGGAGGTCCGACTTCCTGCAAGTCCGAGTATTTTCCAAGCATTTCCAGAGGAGACCTGATGCTGAAGCAGAACTTGAGCTGTTGCCTCCTACACCTGATGGCACAGAGCCACCGGCCGTGTCGGGCTGGTTGGGCTGCCCGTGCCAAGAGGGTCTGATAGCACGAAGCTGTAAAATGCAGTTGTGCAAGGGACGTTGATTTACTTTGCCTCCCAGCCAGGCTCCTTGTGCTGAAACCGCCTCCCATGCACTCTCCAAGACACGGTTGCCCTTTAGTCCATGTGCTGTCCGCCTCATTCCAGTCCTCCTGAGCTCCTGGAGGCATCTTGGCTTCAGCTTTGAGGAGCTCCTCGGCACAAGGACCCTCCGTGTGCATTAAGTTGTGGTTGTGGGGTGCTGCTGGCCTCCTTCCACGCCTTGGCTTCCCCAGCCAGATCCCAGGGATAGCGGAGGGCTGGCTCTGCTGTGCTGGTGTCTGCGGTGTTGCACGGGTGAACAAGTAGGTAGACACGGATAATGGGATGTTTTGATGTTTTCTTTTGTTTGATCTTCATTTAGTTTTCTCCAGTGCCTGGCAGGGAATTTTATACCCACAATTGTTATGCTGTACCTGTGAATGTAGACTACTAAATCTATGCTGTTTTATTATAACTCTGCATTGTCAAACACTTGGAACTCTGCAAATCTGAAAGTAAACAATGTCTGGCTCTCTACCTCAAGTGAGGATTCTGTGATACAACGTGAGAAGAGTGGTTCTTGTGTTACTTGCAATCTGATCACAAGAAGAACATACTAGACAGTTACTGGTTATTACATTTCCAGCTCTACTTTCCTAATTTAAAGGATTGGGTAGGTAGCTTGTATGAACTACCTCTGGACATGTCCAGTCCGATGCCCTGCTCAGTGCAGAATTGCTCAGGAACTTGTCCAGTCAAGTTATGAATATCTCCAAGGATGGAGATCACAGAAAATCTCCAGGCAAGCTGGAGGCAGTTTCATTTAAATCAAGGACGTTACATTGAAAATGCTGTTGCCAGAAAAGCCCCCAGTTCAGGCTGGGCAGTGAACATCTCTTTACATCTCTTTTGGAAATTGCAACAGGTTTGAACCGAGGGCTGAAGGAGAAGCTTTGTGTCTGCTTTGGCCTGATATTGATTCCTGCAGACTGAATTCTCCAGTCTCAGCCCAGAAGTGGGTCTGCTGGGAGCCGCAGCGGAACATCGCTGCTCCCCCGCTGCAGCAGGCAAACTCCTGCCCAGGTTATAAATACCCGAACCTTCAGCTGGAAACCATGAGATGCCCCATCATTACTGAGTCTCAGGCAGTTATAGCTGGCATAACGGTGATTCTGGTGATTAAATCCTGCTTGTTGTCTCACTTATGGAGCAAGGGTATAAATCAGCAGTAGCTCCGATGACACAAAAAGAATCAAAATGATATAGTGTGAGATCGAAACGGGGCCTCTAGAATTGCTTTAACTACCGCAGCCCTTCCTCAGGGTGACAGCCTGGCTCCGTGGTCGAGGCACGAGGGGACGCCGGCCAATTTACCTCTCGCAGAGGTTACAGCTTTCCTCTGACAGCTGAGGGAGGAAAGTGTAGCCATGAAGCATTTAAACCGCTATGGTTGTAGTATTGACAAGGGGCTGGGCTTGTCCTAAAGGCTAGAGATAAAGTACGCACAGTGAGAGCAATGAAAAGCCATGAAAAATCTCGTGTGCTTTCCTGGGAAAGACTCGAGCAGCTCGACTGATATCGACTTACTTCCCACTGATTCTCACCGGAGACTGGCAGCAGCACGCTGTAGATGTCAATATAAATTGCACCTACTGCTTACTGCACCTTGTGGGCCGACAGGTTAGACAGCAAGTCTCCTAGATTAATCATTATTTAAAATCAAAGTGCATTTTGCTCCATCCGCGCTAGCTGGCGGGGAGAGGAGAGAGACAGGCTCCAGATGCTGCCCTGCGTGCGCAGCGGTGCTCAGCGAGGCAGGGAGCTTGGGGGGGGATGCTGACCTTTTGAAGGTCACTGGCGTCGGCCTCGGAGGGTAAGCGTCACGTTCTGCAGCGACCCCAGTAACGTCAGGGCTCAGTGAGCCAGGGACGGCTTTTTTTCTTTTGTTTATTTGGCAAGGAGAAAGATAGGAAACACAGACCTGAGTAGATGGATGGAGAAAGACAGCTAGCACCCAGCTGGAGCATCACAAACTCAGCTGTGCTCAGGGCTGCTCCCTCGGGGAGAGGGAGCGCGTGTCCAAGGACCTGACGTGGGTTGTGCTGATCCGAGCTTGGGCTCTCTGCTGGTCCTCACCAGGCACAAGAAGCCAGGTATTTTATAGGCATTGCAAACTTCCATTCAAAACTGTGTTTGGATTCAGGTCACATAGCCAGCAGCATGTCAGGAAAACCTAGGAATCCTCCCGAGAGCAGAGCTTAACCTGTAAAACAACCCTGGGCTGGAGAAGTATTAACTATGCCTACATTAAATTAAGAGGAGGCGGCATCAGGGAGAATTTCAAAGTCCGTTTCAGCAAGCAAAAATCATCAGTAACAGAATGTGGAGATTTATGCTGAATCTCTTGATTTATTTGAATCCAGTGGAGCACAGAGACCCATCTGATCCGTTTTAATCAAATTGCGGCATGACTTTCCCTGGGTTTTGCTTCTGCCCCAGCAGAAAGTGGGGTCTGTCCTGCTGCAGACTTCACGAACGGCGAGTGCCTCCTTTCTGCACCGACGCCGAACCGGAGGGGAAGATGCGGGCGTTCTTCTCCGTTTCGCACTTCAGATCCAGAGAACTTCATCTCTCAGCCACAGGAGCTAATTATCCAGCAGAATAACCGGCCCGGTGCAACCACGCCGTGCTTTGACTAATTTTAATATCGCTTCATCTTAATATGCAGAAGTAATTTGGTCTACTGAACTGCTGCCATAAATAGAAACACAATAGGTTACGTTGTCAGCTGCCTGAACCGGGCCTCTGCTGTTACGGGCTGCGCTTTGCCAAGCGCCCACAGTTTGGGGTTCAGTGACCTTGGGTAACTAAGTAGTTAATGCAAATCTGGCACTTGCAAGTCTAATGACTTAGCCGCGTCCCGGCTCGCTACGGCTTGCAGTCTTAGGTACCCAGGCACTGTAGATACGAAGAAAGGCAGGTGGGGAGAGGGACATTTCTTAGTCCAGTCCTGCCTGGCTACGCGGAGGGAGCAAACAGCGACCGGCGCCGAGGCGGCCGCTTGCCTGGGTGTGATGCACAGCGCTGCGACAGCCGCACAGCTGCGGCTGCGGGCCGGCGGGGAGATGCCTTCTGTGCATCCGCTGCGTTCATTAAAGCCTCCAGACAGGAGCTGTTTCCATCCCACCTGGATGGAGTTATGCTGGATTTTGTACTTGCTGGAGCAGAGAGAGGGATTCTTCCGCAGATTTGTTAAAAATCATTTTTTTTGGTTCAACGTGTGGAATGAGGGAAGTTGTGCAAGAAAGATGGGCTGACTCCTTAGCTTATAGGTGCCCAAAAGCCAGGCCTTTTATTTTTATGCTTCTGCTTTTATCTTGACAGCCCCTGCCCAGCAAACTTTCAGCATCTTTGCACCATCCACAGGGGTAAGTGCTGTGCCTTGACCCCCGCGGCACGGCGGACCTCAATGGAGATGCTCGGGGCGCAGAGTTTGTCACCAGAGGTCGAGATGAGGACATGCCTGCTGTTAGACACGGGGCTCTCGTCTCTCCCCGTCACCTTGCCTGGCCTCACAGTAGTAAAGCCGTTTTTATTCTCACCACCGCTGATGCTCCGTGCACATCGCTAGGGGAGTTCGCTATCGTGCAGAGCCATACCCGGGTGGGAGGTGACTTGTCCACAGCCGCACAAGAATATCAATGTGACAAGTGCTCGGCGCTAGCCTGTGCCTGTAAAGCACTTGCAAAGGAGGAGGGAGGCTCCAGCCGCCGGGGACACCAGCCCGTGTGGGACGAGCTGCGCTCCCTGCGTGGGATGGGGGTGGAAAACTGCCCCCTTCAGAGGTGTGAGCTCAGTTTGTGCACTGATTTCTGCTTTCTCTGCTCCGTACTTACCAGTGAAGCAGGAGCTGGAAGCCTTATATTACTTTAAAGCGAAGAATGGGTATAACGAGGTGAGTAACCCTCCAGAAACCCATTTAGGAAGAAATTTGATTCTGTGCTCCTACCTCAGAATTAATTTTCATTGTTTCCTCGGTGTGGTAGAGCAGAAGCTTCTGGCCAGAAGAGGTAAGATTAACGTAGACCTGGAGGCAGGGGTACTGAGAGATTTTCCAGCAGTCTGGACCGCAGCTAAATGAGCAGTTGAAGGTTTCTGTGATGGATGCATTGAGAAGCGAGCACTGAGCCTCTTCTGTCCAGACGCTGAGTAGGGAAAAAAGAGACATAAGAGCATGGTGAGAATGGGCAATAAGCACTAAATGCAGCTCAGGCTTCCTGTCAGCGATATACTGGGGGCATCTTGTAGGAGATGGCACACGTTGCAGGGCTTTGAGCAAAGGCCGGACTTTCTCGCATCGCACATCGCAGACCATGTATTGCTCTGTAGTACCCAAAGTTTGTGCTTTGGGCACAAAAATACCTGTTTCACTTATCTCTATGTATAAACGAAACGGAAACTGGAACTTTTAGTCTGGAGAAGGTATATTTGAAACCAAAGGGAATCAGCAGAGATATCAGAGAAGAAAACTGAGCAGCTTGCCCTGGGGAGAGCACGACGCACGCAGTGCTGCATGACAGGACACCCTGGACCAAGACTTGATGGTTAATCACCAAGTCCGGTTCAATTTAGAGTGAAGGCTGGCAGGACAGCTTTGAATTACCAGGGTACATATATTCATATTCATGAAGACACAGTAACACGCAAGTGGTACCGCGTGCAAGTCTACCTGTGGAAAGGCTTTTTCTAGTGGCAGCTTGCTCGGTTTTCTGTAAGTTAAGTCAGCGGTTGTAATCATTCTGGAGGATTTTAGCTTGTCTCCAATTCACCAGAGGCTAAAACTGGAACGATGGAGCCTGGGTGTGCACTGGCAATGTTCACTTGGGTTTCTCGCATATATTTAAAAATCTACGGCTGTATTTTCCTTAGGGACGAGAGCAGTGGGAAGGGGACACTGAGGACTCTGTGAAAATCCCTCCACGGGCTGGGGGAAGGTTTCACCCCAGAGCTCCCCTTGAGCCCCGCTCAGCCCCTCGGCTCACACCCAGCGCGGCCGTCCTGCCACTCGCCGTGAATGGGCTGAGGGTCTGCTTGCCCCTTGCCAAACCTACAAAAGGCTTTACACGGTAAGTGATAGCAAAGATTTCTAATTCTCTTGGTATTTTACTTTGGCAGTAATTCTGCTTGTATATTCCATTTTATATTTATATTAAATTATGCTATGATTTCTGGGGGGAAATCAAGTGGAAGGATTTTTTTTCCCCCTCTCCCAGGGAGTATTTTGTTGGAGGGTTATTGCTGTCTGTAAAGGAGAACAACCTCTAAGGAGATCTGGCTGTGCGAAGAGACGTGACAGCGAAGACTCCTGGGTTGTCGTCTTCTCACTTTCACCTTTCTGACTGCTGTTTTATTCATGCATGGGGGTAATAAAGTAACACCTACCTGCAACAGACTTGTGAAGATGGAATATTTGATACTTTGTAGGTGCTTTGATATCTTCTGGCAATTTTTCACACAGTTTGTAATGTAAATCCTCTCTTTCCACATGAGCAATTTTGACCTTAGCAGCCTCTGCAATTGACCCTGATATTGCTGAAAGGTCTGGGAGAGCAATTTGGAAAAGCAAATGCTCTTGGATACTTAACAGGTCTTGATCTCTGTTTCCAAAATCTAAACTTTGCCTGGACTTAAAAAGGGACAAATGCCTTTATGACACAAACAAGATGCTGCAAATCAGTACAGTTCATCCTCAGACACCGCTACTTTTTCCATATCGTTGCAGGGTCAAGAAGGAATCTCTTCCTGCAGGTGCATCAATATAATTGAGGATGTTCATACCAGTTTGTACATGCCTAAAGAAGAAGCCTGTGGTGGATAAGCCAAAAATGTGCCAGGTATTGGCCGCTGCCTCAGGGTGATTTTGGGCATGACAGACTAATGTTTTGATCCCCAGTTACACATTTTTCATTCTCCTAACTCCACCGGTCAGGGCAGAAAAAACATTGCTGACAGTCTTATTACAGTCTGGGCTGGATTTTATACAGGGCTAGTACTTGAAAACTGATTTCAAATGCTGCTAACGAATCACAGGCCAAACTTTCTGCTCTGTGGCAGAGAAGGAAGTCAGAGAAGGCCTCAGAAAAATTAAGCACAGTGCAGTAATGATGAAAGATGATCTTTCACTTTCAGCAAATTACTATATTTCAGGAGGATTTCACTTGTTAAAATGAAAGTAATAACCTACACGGAAAACTACATGCTGCAAAGCAGCTTGATTTCTTTCCCCAATTAATTCTCCATTCTTCATTTGAAAGTGCGTTGTTTCTTGAGACTGCTAAATGTTTTTGCTGTTTTCTCCTGAGTTTGGATTTTGCAGCAGCAGCCCGTGAGGGGCTTACAGGGTTCAGCAGACTGCCAACGAGCTGATACGGATATTATACTGGTGTTAAACTGTGGCAAGTCTAAAGATCAAGATTTTGTCAAACAGGGACCTAATTCTTCCCTCACCTATGCCGGTGTTACTCAACTTGCTTTCACTGTAGTTATGCCTGATTTATACTGGGGTAAGGAAGTGCAGAATCAGACCTACGTTGACCAAAGGAAAAATTATAAAACTTTAATAAAAAGCGTCAAACGAATAAGCCATGCGAAGACAGTGAAGCAGAGAGTGTGAGATCAGGGTAACCATCATGAAATTACCTTTGCATGTAAGACCGCAGCAGGGTGATTCCCAGGAGAAAGTACATCATGATAGAGCACACCATCATGGCCAGCCCGAGGAGTATGGCCCGGTCTTCTCCGGCTTTTAGGGCTGTGACTGTTTTCCTTTTGTCCAGTAGATCGTGATCCCTGATTTTTTGGTAAATATTTCTGAGGTTGAAAATAATACATTCTTATGTGAAGTTCATATTTAACCAATGAAGCCTCTACAGGGTGGATAGTTCCACCTCCATACCCATCTCATGGGAGAGAAAGGCTTAAGGGTCCTCGGGTGTCCTTTTTCATCGGATCCACTCTGACCTGGTGGAAACTTATTCATCTCCAAAATAAATTACAGCCATTTTTGAAAAGGTAAAAACCTCTTACAGCAAATATAAAGATTAGACTCTTGTGCCAGCTCAGTAAATCCTTCTTTGGTACAGCTTCATTGGTTCAGTTGAATTATACCGTAGGTGAATTTGACCTGTCAATGCCACCTTAGGCCAATAGAAGATGTTTAGGTATATGAGGTGTCTTTTCTTCAGTTGAATATGGTAACAGGTCTTGTGTTACCATATGTAGAAAATAGCCTGAAGAAAGCCGTCACTAAAATTATCTGAAAGGACCACGTTCTTTTTTTGATTCCCTGCAGGCTAGTGGTTTGGGTAATTTTCTGCCCCAAGTGTGACTCAAAGCTCGTGAAACACTGTGGGGATTTTGCAATTGATTTCTGTAGGTTTTTTGATTGGGAGCTTATTTACTTTATTTATAAAATAGCTTTCTGGAAGCCCAGTTACTCATTACAGTGAAAACCCTCACAGAAAATTATCCACCAGAGCTATTTGTTCTGGGATTAAAAAAAAAAAAGAAGCTACAACAAACCATTCCCCCTTCAGCAGAGAGTCCTTTGCATTTTCTAACCATAAGTCCTTCTTTCATCTCGGAGCCTTTGATGATTCAATGGGTCATGAGGACACAATGGTGAAGAAGGAAATATTTGAGTACATTTCAAACACACTCAAACTTTGTGGGTTTAAAATGTACTTACAGACCTGAGGCTGGTCAAAATCTCCTGTGTTTTCTGTTACGGTTCTTTTGAATCATCCAGGCAGCACCCGAAGCATGTGAACCGCACACTTCTGAGCCCTGGCACCACCATAACATGGACATAGTAGTACACGTGGAAGAAGTTCCTCTTCTACTGTCTGCAAAATGGCAGGTGAGCAACATCAACATCACTTTGGGCTCTAGCAAACCCACCACTCATTTAAGCTGAAACCACCAAGTTTCACTCAACCTTGGAAAAAAGCACTGTGTCAGACCAACCATATAACTTACATTCATTAACAGGGACAAAGAAATAGAGTTAAGACAGATGTAAAATCATACATAAACACAGTAGAAACAAGAAAATAGGTTTAATCATAAACTCCCCAAAACTGGAATTAAATTTGTATTCAGATGATGAGTCATAGTCAGGAAAAGCACATATGGTGTGGGGTTTTATAGCAAAAATCTTGCTTAGGTGGTACTGCAGTCAATAGTCTCCCATACCTAAGACCCCTTGAGGTTTCTTCATCCAACTGTAATTTACATCTTTAGATGTCCATGGTTTCTCTTCAAAACCATCCTTTAAGTCTTGTCAATGTTTTCCTAGTTGGAAATGAAATGGTAATTCAGCCTGTCAAAATTTTCTCTGGTGTTGGGGAGAAAAAATATATTGTCAACTGGCAGATGCAATTGCCTTCAAAGAAGTAATGTAGAGTAATAATCTAATGTTACTTTTCTATTATTATTTATCAAACTGTATTTAACTCTGAGAGCTGCTATTAGGATTTGCATTGCTCCCAAATGGAAGCAGGCAGGAAGGCAGAGATTGTCATGCAGTTCCAGCACATTAACTGATCACACAGCATAACTTATGTCAGCGTGTAGACATAAAACAGACGCAGTGCAATCGCTCACTAATGTCATCAGAGCGGCTAGGACATAAAAGGGATACAAATGGACAATTTAAAAACAAATAGCTAATTGAGAATGGTTACAAATACTTCCCATGTGGCCTTGAGCCAAGAAACGTGCAATGAGAGGTAAAAAAAAAAGGACGGACTGAAGGGTATGTTGTAGAAATGATCTATCTGGCAGGTGACTGGCAAAGGGGACGGTGTATGGCGACTGCCTGCCAGGCGGATCTCCCACACTTGCCTGCCATAGCAAATAAAGCTAAATGAAACTCCGCCTCAGGGGGCACGCTCGGAGCAGTTGTTCGGTTGCTCTTTTGCAAATATTTATTGTTCAAAGCCCTGAACAACAGCAAAGTGGTAGCCTTGTGCACCTTACTGAGGACTTTTTTCTCCTGAATCCCTGCCAGGAGTCGGTCTGGTAACACAGGCACGTGCCAGCGTGTGACGCACCGGTCCTGACGCAGCCCAGGAGGCACGCTGAGTAACCGTCCATCCTCCTCCTCCTCCTCCTCCTCCCCACTCGTGCCTGCGCCGGGGAGGCGCCCATTTTCTCTGTATGATACTGGGAACATCTGCTATTACCAGACCTCACATTTTTGCCCCTGAGAGCCCTGTTTTGGGGGGACGTGATACGTTGCACACAATATTTTGCCACTAACAGAGCAGCCTCAGCATCTCTTTAGCTGGAGCGGCAGCAGTGGCCTGCACGCGTGCGTGCGCTGCTCCGTGGCGGGGATTTTGTGTACGCGTGAACTTTTGGCACAGCCTGGGGACCTCTTTCTGCTTGGTGAGCTGGAAGAGTGCCGTGCTTAGCTGGCTGATTTTGGATCCCAGGGCTGCACAGCCACAATTAGCTGACTGCTGCGGTGTGTATAAGTACAGATCGCTGCATACCAGACACTAGTCATCTAGATGATTCTCTCTAATACTTGTGATTACCTGTGATAACTTCCCAAATACGACACCGAGGGGGGGCTGTTTGTTTTTAAAGAAGTCCCAGCTGTCAGAACATGGGGTCTTTCTGCCCTGTGCAAAGACATTTAATAGAAAGCAAGCCTCCAAGGACAAAAAGGTCTTTGCTCCCTTGATCGTTTCCAAACTGAAGTTCTCCTCTGCTAAATCTCCATGTTCCTTTTGCCAAATTGTTCAGAGGATACGGGCTGGCTGGTCTACCCGGGCTCAGCTGCCAGAGAGGAAATCTCGGTCATGACTGTGCCTGCTGGGGACAGAGCAGAGATTTCTCTCTCCACATCTCTGTGCACAGCAGCAGCACGGGGATCCCTCTGCAATGTGGTCAGCAGCTCCTTACAGATCTCCAGAGGAAGGTTTAGGGAGGACCTGTGTGATGAAATTAGGCAGCCCAGGTTATGTTAGCCTGAACATGAGATGGCCAAGGAGAGTTACAATGCTGGTCTGAGCCTACTGGCCTTAATAAAGAAGTCCTACATCTTCTGTAGAGTTGCCCGTATTTGCTGCAGCCAAGACCTTTATTTGCCATCATGAGGTACGTGACCTTTTAGCACTCGCTTATGTGAAGGACGAGGCATACCAACTTGCTCTGTGCTCTCCTGGCACGGGACTGATCTGCAGCTCCGGGGATGTGATTAGTTTATTGGCATGTGTTAGGAATGGTCCTGTATGCAAAGAGTTTGCAACTGGGCACTGGGCATAGAGCAGGAGAGGCTGAAGTAATGCTGCTTCTGACCCAGTACAACAGTTCTTATTTCATTCCAAAATGGGTAGATCTAGGAGGTCTGCAAAGGGGATCAGGTTTCCTCACTGGAAATCTAGAATAACCAGGCACCTGCAATTACTTTTTTTTTTTTTTTTAGATAAACACAAATTAGCTACCCTCAGATTCCTTCCTTTCCAAATGGACCATCATGTGGTGCTGGGGGAGACAGTGCCTCCTCCAGCACTGCACAGTCATGGGGCTTGTCAGATGGGGATACCTGCCTGCCTGAATTACTCAGAGTGACTTTGAATTCACATTCCCTTCTCTGATATCACAGCTGTTATGCAGATGTCACTCAAATTACCTCATGTTGAGGTGTTTACTGATATCAGAAATCCTTCAATGCAAGGGTGAAAAACCCCTCCTGTATCTTACCTGCAGAATTCCCAATGCTCGGGGACTTTTCTGCTCAGAAGCCAATTTCTTTACTTTTTTTTTTTTTTTTTTTACAGGGTATATTTAGCTGCATCAGTTTTTGTTATTAGAGCTATGGCAACAGGAAATCTCATTGGAGCTCTCTCAGTGATGGTTGTAGGATGCCTACTGATATGAACAGATTTTGTTCACTCAATTCCTTCCCTCTTCCCCACCAAACGAAACCAGTGGTTTGGTTTTCCAAGCTTACAATGGTGTGGAAAGCCTAACTGACACCTGAGAAAGAATGAGGGCTTGGCTAGGTTTTCGAAGCATAAAAAGTGGCAGTTGGGGAACAGTGGATGTCTAAAACAGCAATGAAATACATACATTTTGGGCATGATCCTGCAAAAAGGGATGCCTGAGAGATACCTTCCACCCGGGAGGAGGTGATTCCTCCACAGCAAGTGACCCATTGCTGCACAGGTTATTATTACAGTGCAATTCCTCAAAAGTCTGTGGATGTAGCATGTGTTAGGTGACAAATTTGCTGTTCCACATGACAATCTTCCTGTCTGAAGTTTAAAGAACAAAAATTCCTAGGAAAGGGTCATTTAGGGGAAGTCATTTCTCTAAAACGCACTGCCTGTTTGATACCGTGATGCTGCTGGTGATCTTACACGTGTTAAAAATCACTGCTAGATGCTGGCAGATGAGTTTCTCCCACTAGCAACACTTGCTCTGTGTTCACACCTCTCTTCTGCAGTCCTGAGGCTCCAGTCAGATTTGCTCTTCCTCCCTTTCCCTCCTGCATTTTATTAATCACCCACAGGGTATGAACAATTCCTTCTGTACGGCTCTACAGGACCACCTGGGAAATAAAACCACCCAACGCTTGAAAAGGCACCTGAAATTACCATGGCTGGTGTATAAGTATAGAGATACCGCTTCCTACCTCCCTGTTTCTGCAGGCAGGCAGGGGTGAGCTCTGCCCAGGGTTTAAGCTGACCAGACACCGGTGAACCCTGTTTAGGACAGTGCTCAGCCCAAGTTAGTAAGTCCCACTGAAAGGCATGGTGTGAGTTGAAGGCGGTGCTAATCAGGAGCACGTGGCTTTCAGCCAGCCCAATGTGTGGGCAGATATCTCCTCCAAGTGTCTAACCTTGGACCATCCTGCCCATGACAGTGTTTTAACGCAGAAGAACATTGGCCTGGGGAAAATTCACTTAAAAGAGGAGACTTGCAGACGTACATGAGGCAGTTAGATAACCAGCTCCAACCAAAAGTCCATGGAAACCTGCTGCCAAGCTGGCCTTTGTGGCTTCAAAATGTCTGTTTGGGATCGGATTATCAAAAGAGCTGAACACCTATGCAGCCTTTGCAGAAAATTTCAGCAAATGGGCCAATTCTCCAAGGAAACTTGGTGTCCTGAGGGCAGCTCTGCTGCCTGAACTCATGAGTGCAGTTTTCCCAAGCAGATGCCAGCAGTAATGTCTCATTAGAATAACTGAAGGCTGTGTTTTGCTAATTGGCACTGTAGATAACATTGACCTCTGTTTTTGTTTCACGGGAGTCTGATTTTCTGTGATTAC
Source organism: Aquila chrysaetos chrysaetos (assembly GCF_900496995.4). Lineage (NCBI taxonomy): Eukaryota > Metazoa > Chordata > Aves > Accipitriformes > Accipitridae > Aquila > Aquila chrysaetos. The sequence goes on along the minus strand of NC_044013.1, from coordinate 8,954,833 downwards.
ATTTAGTGGCGACTGCAAGAAGAACTGAAGGAGAGGAGGCAGGGAGGGAAGGAGGAAAGGAAAGGGAAGAAAAGAAAGGGAAATGTGTCCGGTTGTGACAAGACAAGCTCTCCAGCAAATATCACTACAAAGGAGAGAGATTTTGGAAGGGTGAGTCTGAGCATTACTGACAATTGTTCTTTCATCAGTGATATTTAACTTCTTTCGTTCCCAACTGAGTGCTGTCTTTGTCTGCAGACATAAACCCTCTCCTTCCTTTTCCTTCCCTTCTGTGTAATTCCCTGCTCCCCTGGGAAATCCAGTAACTCATTTATTCCTCTGTCTCCTTCAGCGTATCCCCTCCAGCAACACTCCTTAAGTGGGCTGGTGGGCTACCAGCTCACTTTCAAGCCACTTGTCATCCCCCAGCTATTCTGCAGTGTATTGCGCACACGCTCCTCCTCACGCACGCATGCGTAGAAACATCTCTGACAGCTGGATGCATCATCCAAATGTGTAAAAGTTAGGTAGGGCAATGATCTGGCGGGGAGAGAGGAGGCGGTGTGTGTGTGTTGTCTGGAGAGGGGTACGGGAGTGGTGTGGGCCGATGGCTGGAAGCAGGAGACCTGCAAAAGGCATAAAGGCTTCACAGGGGTTGGAGCCGGGGCTGAAAACCTGTGGCTGGGGATTAGTGTGCTTTTAAACGTGCGATGCGTGTGGGCTGACCTCAGAGATGGTCACGGTGTGCTGCTGATGTCCTGGGAACAAGGACAAGGCTTTGGCCATGGCTCTGGCGTTGTCCCTCCACTCTGTTTTGGCTTGGCGTGTTAAGCCTGGCACTCATCGGCTGGTAGGTGGAGCAGTAGCCGGGTCGGGGGGGTGTTTGAGACGCAAGGGACGGACACCCTTTGCAGCCCTCCTACTTCTCTAGTGCTGCCACGGAAGAGAAGCTACAGGCCACACTCCTAAAGATTCAAACCCGTAAGAGACAATCAGCATAGATGCCGTTTACCTTTTCTCATCATGTCTGTAAGATGTAGAGCTCCGGCCACTGGTCCAAATAAACATTTTAGAGGGTTGCCCAGTGTTGGCTTTGCTCGCTGCAGTGGGACGATGGAAGGACCTGGGGGAAGAGGGATATTTTTTGTCACTGCCCATCCAACGTGGCAGACCACATTATATCCAGAGTGCCAAATCCCCTGTGGCCGTGCCCAGTGTGCTCTGAAGATGGACCATTTGTTAACTCAAGGTGAGATGTAAAATAATGGGGATGACAGATCAGCGTGTGGGAATGAAGGATAAATCTCATTAGCCCCACTGGTAAAATGTGATCCTGGCTAATCAGGCTTAGCTATGCTCCACACCGCAGAGGACTTGAACCATGGACAAGCAATCATCAGTAGTTTAAGAAAAGGTAATAGCTGCATCCAATGTTCTTATGGCAGCATTTTTGGGGGACAAAGTGGCTATTGTTTAAGCACGTGCACGCTCATCACAGTTTTTTGGTTGTACTGCAGCTCTCACTAAGGTGATGCTCTCAAGGAAGGTGTCTGAATGAGGCAAAAATATGATTCGTAAATGCAGCATTTTGTGGAAATGTAACTGATGTGACAAAGATGTCTTTTCCCACAGAGAAATTACTGTCCCAAGGCCATTTGGCCAGACCAGTTAGATTCCTGCCCAGGGGCTTCTTTGTTTCACAGTGGGATATGAGACCTGCTGCCTTCTCTCAGGTCCTCAGGGTCTTCTGAAGAGGGGAAGAGTCTGAGGGGTTTCATTTTAAGGACTGAATTTGAACCCTGTACTTCAATTAGATCTCATAGAATCAGAAATACAGAGTTGAAAGGATCTCAAGAATTGCTGCTCTCTTACCCTGATTCAAGGCACATTCACTATATCTGTCATTCCTAGCAGATTTTGGTTACCCTAGATCAACTGAACGTGAACAACCATCTTTCCAGGTGGTAACTTCATTGCCAGGCTGGAAGCATAGGCTATATTGGACCTGCTAGTGGGGCGACAGCTCCCCTCATAGCTCCTCCTAATCTGCTCCTGTTTTAGTGAGCCTCAGTTAAAATCTCAGTCTCTGAGAATGGGACCCTTCCTGGTGAGGGCTGGATTTTACAATATTTTGTGGCACAGCACCTTGTGCTCTTACTCCATTCAGAGAAAAGCTTAAGAAAAAAAAGAAATGTTCCAGATACCAAATACTTTAATGCCGAAGTTTTTCATACACTAGGGGCCATTCTTTAGCTCACTGAAAAATAAACTGACTGTTGATGCTGTCAGCAGAGAAGGCACATGAATTCCTCAGTGCTCCTCGTCTGAAAAAGTCTGTAATGTCACTATCTACATAATCATGCAAAGGGCTAATTTCAATATTTGCATAGTGGTGAACCTGGGAGAATACTTAAATCCTGTAGAGGTGGCTGCAGGGGAAGACTGACATGGACGGGAGCCAAAATCCATCCGTATGCAGACAGGCTGATGGGTGCCAAGGGACTGGGTTCTCCATCTGGAGTCAGCCCAGAGCCCTACCACTGGGTCCATGACACAGACCCAGGGCAAACTCACACCCCGGTTGGGCAGCTGGCTGGCAAACTGGCCAAACTGGTGACCCCGTCACCTCCTCCCTGCTGGAATCCTGCTGCCATGCTCAGAGATGCTGGCTCGGGACTGGGACTTGCAGGTAGGGACCTTGCTTGAAATAAGAGATGGAAATATTTGATGAAGCTTTTGTGCTGCATTCATGCACAGCAAATTGGACAAGGCAGCCGTCCAAAAGAAGGGAGACAGAAGGAGGGGAATCTCCCCCAGCCCTTTCCCTGATGCTGTGGTCATCACTGCAGCTCTGAGCGCCAAAAAAGACTCTTTTCTTTCCTTACAACCACTGTAGTTAAGTATTGGGGAAAAAACAATAAGATGAGGTACTTCCTCCCTGAAATAACTATAGTTTAGAAGGTGGAATAGCCAGGAACTAATCAATATAGCCACCGACTAGGAAGTGTTTTTATAGTGATACTGGCCAGAAATTTGGGTTACAGGACCTTGGATCTAATCCTCACTCTGGTATATAAGACTGCATCCGCACTACCTCAGGCAGCACAACAGCAACCACCAAACCTGCGCCGACCGAGCTGGTGTTTCTGCATCGAGCAATGCAGGAGGGCTCAGAGCAACTATACAAGGGCCTGGAGGCCCCATTGGATATTGGGCTGAGACCAGTCACAGGCTGAGTGTCTTAATGTTGGAAAATGAAATTATATAATTTCCCCTGCACCCTTTAGGATGTCACACAAGCTGCACGACAGGAAAGCCTGGCTGGCTGTGCCGCCACAGCCTGAGTGGTCCCAGAGCCGTCAGGAGATGGTGGTGAATGCTATTAGAGAGCCTGTTCTTAATTAAGCAAAACTTGGGCACACATTAGAAGTGATCAGCAGCTTCTGCTGCCTGTCTGAGCCTACAGGGACAGCTGGGCAGGACTGCCTGGGCAGGGAGGCAGATTTGCAAGCTCCAGAACAAATTGTAGGAGCACCGCTGGGGCAAGAGCTGGGCGAGAGGTGTCTGTCCCACCAAAGGGATGCCAGAGGAGGAAAAGAGGTGTCTCTCTTCCCACCAAAGTCAGAGTGATTTCAGACTCCCTTATAGTGCCAGTGCCCTGGAGCAGTCCATATGTGATAGCATTAATGCTGCCTGCTTCATTAGTTGGGCAATCCAAGCTAACCATCACTATTTAACACACAATTGCACGCCTAATTTTGTGTAAAATTGTAACACTGATGACATCACAGCAGCCACTCCAGAGGTCAGATGTAAGCAACTGAAGTCCATCGTTCCTTTTGGCGAGGGTTAGTGGTAAGGTAGGAGCCTTTTGTGGAACAGTAAAATACAAACTCCTCAAGACGCTCCTTTGAAGGCCTTTGGAGGACTTGTAACCTAGAACGGTTACGACCTACACGACCATGTCCTGCCCCACCAGGACAGTTAGCAAACTTCCATGCCTTTCTCCTCCCCTGAGTTAATCCCAAGGCAGGACTGTGAACCCCGTTCCTTCCCTGTCCCCTCTCTCTTTTCTGAGAAAACAAGTAGCACTACTTGTTTTTGCCCATTGCCTCTCTGAGTCAGCTGCTGGCAACATATTTTTATCATGCAACAAGTAATCAGCCTGTGAAACTCATTACTGCAGGATGTCAGCCTAGCATTTAGAGTAAAAGTGGATTGTGCTATTGCTTGAACAGATGGAGCACCTAAAGTCATGACAATACCTGCTAAAAACAGTTTAGAAGAGGTGCTTCAAGCTGCTTTTTGACTATCAGGAGTCTGTAGGGGATATTCCTATGGGGCAGGTTACCAGGAAACTGCTGTACTTGATGTGACTTTTGCTAGACTCAGGATGCTGTGTTGGACTCCGGGCTTTCTGCTCGAGTTTGCCTGAACATTGCTGTCTCCTTCATTATTTACCCGGTGTGGCATCAACACAGTTGTCTCTTGGCACAGTTGCCACAGGCACAGGCAAGGAGGCCAAGCTTCGTTTTTTTACAAAACATGCCTCGTTCTTCACATTTGGGTCTATTCTGAATAAATGCATAATGTTTAAGACAGAAACGCAGAGTGAAAAGTGTGCAATCTCCTATGAATACATGTAAGCTTGTGCCCAGGGCCCTTTACTGCTCTGCACTGGCCAAGGAGCAGCTCTAAAGGTCCATGATGCTGACACAGTGTGTCTGTCCCACTCCTCCCATCTTCCCCTGTTCTCATCCTCCTCTTGAACATTATCTTCCGGTGAATTTTATGGAACTCAGTAGAAAACCTGACAAGGTTTCAACTTTTTCAGCCATTGCAAGATGAAGACTTGAGATAGGTCTTATAAAATTAGAACTACTCTGCCCCATCCTAAGGAGTGTCAACATGTCCACCCAACAGCAACCACCTGAAAGAGGACTGCAGTGTGAAGAAAACATTGGGGGCAGCAACATTTGCTTCAAATTGCTCCAAAAAAGATGTAATTCTGAGGGTGAATCTCAAAATCCCTTAGCTGGTACCTTGGGAACTACATTATGTGCTCTGTTGTCTTCACTTTCACCCTGGGCTGGCTGCTTTCCTTCCTCAGGCTTTGGTTTATGCCATGATTGGTATGAAATGTTCCTTACCTCTACGTCACCACATCTGTGAACAGCCAAAGAGGGATACTGCAGACCATGTTTTTAGATGGAAAGCTGGGGTTTACATGTGTGTTTATCTGTAATTGCCTCTGTCTATGTTTATGTTAATCATAGGGTTTCTGAGACCTTGGAGAACCATTTATGGCACCAAACTAATGAGCTTTGCTCCCCTTACGGCATTTCATTTCCTGGGCAATGTGGCCACTGTAAAAAGAGAAGCACCTGCATTAATTTTGCCTCATAAAAGACACCCTGAGTCATCAAAAGCCAACAAAAGCTAAACATTCACCTAAACATATAATCACTGACCTCTTAAGCTTTGTCTGAATACACCCATGTCCTGCACTGTCCACACTACCAAGTGCTCTGGATGCTTCCTCCCAATATTTCCCAGCCAGAGGATTCATTTGAACCCCGGGACAGTTCCCTGTGAGCCCTGAAGTTTTCCTGCTAGTCCACATGTTAACCTCTCCCTGTGCCACAACGTGGCGGTCGCTGCCAGTTCTTGGACAGACAGGGAGGCTGCTGTTGAGTGATGGGAGATATTTGGTCTCTCCCATGGCTGGAGAGACTTTTTTGGGGGTGGTCCCACCCCCCAATGCCCATGGGAAAAGGAAGAGGTTAGAACCAGGCATCAAAGGCAACCTGCAAGGGGACGGTGGTTCACTCTGAGGTGAATTTACTGAATATGGACAGTTAGACTTTATGCCCCAATAGGTCTTACCCACACCTATGTCTGAGCACAGCATGTTTTCCTATGGCTTTTCTGAGTCAGAAAAAAGGGAGAAGTATTGTGTGGTGAAGGATGGGAGAATAAATAAAATGGCCTGTTGAATTTCTGATGTAAAGTGTAGCCTGACTGCTGGGTAGTCTGGCATTCAGGTGCCGTAGTGCGTGGAAGAGTTTCCCAGGCGGAGTGGTGGAGGTAACTACTATATTAAAATGCTCCTGTCTGATTCAGGAGATGATCCAGGGGAGTTTTCTAGTCCTGGTATTGAAAGAATGTAAGAGCTGGACCCAGGACTAAAACTAACACCTGAAATATCTGACTCCCAAGTATGGTCCACGGCAACATGAAGGGGTGGATGGAAGCGGAGCTACACCAGGGAGAGTGTGAGGAGAAACCCAGCTGGGTGGTAAAAAGTGAGCTGGTGTCTGCCTGGGCTATCTGAGTGAGACCCACTGTGGCCGTGGCCGTGGTTCGACACGAAAGCCCCAGTACACCTGCACCAAGGGAGGTCTCACTCACCAGCACTGAAGATGCAAACCAGAAACCAGGCGAACACCTAGCTGGCAATCCTCCTCTTCTGACACAATTCAGAGAGCAGTGTTTCTTGTGTAGTCAAAATACCTGTTTTCTCTGCAGGTCTCCATCTGAGCACAGTATCTGCTTGCCCTAATCCCACTTGTCTGCGGCCATAACAGAAGAACAGCAAGTGTGGACCAAGAAGAACAGCAATAAGCTAACTCATAAAAGAAATGCATCTGCATTAGTAGAAGACAGTTACCACTTAGGGAACATTTAACGCTCTGGCAGCAGCAACACTAAATTGTGATGCAGCAACAGCAATATCAAATGGTGTATTTCTGCCTCGTGACCGGACTTTGCTGTACCGCAAGCTAATGGGCACGGTGCAGGACAGAGTGACATAAATAACTGTTCTCATTGGAGCATCTCAGGAGCTCCAGCTGTACTAACTGACTAATCCAACTGGCAGATGACCTTGAATTTGGGGTTCCTTATTATGGCAAGGGGAAAATGGACAACGGGCAGCTGGTGTTAATGTACTGATGAGAGTTTAGGAAGACTGTTGGCTAATGATGCTTCATTAATGAATTCACCTCTATTTCTGGCCCTTCTCCTAAATATCCCCAGAGCTGAGCTTGGAGCTGAGCTCTCCATCTAGTTTTTGAGTAGAATGAGGGAGACAGCCCGGACCCAGGGCGGTCTTGGTGGGGTCCCATGGCACAGACATGTCTAGGACACTCCATGTCCAAAGGAGGAGGAGAATGATGCTGCCAGTGACAACTGAAGCCATCACATGGGGATGCAGCTTAGCTGTATGTGGAACACAGCGGTATTTAGGTTTGTTTTCAAAGGCAAAATTTCTTTTAACTTCAAGTCATCCTTACGATTGTTAATGCCTTTTCCCCAGCATATACTGGAGTGAGAGAGAGAGTCAGAAAGGCTGAGGTATCTACACCTCTTTGCTACATGACAACATGCAATATGTTCACACTTCAAAATTAAATATTCCAAAGTAATTTCTAAATCTTTCAGGTTTCCATCTCATTATATTTTTTTTCCAGTGCTGGCGTTCTGTGTTTTGAAAAATCTTTCAAGCTCTGCCATTTAATGATGCCTTTCATCCCTTTCATTCCCCTTTCCTAAGAGCTACCTTCCTAGTACGAGTCTAAGTAGCACCACACAGCATGGCTGTAGATTTTATAGTCTTTGTTCTTCCTGATCTTTTAAAATTTAACTTCCTTCTCCACTTTTTCTTTTCTTTTTTTTTTTTTTCCCAGTGCCTCTTCCTATACATTACTATGCCCATGATGACTTGTTTCACTCACCTTGGCCACACTGTGTTATTAGTTGATTGAAACAACAACTTTTTGAAGAAATTCCTGTGTCTCCAGGTCTGGTACAAAGGAGGGAGCTTCTATCTGTTATCACAAGCAAGAGAGTCCCAACTTCTCTTCTTTGGTGACCTTCTGGTCACCTTGGAGCAGTCTGACACTATGGCTTCAGCTTCCTCATGTCTACAAGGGATGTGCTAGTCCTGTCACTGTACCTGGCAGAGGACATTTTCAGGCCATCTCCAGGTAGCAGAGAATCTAGTGAAGACCCAGCCCTTATTACCATCCTCATGTTTTGGTGCTGGTGAGTTTGCAATCCAAGCACGAGGCAATGCCTCTCTTGGCACGTTGCAGTCGCTGGGGATCAACGTTTTTGAGGAGCAGCTGAGGATAATTGTCCCCTTTGCCTGTCAGGACTCTGCAAACATTTTTAGCTTTTTGTGCTGAATTTGAATTTACGTAGCAAGTGACACATTGGACAAGCACTGTATTCATCATCTCAGCTGCTCTCTGGCTTTAGAGAAGGGCACAATCTGCCTGTAAAATGGGCTGCCTTTGGGAGGGGGTGCAGCAGTGGCAAGTGCTGGGTCACCCCCCTGCAACGTGCCCCTAGTCAGTTGAGCCAAGAGGGGTTTAGGGGGAGATCTGCTCTGCCAAACACCAGGTAGCATTACACTGATGAGGAAGGATTCTGGGAGTGAGAATGAAGGCAGTGAAAGTGCTGCGCTACCTCACTTGATACTTGCCTTTAAATCTTAGCACAATTCTCTGTAATTGCAGAGAGATGTATCACCCTGGGTGCTGCACTGCACCAGAAGAGCTATAAGGCCCTGGAGCAGGCTGGCTGTGCTAAGAGCACATGGGTGGCAGCGAAGATGCCCTGTCTTTTGCGATCATGCTGGGATAAACCCAGTGGGAAACAGAGAGAGGGTGAGAGAAAGGAGATGAAGTGGAGGTTCACTGCTGCGTTGCTCCTCCACTCCCAGGGCTGGGAGGTGTTTCCAGCTCTAGCTCCACACTGAATTCAGTCTGATTGTCATCAAGAGGGAATGACCTTCTCCCCAGCTGAGATTTTATGGGTACCCCACTTGACCAGATCTTAGAGGAGGCTCTTTTGGATACTAAAAAGACTATTTTTAAGAATAACTGGTTGCACAGTGGGAGCTGGACACCTCTGACTGCTGAAGCAGTCTTCTTGACTCCCAAGAAGTCTGTGGTGGATGTAGTGGAGAAAATAGCCTGGTGGACAACCACCTTCCACCCAGCAAGTGGGGAAGAGAGCCAAGACACATAGATTCCCATGTCAGAGAGCAAAGGCAGAGCCTTACTTTGGGGAAGCGCCAAGTCCATGGGGACATCCCTTCCAGCTCCAGCTTTGTGCAGCTGTGCCTCAGCTTTACACTGTCCAGAGAAGACCTGATCTGAGAAGTACACGGCTTTTAAATATCCCTGAAGAGAGTGTTTCATTTCAGGAAAGCAGCGCTAAAACCCTGATGGTGTGTTTGCGGGTGGGAGCACAGGGAGAGGAAGGGTGATGCGCTGCTGGGGACAGGGAGGGCACACCAGCAGCCCTTAGGGAAGCCATGAAGGAGAAGCAGATCACACGAGCGATGCGGCTGGGGAGAGAGGTGAGGGCAGAGAAAGATAAACAGACGCAAAGCAGCACCCAGAGGAAAAGCGCAAACAGGCAGGGCAGATATGGCAGGAGCGGTTTTTCTCCCACCTAATTCCTTGAGCGGGTCAATCATCTTTTATCTCTTTTCAGTCAGTCCCCGTGCCATCGAGAGCACCAGCCAGAACAAAGCAAAGGCAGAAGCGAGCTAAAACTACTGCCCAGCGGGAAGTGAATGCTCTGGCACTATTTATTTTTGAGTCCACATTTGGATTAGCTGTAAAGAGCTGTGTGGATAAGCAAGCAGGCAATTACAGCTGGGACGTGCTGCTCATGAATGGAAACAGCTCCAATCTGCTCAGGACATATTGAAATTCTAATTCAGTTAGATTCCTTTAGTTACAGCGCTCATCACAGACACTAAAAGAGATGGGATTAAAAAATAAATACAACTCTTATGTTGCCTTTGGTCTGCCTTCTTTGCTCCCCTTTCCCCCCTCCCCTCCCCAATTTCAGCTGTTGTTTGACTTTATTTTCTGTGGCAAAACACAGCACTCTGCATTTAGTTTGCTTGTTAATTTTTACGAGGATCTAGCAGACTGTAGCTGGCATGCACTGTTAACGGGTGGGCAGTCAGCATGAATACTAGACCGCTGCTGAGGTTTCACATGTCACATCTCACTAAAGACCATTACCTAGAGATGTCTGTCATTCCTGCAAAAGTGCGGGCGTGCCACTGAGGCGCAGAGCAAGGAGATGATTTGCACAAGCTCCTCACTGGCTTCATCCCTGGTTCAAACCAGTGCTCAAGTCCACCAGCCCACACTGCTCCCCCAGTAAGCAGGTCGGCGTCCTGCTTTGGGTGTTGGTGTAAAGCTACTTCGCCGTTGCAGGCAACTACTTTTGCACTGGGTTGTGCAGGTAAGTTAGGGAAAGATCTGATCCAAACCAGTGGCCAGGGAAGAGGACCAGGAGTGCTGGATCAGCCCCACCAGTGTGACCTGGCAGTTCAAGCAACTTATTTAACTACATGCTAGTTGAGTTTTCCTGGCTGTCAACAAGAGATATGGTATTAAACCTGCTGGCATATGCACAGAACAGTTAGTTGAGATCTAAATGTCTGAGATCGCCAGATGGGAGGAATAAGAGGAGTGTGAGCTCAGGTCTCCAACTGCCTGGCAGTCATGTTTCCCTCATGACCAGTCTCTTGGATCTGCTGGAGGACATCTGAATGCAGAGAGATGTCTACAGACAGGTTGTGAATAATACTGACCACATCAGCTCAGAAATCTGGTTATGACAGACACTGGGTAGAGATTTATCACCTCCCTCAAAACTAAGAAATGGGCTTGATGGGGAAAGACCGATATAATAGCTCCATCCTACCGATACGACCGAGGCATGGAGCTGTGAAATAAGCACCTCCGTGGTAAAAGCAAACACCCAGTTTGGCTCTCATGAGCATCTTTCCTCTTTGTCTTATTACAAAAGTGTAAATTTTGCAGCATAAACACTCTGTGGTGGGTCCTCATCCTTTCAGGACACAGACTTCACCATCTGTAGCCCTCTTAGTTGAGTATGATCAGTTGCCATGTCAAATTCACAAAACAGAATTTTGTGCCCAAGTGCTGTAGGAAAGCACTGGAAATATTTTTTTTCATGCATAAATTTAATGTAATTTTCACAGAATTGAACATTTTAAGTGGCCTTATTTTTTTAAATGCAATTCTGTAGTGGCAGCCGCCTTTTGGCTGCTGAATCTAAGCTGTGTACAATACGGCTACATCTCCATGGACCTCTGAACTCACACACGTGCTCTGTGGAGCTCCCTGTTTGCTTTGTCCACTGGCAAGGATCTCCAAGTCACGTATTAAGGACAGAGGACTACTGCCTGATTGTAAAACCAATGCAAAATCCTAATTCCTACAGGGAAGGTGCATGCCCTAGAGAGCAGTTTCCAGCATAAGAAGAAGGAAGTGTTTCTAATGGATTCATTCGTAGTTAGGGCACACATCAAATCCAGCCTGATGAGCAAGACTGGGAGAAAGTTAGAAATTAAGTGGGTTACAATAAGGCAGAGATTAGAAAGACCAGGAATACAAGATAAAAGATAATAGTGGTGTGCCCATGCAAGAGAGCATAGGAATGGCTGCATATTGCAGAAAGGTAGTAATGAAATCTACAGAAGTAGTGGTATGAAGTGGATGGGAAATGTGGCGGAGTCAATGAGTCAAATGACTACTGAGACGAGACTGATGAGCCAGGCTTAGTACAGTGCTGCACCAGTCTATTAGGTCAAAAATCAGTGTAAGAACTAAATCACCTGCTTTGTGGATGAGTTCAGTGCGTGATACACTGGAAGGTACAGATGCAGATTTAGCCTCCTTAGAAAACCAATAGCTTGAGAGCTCGTGAATCTTTTTATAGATGCGTTCCTGTAATATGCTTTTTAGCATAAAACCAATTTTTTCTTGAGACTCAGGAGAAAGATAATGAGAAAGAACAATAGCAAAGTCTCTATAAGAGAGAACAGTGTACCTATGCCCTCTACGCAGTTTTGAACCAACAAAGGGAACAAAAACTCTCCAGTCTTCTGAGGCCAGCGGAGCACTCTGAACAGTGAAGGGGCCATGTCCATGAAACAAAACCCCAATGTATTTTGGTCTCAAGACTGGTCTAGAAATGAAAACAATGGTAGGAGCAGGCACAGATGCCTCCATTCCTCATACGGCAATAATCTATATTAATTACAGCAAGCATCCAGCTTCGAACAATGTCACTGCAGTGCTATTACTGTTGAAAAGTATTGAGTTTCCAAGGAGGTGAATGTCTTTTTCTCTCCCTAATCATGATTACTTGGCTTATACTCGGGCTAAGCTTTCATTTAACCAAGATAAATGGATATTTCCAAAACCAGCGAGTTAACACTATGCATCACATTATTACTCTCTTCTCAGATTTCTTGCCTCGTGTGCTATTTTACTTGGCTGCTAAACACCAATAACAATAAGAATAGGAAGGAGGAGCCGTGCAGGATCCCATATGGATTAAAGATCAAAAAAATAAATAAATCTGGTTTTGACCCGTTACTTCGTCCTATTATGTGCTAGCATTTTCCTTCAATCAACATAACATAACAATATTATTTTGTCCTATAATTTCCCTTTCTCAAAATATGAGTGCCCACACCACATTTTTGCAGACACCACCAGCTTATCTGACTAATATTTTGTTGCTTTCTATTTGGAAACCGTATTTATCATTTAAGCTTATGTGCCAATACTGTAGGTTAACATTCAGAAGAGCAGATGGGGAATTAGAGGCAAAACTTCTGTCAGTGATAACGGGACTTCTACGCTTCATTTCCCCCAGGGCACAGTGAATGTTTTCCTTTTCAACAGTGCTGGGCAAAAGTGCCTTAAGGAACCGGTGGCAGCAAAACCGTGTGCTGGCAACACCCTGAAGTTGTCAGGATGTGGGAATAGATTTTCATTTGCTGGGCCATTTGTGGGAAGTTATTTTGTAGTAACTCCTGGAAGATAACCCATCTCAGTACAGAAGTTCAAGTGCAAAATAGCCAGCAAAATTGCCTTTCTAGAAAAGTCAGTGAGAGGTCTAGCGCTGAACAGTTTCTCCTACGCAGGCGGGTTCACCTGACCACATGGCTGCCCAGAGGTCCAGCTTTGGATGACGAGGGCAGGCTGCAGATCCGGGAGAAGTCCCTAAACTCTGCAAATCCTGTTATTTCAGTGGCCATGCTGCTCCCCAGACCTCTGCCCCGCTGCTGGGGAGAACTGCAAGGCTGTGCATGGGCATCTTAGTGTGCGCGGGCGGCTTTCTACCCACCTCCCACAACTCCTTACACCGTGGTGGTGTCAGGGACAGGCCGTGTGTCCACGTGTGTGGATGTGCGAGGTCTACACGTGTTGTACCCTTCATCAGGGAAAAAGATTTTACTTTTCTCCAGCAGCTCTGTGCACCATCCCCTTTCACACGTTCAAGGGAAGCTACCTGGTGTTTTGGGGACCGGCACTTGCAATACAAAGGACTTCGCGAAACGGGAAGCGGTTCATCTGCCGTAGGCACAAAACTCCTCGCCATCAAGGAGCGACAGTCAGACGAACATCCCACCTCTGTTTTGGGGATGGAGAGCCCCGTGGCACCCCACCGGGATTGATCATCCCTGTACTCTGCTGCCTTTGCTCTGGGCAGCGGGGCTGCGCTCCGGTGCCGGCCAGCTGCCACCCAGCAGTGGCTGAATGACGGGAACTATCAGGATCGAGACAAAATTCACTGTCCTAACGCCAAATGTCACGCAGGAGATTAAAAGCAGATCCTGGCTGCTAAAACACGCATTGAAGACACGCTAGAGGCCTGCCCGGAGAGCAAGAGCTTGCCCCTGACCTTGACTGCCACGCAGATGGGATTTGTTCCAATAATTACTACAGATACAGCCCGCACCATCTTACTTTCTCTGGCCTTTTTCTATAGAGTGTCCAGCCTCTACCCACCTTCTTCCCAACAACGAAAGGCTCTTACTAAGCATTTGATACTGCCGTTAATGAAACAAGGAAATAGATGTCGAAAATCAGAACATGTGGGTTATGTCTGTATTCTCTACTTTTTAGAGCAGTTTAACAATTGCCTGTTAATTTTCACCCTTTATGGTGCTTCTATGAAAGCTTTTCCTGTCTGTCTTTCTTAACAGTCCCTGAGCCCCAGTAATCATGTGAATTACATTTGAATCAAAATGCAGAAAAGCTGTGTTTTCACATTGACCTTCAAATCTTGAAGGCCATTTCCACCTCCCACAGGATACAGTGGGTGTGTATCTTATTATAAAGGTGCTTTACAGCATAGCTTGTGACTGAGGATGCTGCTAAGGTAAGTTTAACCAAAAATGTTTTTCATATGTACATATTCTCAAGATCCTATCTTGCTACTAAAAGCTGGTATTTGAAGTCTTAAATTTATTTAGATCAATTTAAGCAAACATACCTGTAGGAAAATTTGTTAAGGTACCAGCTAACACCCTGCAGAGGACTTGAGCTGTCTCTGTTATAACACTCTCACTGTAACAGAGTGTAGTAGGTAAATAAAAGCTGGTAGTCTTCCTCCTAATGTGTTCACAGGGCTTTTCTCCCATATTAATTTGACAGTAGTAATTCAGAAAATCTCATCAGACACTGCTGTAATATGGACTGCATTTTTACTTCAGAGGGTGTAAAACTTAACTTTCGCCCCCACCTGCTCCTCTTCTTTACACTAGAAATACTGTCATGAATTCCCCAGCTCAGCTTTTTTTTTTTTTCTTCTTTTAAAGCTGATGTACAAGCTTAATGAAGCCTATCACTTCAATGCGTTTTGATATGTACTTCAGAAGAGAGTGGGTACTTGATTCTCTTCTTATTTATATCAGCAAGGTCAGGAGCCAAATGCAGAAGCAAGCAAAGGGGTAGGGCAATGCCACAGGACCTGTCAGCACCAGAGTGAAGGCATTTCTTCAGTTTGCTGTGGTCCCTTGGGAAATCCTAACAGCTGGACTAATATTGGATGTAATTGAAGAAATACTCCCCTTAAACTAGGAGGAGGTTCAGTATCTAAATATAATCCCTGCTGAAAGAATGCTCAAAAAATGAATTTTGACCTTCATGCCAGCCAAAAAGAGATTTTCAGTAGCTGTAAAGACTTAAAAAATTATGTGGAACATTTTGTCCAATAGTAGCTTTTTGATTTCTTCATACTGTTTGTATTTATTTTTACCTTTTACCACAATGGAAATTCAAGTCCAATATTCAATCAAAGTCAAGCCTTTTTATCGCCTTTCCACTCAAATGCCTGAGTCAGATGCTTAAAATGTAACACCAGCAGCACTGTGAGTAGTGGATATATAAGTACATGGAAAATCAACCTTTTGCACTATAGCCCAAGGAAGTGCCTTTTCTTTTTTTCTTTAGCCTGGTGGAGCCATTTGCTATCAGAACATGTTGCCATCAAAAATGATCTGCTATTGGTGCCTTACAGCTATTGGAAAATGTTGCTACTGGAGTATTTCAGTTGCCAGAGCACTCCCCAGTCAGACCAGTTTGCTGGTGCAAAGTTCTGACCTTGCGGCAGGAGCCCTGCTATCAAATGCATTCGTCAACTGGGAATCGACAATTCGCTTCCTCTCTCAGGTGCAGAGAAAAGCAATGTTTATTTAATCTGGAAGGTGGAAAGCTGGAGTAGAACAAGAATGACCATCACTCTGTGCCTTTCCAGTTTCCCTTTATGCCCCTGGGAATTTTGCTTTTCTTCTACCACCACCTCGAAAGCTCTTGCTTCCTTCACCACTGCTGGAGCAATAGTGCTTTTGGCAGTCAGTTCCATTTCTGGGGCTTTCTAGTCCCAGGCTTGGTCTGACGTGAAAGTGACCACAGGGTGACAGAAGGTGCTCACCCAACCCGTTGCCACCGTCAGTCCTACCACAGGCTGCCAACACTGGCGTTAAGGTGGTGGGAGAGGAAGGACTGGCTGGGAGACCGCACACCCAGTTCTGTTTCTGCAGGTTTCGATGCACAAAACGAATTCCCGTGGGGTATGGAAATATTGGGCATTAGCCACTGAGCAAAGATATCCACGTGCGGGTTCTTGCACCCTGTACCCTGCAGTAAATACAAACCAGTCAACTAACCTGGAAATTCAGGTTGGCTCCAGGAGTGCCCTGGCCCTCCTTTCTGCTCAGCTCTGAAAGAGCATCACCCCAAGCGTTAGCTTGGCAGTACTTGGAAGAGTACCAGCAGTTGTAACAAGTAACTGACAGTATTTCCTAAGCATCTGTATTTTCACTTCTATAGAAAACATGGAGCTGATCTAGGAGTACTTAATTTGGGAGCTGTAACACAATCACAGTGGAAAGTAGTGCTGGAAGACCACCCGTGGATTTCAGCAGATCAGATCCCCTGTAGTTAAACTAAATGTCATCACACTGTACATGGCTGCTGATTTCAGGTTTGCTAATTTGTAAAACAATGTAAAGAAGATGCTGCAGTTGTGAGCGGAGCAGCTGAATTATAGATACTTAGGCAGCACTGTAGGGATATGAATTCTGTTTATTGCACAAACCTGCCTCTATAATTAATAGAAATAGTAATATTTCCTTACTCCGTTTTCATTAATTCAGACTGATAGCTTTGGAAGATCAGAATGGATTAGGAAACACAGTTTTGGAAGAACAGAAGAGAACCAGAGGACTTTATTGGCTTTTCAGCATCAGTCCAGACCTCCTTCTTCAATGTGCAAGGAACAAAATTACTAGCAATGCTCTGTGTGTAACAGACCATCTGTCACCATAATTGTAGCTTTATTTTATTTTTCCCTGCTTCTGGGTGAAAAGATCCAAACTTCCCTAGCTGCCTGCCTGAACTGAACATTATGAAATGTATTTTCAAACCTTGAGAAACAGCCACAGTCAGTCCAAAGCCCGCTTAAACCCCAGCAGCTCTCTAACACCAACACTGGCACCTCCCAATAAAAACTGGCTTCAGGGTTTACCTAACAAGCTGCAAACGATCCAAACAGCCATGTCTCCTTTAGCAGGAGTTTTATAGGCCTTTCCCCCTCTCTTAGGAGGCGTAAACATATCAAGGTTTAAAATTGCGCTTCATTTATCTCAGTGGTATAGTATGACATTGTTCCCACAGAAGCGCTGGTGATACTTCATCGTGGCAGAGAGGAGGGCACCGCATGGAGCAGAGCTGATGCGTGAGCTGGCTTAGCCACGGGTGGCGACAACCCAAGTATAGTTTGGGCTTTATTTTATTATTTTGGATGCTTCAGGGACTGGAAGCAAGGAGTGTCCAGAAAGGAGCATGAAAACCAGACAGCTGTACAAGGGGCTTTTCCTCTCCCCCGGTGGAAAGCTTTGCCCCCCAGCCCCGTCCCTCTTGGGGTCAGAGGCACAGGAATAGGTCTGTCAGAGATGACTTATTTTCCCAATGATTCATCGAAAAAAATATGAATCTTAATAGCTTTCTAACATGAAGTACATACCGACCACTGAACCGTTCTGAGGGCCTTTTATTGATATGACTCCTTAGCCAAATGTAATGCAATTAAATGATTGGATTTCATTACGTGTATTGACATGGTGTCAGTGACAATTTCCATTCTCCCTATTATTTCTATAAATAAAGTCATCTGCCATAATTAGAAAATATGAACGTGCTAAGATCTCCATTAATTCTTCCCCATACTAATCTAAGAGCTGGGCAGATGTTTATTAATACCTTGTTACACTGCGTTCATCAGCTGTTACCAAGAATAGAAAGGCTGAGACCTGATCTCACGCTGAAGGTTAAATAAGCGCAGATCTGGCTAAATCATGGAATCATAGAATAAATCTTGGCTTCTGGTTAACTTTTGGACAATATCTTTGCTTTTTATCAAAATGCTTTTTAAACTTTTAACCTCTCTACCCCTCAGTGTGCTTTGGACCACATATGAAACCCAGCAGGGTCTTCCCCCCCTCCAGCAGTGACTTCAGCAGTCCTTCAACTGCATCTTGACATCTGTTCTGATTTCAGTGGAGCTGAATTACATCAGCCTGTGACCTGCCCTCTGCTTCTCTCTCCTGGAAGGTATTTAAGGAACAGCGGTGCTGGGTGAGAGCATCTTCGGTGCCGGGCACCTGCTGATGGGTGCTTGGGATGGATGCGAGGAAGAGCAGGTACTGATGGACCTGCACCAAGCCGTGACGGGTGCTGCGACCAGCCTGTGGGACCTCATGATCCCTCCTGGGACCTTGTGGTTGGCAGGTTTCAGAGCTGGTCTGACCTCTGTTCCGAGCCATCTTCCATTGTCACCTTCACTAGGTCTTCTGCCAAGAAGCTCCACAGTTCACTTATGTTTTCTGTGAAAGTACTTTTTCCCTGTTTCTTTTAAATCTTGTGCTCAATAACCTGAGGTCACTTCCTGATCTTCTTCCTCTTTCCTATTTGTCCAGTGTTTTCTGTCTCTTCCCACTCTGTTCTTTCTCACCACCACCTGGATCTGTTGTCTCGGCACTCGCTGCCCGGCTTCGGTGCCCATCGGAGCACCTCTGCCGACTTCAGCAGTGCCGCATTGACTTGTACCAGCAAAGCAACTGTCCTGTGACCTCTGCAGTCAGAGCAGATGCTTGGCTTTGTCTGGGTCTATGTGGCTGTATCAAGGAGCTCTGAGGTTCAGGCTGGTGCCAAACTCCTGCTCGCTCACGTTCCCGGTGTGCTCAGGCTGCCTACAGGGAGAGGAGGAGCTCAATTTCTGGGGTGAGCCAACAGAGGTAGAAACAATGCTGATTCACATCAGATGTTCACAGAAACAGTGCACAAGATATAAGTCTGTTTTACTGCATTGGGACTGCAATGGAGCCTCTTTCCTTATTTTAGGAAAAGTTTAAATCTTGCTGGCAAAACTTGATGAACTTCTCCTAAAGGACTCAGCGTTCCAGGCTAAACCAATTTTTTTCAGCTGATAATTATTGTAATTTTTTGCAAGGTCTTAATATTTCCATGTACACTAAAGTGGATGGGATGAAATTATACATATCTTGTGACCTTCTCTCCCCAGAATACTAGGCTGTTGCCATTCCTCATTTAAAGCCAAGCAAAGCTGGGGTTTACTTTGTAGGGTAAGATGTAATGCACTGAAGTCTGTGAGGCAGCACTTGGTCTGAACCTCCCATTATATTTTTGGCTGGGCCACACCTGAAATGAAACTAGAGCATGTTGTGAGTTGTCCAGGGCTGGAGCTGGCCTTTCTTTACTGCTGTACCCAGCACTGAGCAGTTGGGGCTCTTGGTCTTCATCAGACCTCGAAGAAGAACTTAAATAATATTTTCAAGACAGGCTGTCCACACTATAGTGTAAGACAGGCATGACCCAAAGCCTACCATACAGTCATCAGCCTAAATCCTGAATTGTGAACTGGCTGATATGTACTTTGAAAGACTGGTGGCGGTGGCTGGCCCATCCTGTCCTATGTCAGCTTCAGACACAGCCAAGGCAGAAGAAAAATGGCTCAGCAAACCCAAAAGACAGGGTTCAGGTCAAAACTTTTCTTGACCTCAAAAAAGAAAGTGGGTGCAAAATTAGACTGCCCAGCCACGGAAAACATGTATGTGGATACCCGTGCTGCTCCTGTACTCTCCCTGGGCTGATTTCAGTAACAGTGCTCAGACCTTGTTTTGTACAAAGTAATTTTAAATTCACATATTAAAAAAAACCTGAAAAAAATCCAATGTTGCTTCCACCACTTTCTAGCCCTTGCCCATCTCCTTTGAGTTGGATGCTGCTTGCCTGTTCCCATCTGCCACCTCTGAAATTATCCACTTACTTTTTGCACTCTCTTTCCCTTTCTCAGAACTGCCTTTGGAGAAATGCAGATAAACAGCTATTCTTTGGGTCAGCATTTCAATTAGTTTTAAATTGTACATTTCTTTTTCCCGGGTCTTTACTTATTTATTATTATTTGTATTGAATCTTTTTCTGAGCGTTTGCATTGATTCCGATAACTCTGTTGGGTGCTTATCTGTATAAATAGATCAATAGCTTTTGGACTGTGCTTTCTGAAGCAATAGACTGAGAGGCTTGCTTCGAACTTGAAAGCTTCTGTACTGAATTTATTAATACAGCAAGCTATTACAAATGTATGATCCATAAAATTACTTCAGGCCCACGCTAAAGTAAGTGGACTTTGTACCTTTTCTTCCTGGCCAGTTGTATTTAAGCAGTTCCAATCTTACACGTCCTTTTTCCACTACAGACGCCCTCAGTTCATCGGGGAAAGGACACTACTGACGTCATAATGACACTCTTTCCAGAGCTGACAGAGTTGGCTTAAGGCTGGTCCCAGCAGACAAGGCCTTGTGGATCATCCTGGGCTCCAACAAGGGACTAATCTAAAAGGAAGATCTAACAGGAATCAATCTCCCATCTCAAATGAGAGATGCTCCCTTCTCTTAAACTGCAGTAAAACAAACCCTCCTCTAATCTGATCCAAATTAAAATCAGGCACAAACTAAGACTTTCATTTTTATTTCTAGCTTGCTCAAGGAAAGACCTCTTTGCACTGTCTTTCTCCAAGCCAATTTTGGGCTAAGTGAAAAAACATAGTTCCACAAAATCTCTGCGTGAAGCCACCAGGAACGCAGCAAGATAATAGTGTAGCAAGATAAGGGGGATTAAGATTGCTTCTGGGCTTTTTAAGAAACAAGGGGTGAAAAAGTTAATGGAACACTCAACTGGGAGACATTGCTGGGTCCTGCAAAAAGTGATAGACCGAGATAGCTGGGTGCACAGCAGTTGCGTTGTATGAAATACCATTGCATGGCCAGCCTTTTCCATGTACATTGAAGCCGGCTGAATTCCACACGGACTATGGCATGGAGCCTTTAGGAGCTATGGGTAATGAAGCTGATCGTTTCCAGCTGATGCATGGAATAAAGAAGTAGCTGAAGTACAATGAACTGGCCATTAGTGAAATGAGAAATACGATGGCTGGCAACACAATGGCATAATCATTGCAAGATGGGCGGCATGTCTCTTGTTGACTATTCATGGATCCCTCAGAGGATGAGACTAGGATTCTTGTAAATTGTACATTGTGGGGTCTGCCTATTGACTACACCTCATTTAAGAAGGTCTGATGTTTGTCTCCCACCCACTTGTGATTTTTCTCGGTCAGTTTGGTTCTTGTTTAATGCAGGAAAGGGCTCTGGCGCAAACACAGCGGTGCCTGCTACACTCTGCGTTCAAGAGCAGTGCATATTGAGAATTTGCTTGTATTGTTGTGGAAATTAGATGCTACTTTAATTGCTGTGGTGAGTTTGAGTAGAATATTCTGTGGAGACAATAACAGCCACCGACAATCCAAATCCAGTGGAGGCCTGATCCAGCTTGTATTGACGCCGATGAAGTATTTCTATTGTACTTAATGGACATTGGCCTCAGCCTCAAAAGAGTGCATTTCAGATTGAACTTCTCTGCTTTTGCAGAGATCTTATTAGATTTGCAGAGTTGGTATTAGATTTGCTCAGTGGTATGAGAACATTACTATTCTGTTAAATTACTTTTTCAGTTAATAATATATTCTTTTCTACAAGGATTTTTCTTTCTTAAGTCCTTTTTACCTGTTTGCCTTCAGCTGGTTAGGGAATTCATTCTCGCCTTCTGCCTCGAACTACTACATGCCGTTATCTTGCAGGGTTAAACAGCTCTCGTCCACTTCTCAGATGAGTGCTCTGTATGCTAAACTTGATTTTTGTTCCTTGGGCAGGGAACCTGCCCTTTTTTACTGGTGGAAGCTAAACAAGAAATGCCTCGTGAATTATGAGGCAACCTAAATCAAAACAGGTTCTTGACCCCAATCTCTTCCAGGGCAAGGCTCAGCACTAACTTCTGGGGAAGCCCTCCTCATACCTGAGCCTTTTCTATCACAACATAGAGATACACTTTGTGAGCCCATTCTTAATGAAACAGATCTCTGAGATCTGAACTGCATTATATTATTTGTAGAATTTACACCTGTAATACTAGCAGCACGCTAAGTGCTTTGAAGAGACGTTGGAAGACAAAGTCCCTGCCTAAAGAGCTTAATATTCATATTTTATTCAAAATAAAAAATATCCATACTTTGAGGCTGTAAGATACCGGATTAAAAAGGCTTTTCTCCTTAAATTAGCTCACAGAAATATAACCCCCTGAAGGGAGCGAAGGAGACAGCTGTGGAGGGAAGGGAGCTAGCACTACTGAGTACAAAGCGACTTTCAGCTGCCTCATCCGGAGATGCACTTTCAGCCTCAGCCTGGGGTCCCTATGGACACTTTTATCCCTGGGAGCCCAGCCGGGATCAGAGAGGGTCAGATCCGCTCTTCCCTCCCAGCACGGCATTCCATGCGCAGAAGCGAGACCCAGCCCCGTTCCATCTGGGACAGGGGAACCAGGGGCGGTGTGATGGGAATGTAGCCTTTGGATCTGCCTGTTCAAATGGCAGCCCTCGCTATTGGAACAAAATCAGACCACTCTTCCTTTTTGTCAGAAGTCAAGAGTGTATAACGCACAGTTTTTCAGTTCTGATTGCTGTGCATAGATAGCACTATTCCCGATATTTTGTCACAGTGCAATTATTTGCTATTTCTATGCACAGCGCATCAGTGTCAACATTCTTTATAAAAATATATTAAATTATTTAAAAACAAAGGAAAACTAAATAATAGCATATGAAGAAATCTTTTGGAAAAGGTTATATTTCTGCATCAGGTATACTTGAAATTTAGTGGAAGTAGGATACTTTTGCCATAATGGACAACAGTGAGAGTGAAACGGAGCACAGTGCTCAGGAAGGGAACAGTGAATGCGACTGATATGTTTTTGAGGAGAGGAAGGCAGACCCACCATTACATGTTGATGGTTGAGAAGCAGAGCTGACAAGAGTTTTGAAGCCATAAGTTCCAGTTTGTTGCAGAATTTTAATGTGTTTCCACATGAATGATATTTGGTTAGATATTGTAAGCACAGTACTGGAAAATTAGGATTAGCAAATGAGTAAATTAAACTGAAAATTGGGCAAAGAGATTTGAAAGTAGACGTAAGTGCTTCCGTCACGATGGGCTTTGCTCTCCAAGGAATTTTTATTTTTTGTTTACATAGTCTGTGAATTCTTACTGGATTTGAAATTGTTTCCATTACAGATGCTAAAGATTTTGCAAGGAAATCTGCTGGGGTTATAGAAGAACAGTAACAGAACAACAACAGAAGAAATGTAGGTTGAAAGTGATACAGTTTTGACTTAATGATCTCTTTTTTTGTGAAATGCTCATCACAGATAAAATTTCTGGGCTTCGTTCCTGGCCGCAACACAATGACAAAAACACTTAACGAAACCTCACTGAGCCGCTCCTGTTTCTTAAGAAAACGTCTGTTACACGGCCAAGGTCTTTGCAGGGTTAATTATTTCTGAAACCCAAGCGAGACACAAAGAAAACAGCACAGATAGACGCAAGGGCATAAATAACTCTGCCTATTAGCTGCACGGTGGGGAAATCACCCAAAGGCGGGGGGCTGAGGAGACGGGTCCGTGGTGGACTCTGGGGTACGCCAGCGTGCCCACGCACCTGCACCACAGCACCCTGCCAAACGCCTTCAGCTAAATCCACTTCCGAACGATGGTACTTTGATTAACGGAGGAGTCGGGGTGCTGTGCAAACCAGCCTCGTGCTGACACTGAAATGAACCAGACAGCTCAAATATGAGAAATGGAAAAAGCAATAAGCATTAGTAAAAGAAAACAGCAGGTCGTGCGTAGCCCCAGTGACTTTGTCAGTATATTGTCTTTTCCACAAAGATCTGACATTTTTTGTATTGGTTCTCAAGGAACACTGCAAGAATATTAGAGATAGGGGAACAGAGATGCAGAGCAGTCCGATAACTTACCATGATAGTACCTACCGAGTCAAAATGACATCCAAGGCTTCCCTCTCCAATTTGTGAGGTTAGATCATGCTGATTTTATCAGCAAGGTCATTTTAGCACCCATGCTTAATCCAAAATCTAGTCTGATATTTGCTTAGGAGATTTGAGTAATCTCTTTAAGAGAATTAACAAGTGCTGAAGTCCTAAGGAACAATCTTCTCTCAGCCCTGTCTGGAGCACAAGGATTTGAGGTCAAAGCTAGGTGAAGGGTTTTTTTAAGACGGTGGGGAAACAAATGAAATACTCTTTAGAGCCAGTCAGGTTATGGAGAATGGAGGCACAAAGCCTGCAAATGATTTTAGGTTGGTTTTTTGGGTTCAGCTGTCTGGCTACCCTGGAGGCAACCCATGATGTGCTGCATGATGCTCTAGTATTGATAACGTGATATGCAGAGCGGCTTGCTCTGGCAGGTTTCCTCTCTGAGCCACATACACCTGCAGTCAGTGGCCAAACAACACGTGAATGTTTTGCTGCCTTTTCCAACGTCACCGTATGCTGCCTGTTGGTCCTTCGTGATACAGCCTTGGCCCTGGAGCTGTGTGATGGGAGCTAACTGCTAGTTAAGGGAGCGGATGGGAAAATTCAGTGAAACAGAGTCACTGATGCTCAAATACCAAGCTGTTAAATCTTCAGTAAGTCTTAGTTCGGAAATCAGTCGTCTTTTTTTACAAATAATTAGAAAGATAATCAGTGAATATAAAGTCAAATGTTCACTTGAGGCTCTTGGTTTAAATTTTGGGAAGGGCTTTGAGGAATTGGCTTTGAATCCTTGCATCCGCAGCTACTCCGTGTGCTCTGGTTGTTGGATGGATCTAAAATAAACCATTTCTACATGTTCTTATCTGCAAATATGTGGTTGACATCGCATAAGATTAGCCCTTCTCTGGCAGATCGGTCCGAGAAAATAACGAAAATCCCACAAAAGCAGGGTTCCCACAAGAGTCCTATCAAGTCAGGCAGAACAGTCACCTAGCAGCTGATGGTGGTGTTGTACTATTAAGCCTCACACCCTTTTCCTTCCCAAAAGGCTGATGAATTTTTATCTAGATCCAGAAACAAAGAACAACATCCTGGCCCATGGGGGTGGATGCTGCGGATGCTCATCTCAGGCACCCTGCCGTTTCACAGCTGGCAGCAACAGATAAATTTATCAGTCGTCTGAGCCAAGGTTCACCAGATGGAATCGCATCCCACTTAAAGGTAACATTGGGCTATTGCAGCCTGAAGACTAGAGGTAGCTTTGCATATTAACTCATCTCAGCTTCCAAGCTTTGGTCTAAAAGAAAATTTGGAACACAACTGGGAATCATGAGGCCAAATACCCCAAACTTAAGAGCACATAATGCAGCAGCTGCAGCTGGAAGGGGTACTACAACTCACCTAGCAAAGTTCTACAGTGAAGTTTGCTATCCAAGCCATAAGAAGGTTGTTATCTCTGCGTGGCTGATAAACTGCAACAGTAATGATTTCACTGTAAAAACAAGCAAACCTCCCACTAGACCAGTGAGAAGCAATATTAAATCTCATTATTCTACATTTGAGACACATTTACATAGAGGTCTATTAATGTTCTGATATCTGGAGAAACGGCAGCTTATACGAGCAAATGGAAGTACCTAACATAGCATATCAGCGATCTCTTTGGCAAGGCCTATAAAATTGAAGGTAAAAGAGGTATGGTGGGTGTTGGCTAAAGTAACACAATACTTGCAGAAAAGACAGTAGGGAATATGGCAAATATTGAAAGAAATTGTTGATAAATTCAACACATCCTTGGCAGATCATCTGTAGGGGTGCAGAGGCCCCTTGCCTTTAAGTCACCTGCTGCATATGTTGAGATCCACCATCAAATCATATTCCAGCATCCTCCCTGTCTGGTGGCTTCTGTAGAGCAGGAAGGTGAGCAGAGGTGGGAAGAGGACACTGCCCGGCTTTGGGACTCTGAGGGTGCTAAAAGCCCGACTGTAATGCAGGTCCTGACAAGTCTCCTTGAAAATGAATGGTGAGGACTTGCTGCAAGGCAGCCTGCCTGAAGAAAACAGTCAGATGTATATCAAAGGGTCCATGCAAGTGTGGTCCACAAAACCACCGCTTAAGGTGAGCCAGCCGAGCTGGCCCGTCGGGGTGGGTGCTCTGGCATGAGCGGCGGTGCTCCTGCAGATGGTCTGATGGGACGCCCGTGCTGAATGCAAGCCCTCAAGGGTTAAACACTTCTCTTGGCACTCGCAAACTTCCGTAATAAGAAAGCTTTAAAAGAAAGCAGCCATCTGTTTCAGGAAAGGCATCATGCAACGATCAGCCCACATTGCTTACCAAAGCAGCAAGACAGGGAATCAAACAAGACGGGACCAGGCAGCCTAAACCCTGCCTGCCCTCAAGCTCCACAGCAGGAACTCAGCCCGCCCCGTGCTTTCACAGTGATTTACATTCACAAAACAAAACCCGCCTGGCATCCTCGTGAGGGTCCTCCAAATGCCCCAACCGGAGGCTGGAGGCAGAGGTCACAGCTCCGAAAATGCCCACGTGCCGGGTGCCTGGCTGGGGCCTCCGGCAGGAGCCAACCGGCAGCTCCCTCTACTTGGACGACCGCCGGCAGTGCCTCGGACTTTTCTTCTTCTGACGCTTACAAAACCGCCTGACAGCAAAATGGAGAAATAGGCAGTCCGGCTCTTACTGCATGGGGAAACGAAACGAGCCCTCGGCCGGGGGAACAGGAGAGGAAAGAGGCGTGCGGCATTTCCAGCTTTCTCAGTGCTGTGTGGTAGCAGACACGAGAAATGACCCCCCGTTGCTTAAGCCCTTAACCCTTAGATACTTTCTTCTATTAAGGCCAGATGGAGAATCTTAAAGTGTGAAAGTGTAGTGGAAATACATTACAGGAAGGCACGCAGAGTTAAACAAGTCATTGAATGCTCATTTCTTCAGTTCAGTACGTCTTGATGTACCATTCGTTTCAGCAGAAATGCTACCAGCTCCCTGGGATCCATTCCAGGTCTATTCCAGGGCAACACTGAACATGTATTGCCCAAACTAAGGGACCCAAGAGGTTGCCAAAGAAAAACACTGGGGCAAGAAATACCAGCTGCCACTGCACAGCTCAAAGGTGGGACCCGAATCTCAAGAAGAAGAGGAATTGGGCTCGATTCAGACTCCTGGTTGCCATATCTTCCCATGATCACTCAGAAGAGCTCCAGGCCATGCCGGAGACCTACGAGGCTCTGAAAGCTCAACTAAACTTTTGGATGATTTTCCAGACGGAGCCTTAAGTACAAATATACAATATCTGTTAGCATTAATGAAAGCCTCGTAATGGACCTCTGTAATATCCACACTTTATGATAGCCTAAAAACACCTGGTCCTATATCAAACTCATCATTATTTGCAGAAACAAAATCAAGACATAAAAAACCTGAAACAAACATAAAGAAACAAGAGGTGCTTTGATGGCTTCTCACAGCTCTCAGGTGCACAAGGGTGTAGACAGACTACATAATTTACAGGTGGAGAGTATATCTAACTGTCATATGGGTATCACAGTCACGTACCAGCACCTTTCTGTATGTAAGAACACCTAACTGGTTTGACAAAGTTTAATAAACATGCCTTTCTTCTTTTTCAACCACCGCCCCTGCAAACTGAAGCCTACTGTTGCCACTAGTGCAACACACAACTCACACAAACATCTATTTCTGGTGATAGTTTCAGAAATGACTAGGTGTTTAGTAACTCAGGCTTTGGTTTTATCATGTGAAGGGAGCTAGAAAGCACTGATATTCAGTGTTGTGTCATCAAGATATTTTTGACATGATATACCCTAATGTTACACCCTAACATTGCCAGGACCTGTAACAGTGTGTGGAAAAACCAGTGGTTTTATTTTTCCTGTGTCTATTTGAAGGATTAGATATAGTTGTTAATATACAGCGTGCTACTACTAGCAAAAGCATTAATATAGATCTCTGAGTGCTAGTGTTTTTCATTATTAACTACTACTACTAATGTATATTTTCATGTGTGAGTGGAAGTATGGAACAGAGCATTCCTTGGCAAGTTTGTGCAGTTTACTCTCCAGCCATGACTCACCCCTTACTCTGAGAAGCAAAGCCCAAGTGACCCAGGTGTGGTGAGCACACAGGCATCACGGAGGCAGTTTCCTTAGCAACACGAGCCACACGAAAGCATCCAAAACATCTCCTGCTCACTGCCCCTTGAAGTTGTTGCTAAATAAGTGAATGCTAAACTTCTTACTGGAATTTCAGAGGTACAAACAATGTATCACAAAGCAAAACCTTTTGCTTGCAAGCAAGTTAACTTTTGCTACTGCCCTGACTTCAGGCTTAATAGGAAAAAATAACTTTTCTTTTCTTTTTTTTCTACTATGTCATCTCCAAATACTGCCTGGGCTCATAAACAAATAAAGGAAGCAGCTCTTAGGTCCTCAGCTGATACTAATTGTCATTAGGGATCTGTTGAAGTTAATGAAACTATGGCACTTCAGAGCAATCAGCCCAGGATGTGCTGGGTGTTTGTGGGTTCCAGGTGCTTGTGATCAAGGCTAGATTAAGAGCAGATAAATAGTTCACTCAGCAGCCGCAGCAGGAGTGGTGGCTGGTTTGTTAGGGGTTGTTTTGTAGAGCTTCTTGCTGAGGCATTTTGGAGAAAACAGCTTTTTGGAGGTGTTGGACCAAAGAATTGGGAGCTGTCTGAAATGGGGGAAGATGTTTGCAAGCAAGTGGAAAAGTGCTATTTGTACATCTAAGGTATTGTGTTCAGTAGTCTGAAGTATTTCCTTTTTACTTGTGCATTGTTATTTAAAGTATCTTTACTCTTTGTATTGTAGCCTTCAGGGGCATCAAGATGCCAGTACAATATACAGTATTTACAATATATGATTTACTGTAATCTACATTAAAGTTCAGTGAGGTTGAATGTATGTGCTTTCCTCCCTGTGTAGGCATGTGATCATAGAAGAACTGTGCAGAAATGAGTGTATTGATTTATGCCTATCACTGCTTGACAAGAGCAGATGGGGGTCTCAGAGTTTTAGTTTAGCTGATGGACCGTACTAAACATGGCCTGGTTCTGCTGCTATTATCTGTGAGTTATCTTTGATGCAGCCAAGTTGCTTTTGAATTATTGTAGAAGGTGAAACAGAGCCAGCTTTACAGGCAATAATATCAGAATGACATTATTTAGGCTAAAATGAGTCAATATTTGGAAAATTCCCCTCTTAGTAATAAGACCTTGCCTGAGGGAGGCTGATTGGTGCTGCCTGTACCAGATGGGAGAGTGGGTTAGTAGAATGAGACAGAGCCTGAGTGCTCCTGTGGCCACCAAGAGGCAATGCTGGGGGTGCTGCCAGGAGAAGAGGCATGTGGGCACCAAATAATCTCAAACTGGGAAAATAAGATGTGAGAAATAGAGCTTTAGTTGCAATATTGCAAAGGGGACAAGTGCTGGTGGTAACCTGCTCGGTGGTGGGAAGGAATGCAAACCTGGTTATCGAGGCATAGGGTGAGCTTGGTACAGCCACAGGCTTCAGTTAAAGGTGGAGGAAGAAAAGCCAAATTTAGAGAAGGTATGAAATGAGAGATTTGAGCTTTTGGGGTGCTTATCCCTGGTAGCCCTTGATGGTGATCCTCTCCCCACCTGGGGACCAGCATGAGGCTGCCTGACCTGCTTTTCCAGGGCTGCTAGCTCCTGCTGGCATCAGAAGCACGAGGCCCTGGCTGTGTTATCCTGACACTTGTCCTATAAAACTGACAGCAATAATGAATGACAGTCCATATTTCTGTAATATTTTCTTCCTCAGGACACCTAACAAGATGCCATTGACAATGTTTTTGAGGGCTGGATTTCAGCCAGTTTCTTGAAGAAGCAATAGTTTGGCCATCGTCCTACAACAGGGAGCCCCAGTCTTTAATGCTTATGATCAGGGTTGAGGGACTTGTTTTCCCTTCTGATTACCTCCCCCAGATAAACAACTTTCCCTTACAGCGTATGCTATATATCCAGGACTGTCTAGAGGGTCTTTAAGGATGTTAACTGCTCAACCTGAGCACCTAGCTTGTCTCAGCTTGATGCTTGAACTCTGAAGCCACCTCTTCTAGTATGTGTTCTAATCAGAGTTGTTGGATGGGAGCAGCTGTCTGTAGTACCAGATGGTGGGTCTAATGGCATTTTGCTGGAGGAGTTCTGGGCTAGGCTATAGCAATAACTTATTAAATGTAAGTGAGGGAGCCCATTTTTTCTAGTTTTGGAGAGACCTGAGTCGCCTTTCTATCCTTGGCCCATTGTACAGATCAGGACTTTCCTAGTTATTTGTGGGCTGAATCTGTTATTGACCACTGCATTCCTTGACACGAACTGAAATTTCAGCCTCCAGGTTCATGGCTGTTAACCATGGTGAAAATAAGTGATGTGTTTGTCTTACATGATGAGTTTGTGGAAGCTGCAGATGGTTTGATTAACTTATGACTGTGGCTGGGTACTTGTATCGGGTGCCTACAAAAATGGCCAATCTGGAAGGGCTGCTTGCTTGTGTGACATGATGGTCCCCCCCGCAGATGCTAGCACTTGGCTAGGAGCAGTGCTCCAAAACAGCTGTGGCTTTCTGGTGCCCTGATGAAATTTGCTGTTTCTGGGTTGAGAGTGGGGTTGTAAGGATAAAAAGGGGGTGAATTAAACTTGCCTGATCCTTTATGGTGGGTTCTGGTAGAATTTTTCTGCTCAAACCTTTTGCCTTGCTTTCTGTGACCCATCTGATGTTAGTCACTTGTGGTCTTTTTGATCAACAGCATAAAAAGAAATGGTCACAATTTGTACTGCAGGAGTAGGGATGGGAGCTGAAGCTTTCAAGCACCTTATGTGTATGCAAAGGAGACTAATGCACTTGAGGCAGTGACTATGCTAAAGACTACTTTAAATCCTTGAGTGTGGGCCTGAGTGCAGTTTGAACAAACTGTGTGCTTATGCAATTAAGGTGAAGCTGTGCTGCTGCTTGAGTGCTTACAGCCCTTGAGAGGGATACAGACAGGTCAGCTAACTGCTCTGTGGTCTTCTATTTAATCCCCAAATGGAGGGAAATTGGCACCTCTGCTGCATGGAGGAGGCAGTGGGTTTCTGTCTCGGGCTGTGTAACTGCAGGCTCAGATCCTGAGGAGTGATTGCCATTTTAGCAGCACCTGTGCTCTTGTTTTGCTGGTGGTGTTGCTTATTTTTATGGATCAGGAGGTTGCAATCAATTCCAAAAATACCAAGAGCATGGCTTGAGCCCATGAGATCGGGAGTAGATGTGCACTTGAAGAAAAAAAAAAAACATTTTGAAAGAAGTATCAATTTTATAATCACTGTAAAGGAATGACGCAACAAGGGACTGTTTTTTTTTTTTCCCCCTGAGTGACACAGAAAACAGGAATCAAAATTTCCAGATTCTGTTTTCAGCTTTTCCATCAGCTTGTGTTTGGAGGCAACCAAGCACCTTTCCTCCCTTGCTTTTTCTTCCTGTAGACAAGGCAGAGCTGTAACTGGGAGCAGAGGTGTCCTGTGGCTTTAAGGCTGTACAGTGATAGAAAGCTTTGGCGAATGCTCCTATGGAGATATAAAATGATTAATCTGCAGGCATCTGAGAACGCTTATGACTTCGCTTTTGGTCTTGTATCTGTTATTTCACTTATGGGGCTGTTAATATCTTGTAATGTACATCAGGCCATACCTTAATGACTAAAAGGGGTCTGTTTTATCTGTAACTAGTGAGAAATGCTATTATTTTAAGTAGTGTAACTTCTGTACCAGTCAGACAAGTGGTATTAAATGGTTTTAATAACTTGGCTGGAGGCTTGTTTCAAGGTGGTGAAGGCACACCATCCCTCAGATCAGCATGTTGCTACAGCTCTGGAGCTGGTGTAGGAGCAATGCAGAGGGGCAGGAGCCCTGGAGGCCATGAGATGGAGGGCAGAGGGATGTGGAGGGGGGATAAAGCAGTTTCCAGTGTCAGATGTAGCATCTTAGAGGCCAGCTGGGGAGGGAGAATAAGACCTGAGTGGGACAGAGGAAATCTAATATGGATGACAGAGCTGGGGGATGCTGAAGGATGGACATGTGCAGAATGGGAGGGGAGAGGGCTGGAGACAGGGTGGAAAGGTCTTTTCCTTCCACACCGAGACCTTGTGCTGACAGCAAATCCCATCCAGGAGCAACCTTTGCCTCCTAATGCTGACCTGCTAATTGCTGGGGAGGCAGCCTGCAGTGCTGAGACCTGGCAGGTCTGCTGGCAGCAGCAGGATGCTTTCCATCATGCTCCCCCACCTCTGAAACTTCCAGTGCTTCTCAAAACCACACAGCTTCACTCAGAGCTAATTAACTGTGTATTAGCAGAGGCAGACTTTGGTTTTAAGCAGCATAAACCCAACTGTGAGCATGTGGGTAGGACGTGGATGGGCTTAAGCTATTTCTGAGATTTTTTTAATTTGTTATTCTCCTGTACAAGACCTATTTTGTCTCCTCACCAGCCTTTACACATTGGCAGTAGAGTTAAGAATTAGAAGCAGAGTAAAAAATGGACAGTTTTCCAAGCTTGTCACATCTCTAGTGTGGAGGGCTACTGTTCAATTCAAATAAACCCAGTACAGAAGCTAATTGCTGAGAAACAGTGGGATCTTTCAAAGCTCTAATTAAAGGCAATTTAACATCTCCACTGATATTAGCAGGAGCATAAAACTGCTGCTGGACACATACCAGTTAGCAAGACCAGCTTACCAACTGAGGGGTGCAGCTGACCCGTTTTAGAAATGGGCATGGCTCTGCTGAGCAAATTGGGAGTTTAACTGCCTGACATTGTATTGAAATTTGGCCTGTTATCCCTCCTGCACACCCCTGGCAGTGCAGCTAGGAAATGATATTTCTGAGCACTAAGTGGCAGGTATGTGCCTGTGCTGAAGGGTGAGTGTGATGCTAAGTGAAGCCAACCTGATCTGGACCCAGCCCAGCAGAGAATATTGATGTGTGCCTCAAGCCCAAGGGTTACAGGCATCTGTGGGGCTGCATCAGGAGTGCAGATTTCAGTTCTGTGCTGGAGAAGCTTTACCTAAATGACAGTTAATTAATTTTCTAACTCCATACTTTTCATCTTGCTTCATTTCTGGTGAAACACCTATTGAAATTGCATCGCCTCATGCTTTTGTTAACCAAATATTCCACACAACAGTGTTTACCTGTACATGGATGCATAGAAGCGAGTCCCCAGCCACATGGGAGCTGGAGGGACTTTTGCCACGGAGTTCAGCTGGCACTAAAACTATTCCTGTAAAAGTGGATTTCTAGAGTTGCACTGTAATATGTCTGCTGTAGACCTCTAGTTAAATGCATGTTAAAGTCTAGGGTCAAGACACTTAGCAGTAAATTAGTAGTCCATAGTGTAGCTACTGCTGTGATGCCTCTCTCTCATTAAGAGAGAGGCAATGCTGCTGTAAGTGGCTTATATGCCCAGAATAATGGTGCTTGTGGCTTGCACCTGCATAAGGGAAGATGCTTGTTGCATTTCAATAAGATTATATGAGCCAAAAGGCATTGCTCAGCCCAAGAGGCACTGCAGAGCTGCAGTGTCCCAAAGGGAGACTCTCATGGGAGTGGGGACTTCTGGCATGTCCCACCATGCATCGTTTTGGGCAGGGGGGGAGCATCACAGACCCCTTCACTGGTTGGGTTTTGCTGCCTCTGCCTGTCCTTCACCTGGGCGGGTATTGCAAACATCAATACTTCGGTGTTTGTAGCCTCTGAACAAGCATGCAAAAACCAGGAGACTCCCTTGCTACCACTGTCCCTCTGCTGGCACTACATGCAGCATCTGGTTATTGGTATGCTTACCTACCAAATGGCCCTTAAATATGAAGGGGAGGAACGTTGGGTCATTCTGGACACATGCAATATTCCAGCCTGCTGGGCTGCCTCTGGACTTTTGAATAGTAGCCTGGAAGGCAAGGTTCAGTCCTCGGCATCAGGGTCTCCCTAACACCCTGCCGCTTTGCATGCCGAGTGGCACAGAGAAGGGGTGACTTCTCTAGCTTGTTTAAAAGAAAGAATAGAAAGGGAAATAAGAGACATTTACCAGCTTTGAAGGTGGGAAGGGTGCTGACGCCTTCTGCTTTCCTTTCCCATTGCCGTGCTCCTTGTCTCTCTTGGGCCCCATGTTGCAAATCCTACGCTCCCATCTGAAGAGCACTGGCTGCGGGCTCCCTCCAGAGCTCGTTGATGCAATCTGGGTCATTCAGAGAAGGTTGTCAGGAAGGATCCTGTGCCTCCCTGCTGTGCTGGTGCTGAGCTTTGCCTTCCAGAGTGTGTGAGGGGCTGGGGTGGTCCTGAGTCCTGCTCCCAAACCTGGCTTGCTCAACCCACCGCAGCCTCGGGACTCCCGGGGTGTCTGTCCCCTGGAGTGACCAGGTGAGGTAAGGCAATGCTGGGACACCGTGTTGGGGACGCAAGGGAAATACTCTGTGGGATCCATCTAAGCACTGGTTTTGGGTGGGGAGAAGTCAATGGCTGAAGATAGCACAGAGTACCCCTGTGAGGAAAAACCCACCTGCCCTACCGAGGGGCTGCTGGTGAATAAGGGGATTTCTAGCAAGGCAACAAAGCCCTCCTGGGGAAAGACAGGATTTCTTCAAGTGGGACTGAGTGGATTATGGCTGAGAGCTAATCTGTATGGCTGTTTCATAAGTTTCCCCAGTGCCTGGACTCTGTGCTCAGCAACAGACGCTATATGTGCTGAGAATAACTGATTTCTCAGAAACACCACGTAAGAATATATGCATGCAGAGGTCCGGAGCAAACTACATCAGTTTCTTTGTATTTTAGCTTTATCTGTAACAATCTCTCCCCATTCCAACACCAGTTTAGTACTGAGGGACCAGATGTGCTGTCAACCACCATGGCTTGGTGGAGGCCACCCTTCCCCTGGCAGTTCATATTCCTCATGAATCCCCACCTCTTTCCTTGACCTTATTCTAGGTATTTACACAGACAAATGCTTACGGCAACAAACCGAACTCCAAAGCCAGTGTTTAGACCATTGTCAACCTCCTACTCGTTTACTGCAGTCAAAATTCACAAGCAGAGGCAGAATGCAGGTATTCCTCCAGCCCAGGCACTGCACCATACAGGGGCTATGCTACTGTTAGTCCCTGTGTTCAGACCAGCTTTGCTGCATAGCAAAAGTCATGAGTGATGAATTTCCAAGGCTTTCCTGACTAATAGTGACTGCAAAGCAGTGGAAGTGAAGACTTAAGTTCCTATCTGGACACTTTCTGTTCAGCTGCAGGTTTTTATCCAAATTATTTAAATGCTCACTACCTCAGTTTCTCCATTTGTAAATCCTTAACCTGCCTGTTTGCTACTCTCGGATTAAAAGCACTGTGTATGATACAGTTCATGTTCTAGCAGCTACTGCTTGTACACATTTGGAAAAGCAAACTCTGAATGCTTTCTGGGGAATATGGATATTCCAAATCAGCCCAAGGCTGGAGTAATGGCACTGTTGTGGCATAGCACAGTGTTTGTAAGCTGGGGAGCGTGTGGAGGTTTGTGCTCTGCCTGTGGGAAGTTTGTGTGCAGTTACTGCTTCCTCAGCCCTTCTCTGGTTTAAATGCTAATGTGTAAATGACTTCAGC
This sequence comes from Aquila chrysaetos chrysaetos, assembly GCF_900496995.4. Taxonomy (NCBI): domain Eukaryota; kingdom Metazoa; phylum Chordata; class Aves; order Accipitriformes; family Accipitridae; genus Aquila; species Aquila chrysaetos. Next base: position 8,919,347 of record NC_044013.1, on the reverse strand, counting down.
TTCACCCCAAAGTGAATAAAGATCATAAATATGAAGTCAAATAAGACTCAATAGCCCATTAAGTACACGAAAGCTGGCAGCCTGTTTTAATTTGCTGCCACTACACCTTTAATTTGCCTGGCACAGCTGGGAGGTGCAGCAAGTGAATGCTGTATGAGCCCCTGCATGTGAAGTTGGAGGGGACAGTGAGTTACCTACTGGCTGTGAGCCACAGCTTGGAATGTCCTGACAATTTTTTTTTTCTTCAGTGCCAAAAGCAGCTTGCTGTCAGCAAGTGTTTCTTGTGCCCCTTCCCTACCCCATATGCTGTTTTCAGTCTCTCTCACAGCATTCTGGAGTATTTTGCTTTCCAAATGAGGTCCACGGGGTACTCTAATAAGTTGTCCCCCCATAATAACATCACAATATGCATCACTAAAACACTACTGTAAGCCTCTAGCTCCAGCCCACAAAAGCTACCAACAGCTAATTCATTCCTCAGATGAGCAAGTGTAATTTATATCTCAAATCAGCACTTGAAACTGTTTGCCTGTAAAATGTCCTTCGCTTGAAACCTCGGCTAAAGCCTGGCTTGTGCCAGTCTTTTGTCAGATGTAACTGCTCTAAGAAATCCTTTCCAGGGTGCACTTAGCAGTAAAGCCTGAATTTTCTTTAACACACGCTTTAATCTTCACTCCCCGATAGTTCACAGCGGCCCGTCTAAGCTCTCGGCACCATCCCTGTCCCGAACGCCTCGGCGCGTCCTGCAGCTTCCCCCGGTAAGGATCAGGTTTACCTTAGCAGCAGCGGAGCAGCAGTGCCCAAAATGGAGATTTCAAGGGGATCTGACAGGGAGATTTTCCCTCTCATCTACATACTTCTGTAGTTTCCGCCTTTGGGAAAACAACCTATCTACAAGCAGGAGGTTTCAGTATATCTTGTCTCTTGATGTCTCCAAGTATTTCTCACTGCTCTTGTAGTTCCCAGGCAGTTTTAATTACTTGTGTTTTTAAATAGAGGCGAAGCACCGGTGTTCAGTAATTATTCAGAAACGAACCACCAGAAGGAAGTGGGTGCAAAGACCCTCTGAATAAAGTCACCCCCAAAAAGCGGAACTTTCTCTCTCTCCGAACTTAATTTCACGGAGGTCCTTGTTATCCCCACCTTTGTAAAGAATCTTCTTCCCATCTGCTCTGCCTGCGCGTCCCTGGCTGCCTGGGCCCCTCCGGGGCATGATGGCCATCCCCGCGAGGGTGGGATGCTCAGCACGGAGTCAGTGCCTTCGCTGTCATTCGGTAAAATTCATCCCTCTCACCTGCTCCTCAGAAGAAAACTGCGCGAGTCAGGCAGCAAAGCGGGCTCAGGGCTGGGGCAGTCCCAATATTGTGCCGAACCCGTGGCCGGTGCACGGATAGGCAGCACCTCACCTGGCCGTGCAACCTTTACTTTCCAAAATGCCAGGGCTGTGCGGAAGCAGGAGTGCAGCTCTTTCTCCGGTGCTCGCTCATCCCTGTGTATCCTTGCATGTGCCAGTGTGGAATCAGGGGCTTCCCAGCCTCTCCCTCAGTCACCTCCATCGGGCCACTTTGTCCTTGGGTGGTATTTGCTTTTCCAAGTCAAGAGCGTGCCGGAGAGACGCTCCCGTTCGTCTCGGGCTGCTCACTGATTTCCCACGCAGCGTGCTTGCTATTTGCTCCTACGGCAAAAATAAAAGCTGCTTTTGCTGGCGTGGTCCACAGTTGGTTGTGATAGGATCTTTTTTCCCCTGTTTAAAATGTAAGGTCTCACGAATTAAGAAGCTACAGCCTGTCTAGATCTTATACCAGTCAGTCTCTGATTCATCAGAGAATCTCCTTGGTAACTAGCTGTTCCTCTCTGATGATTTGCTACAAAAAAGCTCTCCCAATTTAAAGATAAAATACAGTGAAAGCAGAAAGAGGAGCTACACCATATAGATACGTTATACGGAAACATATGCCTTGTGTGTACGCAGCTATACTGGATATTTTCTGATGCGTGTGGGAAGCAGCTTCTCTGTGAAACAGCGTGGTATCACCCTGTGGATGGGAAATGTGCCCCAGCTGCACCACCTCTGCTTTGCTGCTCCAGGGCCAGTAACCCTGTCTGCAGGGTACATAATCCCCCAGGAGAAGACGTTGTTGGCATCTAACGAGGGGCTCGGCAGTTCATGCTTTAATGAACCAGATTTCTAGCCTTGTGCGGGACTGATCACCAATTACAAGGGTTCAGAGAGGGTGGCTTTCTGCAGGAGGTGTGCCTGGTGTGTTTGATGCTGCCTCGTAGCCCTCCTGCTCCGGTAATGAGCCCCGGTTGCCTGACCCCCCCCTTGGCATGCAGCAAAGCACTGCCTGTTCTCTGGTGGCTGCTTGACTTGGAGGGAAGGTTCTTGCTGAAGATCTGTGTGGGTTTGTTTTGTTTGTTTTGGTTTTTTTGCCTTTTTTTTTTCTGGGAACCAGTGTTGCCGGAAAAGTTGATCTAAGGTGAGGCTAAGAACACTTTGTGTTTGAAATAGCTGGTAATTGTGTTCAAAAAGTTGGTGTAAGTGAAGAGTTTGACCCATGAATGCCCAATGCTGGGAAGCTCTGCGGTGAGAGCTGCCCGGGTTTACAGAGGGATGAGGCAATGTTACAGGGCTAGAAACAAGTTTATACATTGCAATGTTCTGTGCACCTACAGCCAGAAAGCTCCGACTCCCTGTGCGTACAGCGCCAGTGGGATGATGATGCATGATGCTCAGCCCCGCAGGGCAGAGAAGGGGACAGACAGACAACCCTAAGCGGGTGCAGCTGAGCTGCTTTCAATTCCTTTTACCAGATAAATTAGGAATCAAAAATCATTCCTAGCTTTCTCATGCAAAACCCTTCCAGCAGCCTTCAGCTGGCTCTTGGCAGAGGCTAACACAGGGAGGATGAAACGTGGGGCAAGTCTGCAGCCAAGACACCGGGCAAGTCGCCTTCCTCTCCACGTTTTCTCACTGACCTTATGCGCTTTCTGACCCGTGGCACTAATTCCTCTGAATTAATACAACAAACAGCAACAAAATGCCGGACCCATGAGGTGTCTGTTATCTCTGCGAGGGGCTCCTGAGCTCACCCTTAAAGCTCGGCCACCCCCAGGGAAGTGCCCAGCAGCCGGAGGAAGGCTCCTGCAGGCAGCTCTGGCAGTATGGCTATTGCGTGCCATGGGTATCGGCGATTTGGGATGAAATCTGTGTTCCCATAAGGTGTTGTGGCATCTCTAATGTCTGGGCAGGAGAGAGCCAGGATCGTGCACTCTGCTTGGGGACGTCTGATCCAGCCCTACTCAGATTCAGACCTGTGGTTTCAGGGTGTTTAAACCTTAGCAGGCAAAAGCTCGGGTGAAAATGTGCTGCCCCTACCAGCAAAGCCCAAAGTGCTCAAACCTTCATTTACCAAGTAATACGGGTAACAATGAACTAGCTCTGATAAATGAGGTTTAAGATAATCAAGTCCATTTTTGATGTGATGACCCATGACAGCAACATGACCTCATTCTGGATAAGGGATGGGTTTTTAGATAATCAAAATTGTGATAAGCGAGGCCTGACTTTTCCCCCTCAGTCAGGGGGAAAAGGGGAAGAGAGATGCTCATCCTTCCCCCATCCCGCTCCCTCGCTGCCACTGTGGGTGCTGAGGTGTGGGAGGGCAGGCGACCCCCACCGCATCCCCAACTTGCTGCGTGGCCGGGTGCTGTCATTTCAGGCCCGAGGGAAAATACAAGGGGGGAAGCCTCTCCTCTGCCTCTTTCCTGCCTTTTAATTTTCTTTCTGAAGCTTGAAAGACAGAGCAAAACCTTTACTACTATCAGATCTCCCTGCCTGTGCCTCTTGGTGGAAGGGAAGCGGAGAAGTAGACGAACCCTTGATGGGAGGGATGTCCGTGGGCATCTCCGATACCCGGTGCCATTCTGCGACCGTGGATCGGCTGAAGCCACCAGGCTGGGAAAAGCGGGCTCATTTTCGTTTTTCCCAGGGGTGGTGGGAGATGCATCTCCCCCGAGCAGAGTGTCGGGGCAGGGTCTGGGTGCCATGTCCCACCGCATGACTCTCCTGGAGCAGGGATGGTCCCCCGGAGCCTGTCCTGCCCTGCGGAGGCGGTGGGCAGACCTGAAGACGGACTGTTTACCCTCGCTGAAACTCTGGAGTAGCCAGAGGGGCAGATCTCAATTTTTAGGTTATACGTTTTAATCACACCGTTGTGATTTGGAGCTTGGCGTGGGGAGAAGCGGACAAGCATCAAAACCTGCTTGTTCCTCACCCCCCACTTGGTGCCTGCAGCCTTCGGTTGGTTCCCCTGCAGGTGCTTGCAAACAGCATTTCCTTGGCTGTATTATTGCCTACCTTGAGTGGTTTTGGTTACAAATTCATATTTATTAAAAAAAACCAAAAAAGGCACTTATGTACAGTGTTTTGCTGCTTCTATCTCCTTTGGAGTGTGTTTCTATTTTGGGAAACGGAGCAAAGGTGGCTGCAGCTATTTATAGCAGGGGAAGGTGTGTGGATCTGAGCGCCCGCAGCCTGGGGTGGGCATGGCGCTGCCTGCCTGAGGGTGGCCAGGGTGTGCCCTGCAATCAGAGGTGATTTTTTTTTTTTTAATTTTCTGTAGCTCTTCCATTTTATTTCAATTGCAGGTCTAATCCAGAATCAGATTTGAACTTAAAGGGATGTCAGTGGCATTAAAAAAAAAAAAAAAGGAAATGTGCACAGCCTTGGCGAGTATTCTTTATGAATTGGATCTCTTGAGATGAAAGCTTCATTACTGCAAAACAATGAACCCGCTACGCTCTCAATAGTACTAATAGGTTTCATTTGTATTAGGAAGATACAAACTTATTATTTTTTAGTCTGTTCCTGTAGCACCAGGAGTGTTTTATGTGATAATCAATGTAATTGAGGAACTGAAAGTACAGAAAGTTGCAACGCTCTCGGGGTGATAATGACTGTAGCTGCTGAAAGGTCTGGGGGACACTTACAGGTGTGGGTAAAAACAGACTCAGATCCCAAGTCCGGATGATCCCATGTCACACCGGGGTCTGTGGGAGGGCACCAGGCAGCTCCAGCGCAGCCCTTGCATCACGGGCCGGACCCTTGCTGGTGCTGGTGGGACGTACCCAGCCCCCAGTAAGAGGCTCGGGGCGGTGGGACGCACCTGGGGACGGCTCTGCTGGAAGGACACGGGGAGGAACCGCTGCCTTCTCCCCTGAAACCCGAGGGCTTGGGAGGGACAGCGTCCCCTCCTGCGGTCCGGTGGGAAGAGGGACATCCAGGAGCAAGCCCGGCTGCAGAATTTGGCAGCTACGTTTGTTTGAGCAGGTCTTTACCGAGTGTTTGCAAACCTCGGTAGGTTCACAATTTGGCCAGTTCGGCAGCTTTTTTTTTTTTTCTTCTCCAGAAATAGCAAAAGGCACGCTTTTGACACAAAAACCCTCCTGCCAAATTCCCAGCTCCTCCTCCTAAGTACAGGGTTGCTAAAGCTTTTCAATTAAATGCTTCAGAGCCTTTAACACGGACAAAACATGGCGTTTCTTCTCCAGCCCACTGCTCGGAAACTGTGAAGCTGTTTTGTGAAGCTTTCCCCACCTTGAAACTCAGCCTGTGGCAGACACCCACCATGAATATTTTCAGCCTGAATTTGATGGAAAGCATAAGCAGCAAACTCATCGGAGGACCTGCCAGCTATAGGTGGGTCACCTATAGTGCTTTGGCCACCGCTCGCACGAACCTGGCCGCATGCGGCTCCCGCTCCGGCTTTAGGGAGCTGCTCGTTGCCACGTACCAAATTCAACCGCTCCTGTACCTCCAGGCAATTTCACTGCTAATTTTAGTCCCTCTGTGATACAGTGGGGTTTTTGATTTGTTTGCTGGTAATTTACTGTGTGCATTAGTCCGTAGAAGAGGTGGCGGGGAGGAAGGCGGCTCGTTGGCTCTGTGCTGGCCCTGGGGCAAGGAGGCTGAGTGTGGGGCAGCTGCTGGACGTCAGCCGGGGCGGCGATAGCGAGGAGAAATGTCTGGGACCCAGGGGAGGTTGAATATATTTTAGATGCAGCCTCCGAAGCTGCTAAATTCAGAGCAAGCCTGAAAGAAACGACAGCCTGCAAGGGTGCAGTCAGGTTTGTTTTTAGCCCTCTCCGGTTTAATTTGTTTCACTTCGAGGAGGGAAATTTTCTCTCTTAGAAAAGTCGCCTTGTTCTAGTGGTTTTCTAATAGATCATGGATTTAGGGACCAAAAGCTGTTTAGGGCTCTCCCTTTAGGGGAGGGCTGCCGGAGCATCCCTTCCACGCCGGGACGGGCTCCTGGCTGGCAGCGTTTGAGCCAGCACCCTGCAGTGCCCCGTGGCACGGGGCTTTCTCCCCCTGCCAGTCTTGCCCAGACAACTACAGAGAAGCCAGGTTTGTCCATTAAATGAACTCACTTCAGTATATGCAATCAGTTGCGCCACGAGTTACGTTTAAGCCTATTGCAATCAGAGGGTACTTTGCTGAGGGGAATGGCTGAAGCCGGAGCTGAAGGTACGGCTGCTGTGATGCATTGGCTGCGGTGTTCACGCTCGTAATGCAATTGCTTACATTACAAAGCAATTATCAGGGTTTAAAATTCCAATAGCGTTTTGAAGGCGTATATGCCTGGGGGTTTTCCATTTGCAGCGATGTTTCTTTTATTGTACCTACTTGCCTAATAACTTTACCATTTTAAACACATCGAGGTGTTTTAGAAACCTATTTGTGATCTTTGTTGAAAAACAAAGGCAATCCTGCCAGCTCCACGCAGAACACTTGCTTCATCGCAAGCCGCTCTGAAGGCCTGATTTAGGTTTTGTGCGGGTTTAATGAGGTAAAACCCCCGCACGCTGTTTCCTGCTCCCTTTCTTCATTTTTGGCAGCACATCCTTTACCTGGGGCAGAGCACTTCAGTGCTCTCTCTGTCACTGCAAAACCATCAGCTTTTCCCTATCTGTCCAATCCCTCTGGGAGCAGCAGTCACTCTTCCAGCAAATTTTCACCCCAAATAACACATCATTCTTGCAGCCCGCTCCCAGTGCTCTGCAGACAGGCTGGCTGAGGGGGTGGGGAGGGCAAACTTTTTCCATCAGCTGCTAAAGAGCAAATTTGCTGCTGGTATTTTGAGGTGGAGCCGTGTTGGAGAGTGGGGTGCTGGGGCAGGGCTCCAGGCAGCTCCAGTCCAGCCCAGAAGGGCCAAGAACTGAACTGGGACCTACTGGAGGAGGTAATTTAAACAACCCTTATTGCTTAGCAAAGGAGAGACTGCAGAGAGGGCGATGTCCAAACCTGACAATTTGACGCTTCCCAGGAGTGCAACAGTTCCCTTAAACAGTATCAACAGACTAATTATCACACAACTGTTTATCATGTGCAAAATGCATATGAAACCGCATGAGTAATTTCCATAGTAACCATAATCATAACCTTCCTATGTGCAGATTCAAATGCCAGAATGATGCATACTTGATAGTACCATGTACATACGTGTCCTTGCATAAAGCATGTACTTTTCTTTCTGGGCTTCTGCTGCTTGGCTTGTAAGCACTTAGAAAACCTTGATTACTCATGTGTAATACCCTTGTATTAGACACATGCTTCTGTAATGTCTTTAAGGTTATGTGGAATTCTATTTGCAATCCCTTTTATAAATAATAATACAAAACGCTTGCTGCTAAATCTGGCTGTCAGCAAGCAAATGCCAGGAACCAAAATGATTATTATTACTATTATTTGCAGCATTCCAAAATCCATTAATTTGCTTGTTGCGGTGTTAGGTAATGAACCCTTCTGCAGCAAGGTCACAATTCTGTTTTACATCAAATAACTATCTTTTCTCATGTGTGATACATGAAGCATATTTCTTGCTTAGGGTGTAATGTTTTATTAAAATTATTTTCCTTTGTTCTTTCTTACAGATTGTCTATTATGACTCTAAAGATTGCCTGCATGACATCTCTTTTTAAATTCAATGCATAATTATATAAAACAGAAATTCATCTGATGCTCCAGTAATAAACCTCTCATCATTTTCTTTGAACAGGGGGACATACTGCTATTATTTACCAGATAACATGGATTTAGCTAAGCTTTGTGGAATTTCGCAGTCGCTGACACACGTATCAGATACAGGCAGAGCAATGATGGAAATAATGTGAAGGCACACCGTTCAGTTCAAGCCAAAAAAACTAAAGGAAGTAGTAAAAATAGTAAAGATATGAAAGCAAGAACTACTGAAATAAATATCTGAGATGGGAACTTGCAAGGAAGATTCACTGCAGCTGCAGATGTGCCTAGCTGAGTGTCAGCCTGGGTTCATCTGCAAGGTGACAGATGTCTTGGAAATGGGCAAATGCTGAAGAAAAGAGCTGGTGTCCCTGCTCGTGGAGCTGAGCCACTCTCACGTGTCCTTGGAGCATCACTGATTTACTGCAGCTGTGGCTTTGGCCCTTGTGTTTAAGGATGATAATGCAATCCTACACCTTTGGGTTTTTTTAATCTGTGGTAATGCAAAAAGCCTCAACCCCCTCCTGGCAGCACAAATACAATTTTGATTGACTGACCCTATACTGCTTGATCTGCTTCAGCTGGTCTCGTCTCACTTCTGGCTCTTCATTTGAGCCCAATTTTCCCTCGATTGGCTGTAACCACCTCTTGCTGGGCTTCTCTGCTCCTGCCAGCCACGATGCCCGGGTGTCTCTGGTTCCCCCAGCTCCTCCACCAGGGCTGCTCCTAAATACCCACCCATGGCACCCTGAGATGGGATTTCACTGTCTCCTTGCTGTGGCTGGAGGAGTCTCCAGGATGTCCCTGACCATTGTAGCATCCGCCGCACAAGGACAGAGCAGCAAAGTGGTCCCCACACCCTAAACTTGACTCTGAAGTTGCAGGAGGTAAGTGCTGCTGTTACGGTTTTGTAGATTGAAAACCTACTGGGTGGTAGATGTGAAGTGCTTGGCTCAAGGTCGCAGCGTGTATCTTTGAAATCGCTTGATAAACACTTCATTCTCAGCACAGGATGGGCTTTGGGCTGTGATCTTATCCTATAACAAAAGCTGAGATATGTTCTTCCTCTTTCAGTCTAGTCCAGTGGTGTATGTTGCTCACACTTAATAATAAGTGGAAGATCATTAACTTTGGCTTTTGATATATGTTTTTAATTTCTTTATTCATAATGGGTTCATTGCTGCAGCAGCAGGAGTGAAATATGTGATACTACTGGAATTTCTTTGCAATTCAGCATTAATTAATGTCCACTTCTTACACAGTGTTAACAATAATGTGCCTAATCTTTCAGAGGCCATAGTGGGAAATTCTTTGTTCTTTTCTAGCCAGCAAGAAGTGAGATTTGCATTTTAGCCTTTTGTTTAAAACTGCCTCTTAAGGGTTTTGAAGCGTTGTAGGAGTTGAACGTAGTACCCTTGCTGTCTGACCCTGGGCCATGTAATTGGGATTCCAGTCAATCTACTTGCCTTGTCTCTTCATGTTTGCCAGTCGGTGCAGGGAAGGACACCTCATTTCCACAGAGACCGTGATAAACTTTTTGTTAGAATAACAGGTCTGTCAGCCCTTATTCCTCTTCTTCCAGTTGAGTTTTGGCTAAATGCACTGTGTCACTCACTACTGTTGAGACTCTTTGCCTCCCCTGGTGTGGGATGGGCTCCCGGGTCTGTAAGGTGCTTTTCCTCACCTGCCCATTGCAATAACAATGTACTGCAAGTTCTGTTGGCCCCTCACTCTCTGGAGGATTAGACATGTAATTTAGCAAAACTGGCCGTCCAGTGGTAAAAATAGGATACTAAAATCAAGTCTCTATTTGTCTATACTGTGAGACCTGCCTCAATACCATCCCCAGGTTAAACCCATTTCTTCACAGGTCAAAGGGGATGGATTTACTGGTCTGAAACACTGATTTTTCAGCACACCTCAGCACCGCTTTGGGTGTGCAGTGTGCATGTGTGCCGCCTCAGCCCTGCCTGGGGGAAAGGAGGGGCTGGGGGTTGGGAAATCCTGACCTGTGGCTCTTGGTAGAGATTGGGGAACAGCCAGGCTTATGGTTCATGGCTTATAGCCGCTGTGCAGCCCTCTGCATTTAATGATCTCTCTAGGTCAGCAGCAGGATTAGGTCGACTTTAGGCCTTCAGTACCACACTGAATGCCTCTGTTGTGAGGATTAAAGGAGTAACTTGCTGTCAGAAGTCAAAGGCTGTTGCACTCTCTCTTCCTGACCCTTTAAAGCATGGTGTAGTGTGTCCTTTCAATGTAGATGGACAGCTGAGAACTTCATTAATGCACTGAAATGTGCAGATTTAAACAAGAGATGCTGCTTCCTTTTCTGAAGCCCTGTAAGGCTGTGTGCAGGTGGGTTGATGTTGCACGGCGAACTTGGGAATTTCTGTGTGACCTTGCTGCTAAAAGCTTCATCTTGCTGCACCAGGGGATACCACTGAACTTGTGCATGAACTCTTAATTTTTGCTGTTCCAGGCTGCTGAATAAGCAGCTGTGGAAACCAATGGGTTTGAGCATGGAGATTTGCTCCTAGGTGCAATTTCCTACTGTTGTTTTTTTTTTTTTTTTAAAGGCTGGAAATCTGGTGATCCATGCGGGGCATAGACCTCTGTGTGGGGACCAGATCCCCCTCTCCATGTCTCCAAGGCCACGTAGGAGTTGGAAGCACCCCTTCTCTGGGCTCTGCATGCTGCCCGTATGGCCCCTGCCCCTGCCTGGATGGGGCTGCCCGGGCTCTGAGCATCCTCTCGGGCACAGCAGGCAGAGCCCGGCTGCCAGGGCAGCAGGAATTGCCAGGGTGGCTCTGACCCCTCTCTGAGGTGGGGGCAGCTGAAACATCGCTGCCAGCTGGAACATGCCAGCACAGATATTGGTAGGGGTTGAACTGGTTTCATGTAATAAGCCCCTTCTGCCCTAAAAAACCCTAGCTAAACTTTCCCATTACTGGAGAAAGGGCATGATTTAGCAGGAGTGTGCTATGGGAGCTTATGGGCTTCACCAGCTTCCTCTCCTGCTGGCACCACACTCTCCTCTTAACCGCTCTGTGGCTCCTTGGACCCAAATTAAAGAACAAGAGAGCACTGTGTTGCTTTGCTGAGACTATAAACGATGCCAGTGTTGGGGCAGATTGTAAGAGGCGGGGGACTTGTGGCAGAGTCCGAAGCCATCCCTGGCTGGAGCCTGCTGCATGCTCCTGCTTGAATCTACCATCTCATAACTTTGCATCTCACAAAGTGAGCTCTTGGACCTCCCTGGATCAGGCGATGGAGAGAATCGGCTGCCTACTAGCCTGTGTGGAGGCAAGGTGGGGTTGCTCGTTTGCTGCACAGTGCTTCGTGTCACATCTTGAGCTCTGCATACTTAGGATGACATTCCCAAAACCTCCTGCCATGGCCCAGGTCAGAAACACCCTGCGTCTGAGGACAGCCTGGGGATGGGACATCACACAGCCTCATGATGTGGAGGGTGTGCTGGAGGAAACCTACTCCTCGCCTTGTCCCCATAGCCATTTTTGATGCCTTGCTGCGTGCGTCATGTGCATCTGAGCTTGAGGAGCGGCTTTGCTAGCTGGGATAGATGCAGTTGGGGAATCCTTTGCCCTAGCAAGAGCCATCTCTTTGCTGCTTTTCAGCTTTCCAGCCCTGCTTTGCTTCAGGCTGGAGCTCACCCAGTGCTCGTGCAAAGCAGCAATCACAAAGCCAAAGTCTGGGAAAGCTGTGGGTTGAGCGTCTGGAGGCACTTTGAGCTCTCCTGCAGCAGGGATGTCCGAGCGGCACTGCGTCTGGCTGCTCTGCCCCGGGAGAGCAGCTGGGGCAAATTGCTCCTTTCGTACCTCTGCGCTGTCACATCGGAGGGAAAATTAGAAGTGACAGTTATTGCATTTTCCCATCCTTGCTCACCAGGCCTTGGCAGGGAGACGGAGCTTGTTGTTACAGCCCAGCCTGCCATCTCCTGACCCAGCAGCTTTGGTGGGAAAACTCAGTGGGAGGGATGTTGGATCCTGCTTCACTAACTTTCCATTAGCAAAGTTTCTTGTTTTTGCTTTTGTGTCTAACTTGGAACATGTGTAGATTTTGGTAAAGAAAAATGAACAGTAAAGGACACTAATTACGGCACCCTGAGGGCAATGGCATCAGCCTCCCCATACTGCATCTAACTTGTTGGGACTAAGGGGGGGCTAAATACAAACTCCAGTGGTAGCACAGGCACTTTAGTAGTATACCACATTGCTTCTAAGTGTGCTTTGCAGAAAAAAACCCTTACTTTAAACCTTCCTCTTTGCTACACCCACTGACAAATGTAGCCCTGATTTAATATAATGATGTATTGCCAAAGCTGCCATTTGCATCTGTCTGTGCTGAATTCATATGCAGAAGTTTATAAGAAGAAATGAATTGCTAAAATTCCTAATGAATTTGGTTATCAGAGAGGCCTTTCTAATAAAGATAATATACGTCAGTGGTGCTGGCAGGGTTTTTACTGGGGCAATTTTTCATTGAGCCCAGAGTAGATATTCTTTGATAAATCTTGTCAGTGCTGTCACTCTCGGTCTTAATGGCATGAATAGCCATTTAGCTCGCAGAACAGCAGAGCCATTCAGAGGCTCGTGGGTTTTGGCATCATGCTCAAGTGTTCTCCAGCCTTTCCTGTCTTTTGCCAATCTCTCTGACTAATTCACTAACTTTTTTATAATGCAAGAGAGGCTCCCGCAATGTATCTCTTAACCACTGCTGTTCAGACTCTTATGGTGGATGCTGCCTACTTTCATGGCAGGACATGATCACCGCTGCAGTTTACCTGGCTGCATTATGAGAGAAGTGTGGATGGAGTTAACACTTTGTTCTTGGAGCACGTGTATGGTTTGTGTTGTCCCCTTCCCTTTCAAAACCTTTTGAATCGGACTTCCTCTCTGGCTTTCACAGCCAGTTATAGCTCTGGACCAAATGAAAGCCTAAGACATAAACCACCCTCTGAATTTTTTGTGCAGAGTATGGCAAGTTCATTCATTACGGGGGATGCTGCTGCTTGCTGAGACACTGCCAGCTCGTTGCGTATCTCTTGAGAATCACAGTCTGTCTCATCGAGACGCCCACAGCCTGAGGCTGTAAGTCCACAGCTGTGATGTTTGCTTGCTATCATGATTACAGTGACCTTGTTTCCCTCGCTGGGCTTGAAGTTGCCACTGTGTAATGCCAGGTGCATACCCTGCAAATGGGGACAAGCAGGGAATTTGGAAACAGCTAGCCTGTGCCTGGTACCCGGGACTAGTGCTGGTGCTCCTCCCTTGCCGTGTGCTATGCAGGACCAGTGGATCTTAGTCCCACGGCAGCAAAAGTGGTGGGATGTTTTTTCTTTATTTCTTCTTTTAAAGTATCTGTTGCTGATCTTGCATGCCAACAAACTCCAGTGTCTGCAGCAGAGACAATATCTTAATGAGTTGGTTAGCGTCTGTGGAGATCTCAGAAGAAACGCAAGAAAAATGAGTAAATGCTATATAGTTTAGTGAGACCTGTGTATTGGCTTTATCTAATACCGACCTTGCGAGAAGTCCTTGGATGGTGTGAACTGACTCTTATTGCTAGCGGAGAAAATAAAGTTGAAGCAGTTTATACCAGCTGAGCACCTGGTCATTATATCTAATGTTGTAAAAGTTGCTGCGGAAGCACAGGCTAAAATGGCTATTCATCTTTGATCCCTCAGCAATACGAGAGTCTCTAGTAATCTCTAAGATTAGGGTTATAGAGAGCTCAAATTTTATCCACTGCCTGCTAAACCCTGTTTACAAAATGCTTCAGTTCAGAGAGGAAAGTACTGCCTGTGCAGTACTGCGTGGACCTCCTCTCCGTCACCGTGCCTCTCTGGGGCTTTTAAGTGTGTGTACGTGGTGCCTTGAAAGTCTGACTCTGCAATGCTGTGGGTGCCCTGAGCTGAAGGTCAGCTCTGCTGGTCCCAGCACTTGGTATTTCCAGGGCAGGCAGTGGAGCTGGGCAGGGGGTACCACATATTTACCGAATTGCCCATCCTTGGGGAGCAGAGATGGAGCCAGACTGAGTTTGAGAGATTGATGCAAAACCAAGTTAGGGGAATATACTGTCCTGCGAGACTGGGGTTAGTGGCTTCACTGTCAGCTGGCTGTGTGGTGAAAGGCACTTTGCATTTCCAGGTGGCTTTAATTATACCTCCTATGCAGGGAAGGGTATAAAACATAATGGCACAAATAAACAGAACTCTCCAGCTAGCAGGAGGCACAGTTTCAGGCTCTTAGTTTCCAAACCAACGTACGCCCCAGCCACTGTTTCCAGGTTCCCTGCGTATAAATATGTGTCTTATAAAAAGCAGTTTGAGAAGGCTTTCAAATGTCAAAGCAGAAAGCCACTGAGGCCAGGAGCCAGCTTGTCTTTGTCTTGGGCCAAGCCTGGGATTGCTCCCCAGGCTTTGGTGGAGTGACAGTGGGTTTGCTCTGTGTGCTTGACCATCAAGAGAAAACATAGTTCAGACTGCGAAGCAGAACAGGGTGAATTTTGTGGTTTTTCTTGCCTAAGTCCTGTTCTTTGAGAGTCCGCTTTAGTCTCACATATGATAATGAAAAAGGATGGATTTGGTAAAGGTAGGGGTGCTTCAATGATGGATGGAAAACTGTTTTCTTCCTTCTCAACTTGTAGTATTATTGCTGTGTATCTGTTTGGAAGTTTCTTAGGAAATTACTTGCATCCCTCCCACAATACTTGATACCCTGGGTATCTCGGAGACTGCAGCAAATGTTTACCGTGTCCTGTTTGCCTTTCTCCCAACAATGCACACCCACAAAAGACAATTTGGAAACGTTTGTGCCTTTTGATTGACAATATAAATCTTTTCTTTGAGTTTTGGCAAAGGGTTCATGGTCCCCAGAATACTTTTCAGTTAACTTTCATTTCAATGGCATGACTAAACAGTGGTTCTGCATCGCTTCATTACAAAAGATTTGCAGAGCTCCAAATGTGTTTCATTGCTGGAGAAAAAAATCCAGCAGTAAATCAATCTTCTATGTATGGTTAAATTGCTTTAAACTAAAAATCTCAATAGCAACAATTCCTTTTATTCCTTCAAATGTAGCCTTAGGCAATAGGAGAAGGTGAGGCTTCAAGCCCCAGAAGAATCTGGGTGTGGATAGTGGAAACAATGAGAGATGCCTTTGTTTAAGAAATAATCCTAGTTACTGTCAGGGCAATAATGTGAAACACTGATGATTCACTGCTGGAACTTGCAACCACGTGAAATGTATTGCCATGAATTATTTAGCAAATCTAATTGAATGTTAATTTTGCTATTGGAGATAAGTAGCTGTTGGGCTTAGTCTGAAAAATCAATTTAAATATGTCATAGTACTGATATCCCTTAGAACTTGCTTGGGATCATCCACAGTGCTGCCTCCTTTGTGCTGTGGTTTTATGCTCTTGGTAGTAGTTTGGCCTGGGATGTCCAACACCCCTGAGCTCTCTGAAATGTGACATTCAGGAGGATGTAAATCTCCCTGGATTTCCAGGGTGGGGGACATCTCAAACACTTCTTTGTCCTTTCGGGAGCATTTACAACATTTTTGGGCAGTATGACAGAAAAACCCAGTTCTTTGAGCGGCACAGAAGGGCTTGGGTTTGCTCCATGCAGCTGGCAGGACTCACAGCGGAGATGCTGTGGATCTGCTGAGCTGCAGTGGAAGGGAGCCAGGATGTAACGGAGCTGGGAAGTAGCTCTGCAATGGAAGCTAGGAAACAGCATAAAGAGGTTGTATAGGCTAAGAAACCTAGATTTGGTCTATCGAGGTCAACATCATCTACTGGGGATTAGGTAGGATCAAGTAATTAATGAAAAGGATAATTTATACTAGTTTTCTGATCCCTGCAGACAGAGTAGATGACACACTTCTGCTGTCGACCCTTCTATATATGGGTTTTTTTTGTGTGAAGAAGCGTGGGGAGGGGCAGGATGGGCAACAGGCTGCAGAAGTTGTCACTAACGCTTCCCAAGTGCTCTTCTCCGCTGGTCCAGCACCCTCTCTTCCTTGCAGATAGTTGGTATGCCAAACTCGATGCCTGTTCTGGCAGCCTCAATGCAAAGGTATGCCAGCTCTCTCTGAGTCCCCTAAAGCATCGAGTACTGCAACCTGTGCCTGCTCCAGCATATCCCTGCCATGCCATGGGGAGGATGGTGATACTGCTGAGTCAACTCATTGCTGAAATTATTCCTGGAGATGTCATCATGAGTGATACAAGCCTCCGTTGCTATAGTTCAATAATATGAAAGTAGCAGAAAAAGCAGCATCCTTGGGGATGCCCAAGCTCTGGTCTTAACTACGTGGTTTAGCTTAATTACCTCCATGGTTCGCACAACCAAAGTATTTGCATGGGCACTGGTGTGTGACAGGGCTGGAGCTGCAGGCTGGCAACTCCTGCTGCTCTGTGGAAAGGGCTGAATTCTGCATAAGCTGATATCCCCCCCATTCCTGGTTTTTCTTGTTGGTTATAACTAGGAGCGTGGGGGAAGGTATCTTTCTCTTAGGATATAAATCCAAATGACAATAAAATAGTTGTAGTCAAAGGTAAATTGACCAACCAAGAATTATTTACTGCATAATTATCCACTTGATCAATGAACAAATGGATTTGCTACCTTGTGAAAGCTGCCTCACATCAGGTGGATGTGCAGGTCTTGGCAAACTACAACTCCATTTGACATCTCCAGCAGTAGGGCTGAATGAGCTTGGTGGAATTTTTCTGCTTCAAAGTACTCAAACTTTTCACTAAAATGGCCTAAATCAGAGCGATAGTTTTGGCTGCGGATAGAAGGAGGACTTCCGAAACTGTCGCTCTGTTTTAAAGCTCACAAAATACTGTTTCAAAACTTTCAAAATTAAACTCTTGGACTCTGTTTTGAAACAGTTTTCTAGTTTGAAAATGTCCCTTAATTTAAAAAAAAAAAACAAACCCTAGATTTTAAAATATTTAAAGTAGACTTGGAATGAAATGGGGTTTTTATTATTTAGGTTAAAAATGTCCTTTTCAGATCAACTGCAACTAAATTTTCCCTCTGTGACCTGCTTTGTCCATCAGACTGAAAGCTCCATTATTTGTCCATCTCTACAAGAGATATTAGATACTCAGCAAGTGGAAATGCTGATCCTCTAAAATGGGTGCTGCTTCTGCCAGTGCCCAACCTGGACCTTGAGATGGGAGAGCGCGCAGCCGGGCTGCCCATAGGAAAAGTTTGCAGCAGGGAAACCCCTGCTGGGTTTTGGGGTATGGAGGCGTGATGTTTCAGCACACAATTGCGTTGCTCTTCCTGACGTAGCAGCTTTGATGCTGAAGAAGTAGAGCCCGAGTGCTCTGATGCTTGCAGTTTCAATGTGGATATCAAAGGTTGTTTCCCACAATATTCTCACTTTTATTGCCGAAACATGACACTCCAAATTATCGGACTGTGGCATCTGGAGGCACTTAGCCACGCACGAGAGCGCGTTCCTGGGCGTATGTTGCAGGGCTGTGTCCGCTGCTGCTCTCCCGGTCCCCCGGTGCAAGGCTGTCCGCCCACCCTCTCCAGCCCTCCTCGGTTGTAGGCAGCCCTAATGCTAAATTAAAGGTGATGTAGCTGTGGAAACGAGTCACTTTCTTGGTGCCCATGTTCCGGCTTTGGCTGGACGCTGCTAGCGCAGGAACTGGCAGAGAGCAGGAGCTCAGCCGCGGCCCCGGTGCCGGAGCCTCCCCCGGTGCAGGGCTCAGGAGGGAGCGGGGTTGCCGCAACCCACAGCAGTGGGGATGCGGAGGTCAGCTGGGGCTAAAAGCTGTGTAAACCGCTCCAGCCTTCAAGAGACGTGGTCAGATTTGGAGGCAGCTTTGGTCCTGCTAGGAGAGAGGTTTTGTTCTGCTTCCCTCCCTGCTTCTGTACCCATTTTGTACAACACGGGACGCTCCTGTATACGTATTATCTCTTTTAAAACTTTTCTGGAAGTTTGAATTTTGCTTTGCCTCTGACATCAGAGAAATGGTGCGCTCACACCTTTTGACATCAGTGTCTGAAATACAAAAGCAGCATATTTGATTACACTGGATTTGGCCTCTACTATGCAGCTCATAATCCCTCTGCTGGGGCAACTCGCTCAGAAATAATGTTATCAGATTAACATAACCAAAGTGGGAACAGCTCCTAAAACACTGGTGGAGATAAAGCGGCATAATCAGATGCAACATGCCTGTTTTTTCCAGCACATTCGAAGAGATATGATAGATGGTCACCCCAGCAAAGGCAGATAAGAAATGCCTTGAGGTAGAGGGAAGAAAATAGGAAGCTATTTCCCACTGCCTGTTTGTAATAGTTTGTAGAGCGCTACAAATTAAACTCTGTATTATTTTTAGCCTGTGTTATTGTCAGCCTATAGCATTCGGGAGCATTTATTTTTCAAAACAGGTTTTATGTGCACCCTTTTTTGTCTTTTATGTCATTTTTACAGCTGTGTGACACACCACTGAGGCTGCAGCCAGGTGAGGAAGCTGCCAATGGAGCAGTGGTGGGGTACGGAAAATGCAATGGGATCTTTCCCATCAAAGGTGGATTTCCATTTCAAATGTTTCTCCAGCAAGACAAGCCCTTTCCTTCACTGTCCTCTTCACCTCATCCACCTCAGTGTGACCCTGAGTCCTGGGGAGCCTCATGTTCCCGGCAAGACCTTTGCATCGTTATGATTGTGGTCCTCTAAAGCCTCGTGCCTATATTTTGCACCATATACCAGAGAAGTCCCACTCCTATAGCACTAACTGCGGGTGTGCAGGTATGAGGGATGGCGGTGCAAGGCATTTCCCGAGGAAGGAGAAAGCTTTGCTCCCTGTTTGCCGGTTGTGCTCCACGCGACCGTGGTGCACAGCCTGGGCTGGGGGGCTGCCGTCGCGCTCGTAGGCTTGAGCGCAGGCAGCAAACGTTGTCATAGGTCAGCAGTGGCGGTTTGACTGACTGCATGGCTGTCTTTCTGCTTGGCAATTTGTCCCGTCCTACCCCCCGCCTCCATTTGGAGAAGATATTAATTTTGTTGCGGGAATAACCCCAAGAGACAATTTCATCCCAGCATTAGGGATTTAAAGCCAGTGAGTTGGTGCAGTGCCTTACAGGCTGTTACTGCACTTTATTGTATAGGACCTTCTTTACAGATGCACAGGGCAGACAGAGGCATATTCTCTTTGTTCTTGCTATATTTTCTATGGTAAAGGACTGACTTGGAGAGGATGATGGTAAAGCTAATGTCAAAGTGAGAACAGTGGACCTACAGAATATAAACCACAAGCAGGTCAAAAGCTTTGGGAGTTGCACGCGGGCATCCAAAAGAAGAATAAAATGCAGAGCTTTTGCCAGCTGAAGTGGGAAATGGCACCCGTTAAATTTGCAAAGAGCTGTTGGGAGAAAGGCCAAATTCAGCCGTGGGCCGTCAGCAGCTGGTGCCCGGGCTCCCGTGCTGTAAGCTGGCAGCTATGCCGTTTTCTGTGGCCCTCGGGATGGGCAGTTTCCCTCAGCCCTGCACGGGAGGATGGTGGTAAAAGAAGCATCTCTTCTCCAGAAGGCTTTGCAGGCAGGAATCCGGCCCCAGGCAGGGTCCCCCTGTGCAACAGCCCCCTGGGGCTCCACTGCCAACTGTGTGTGAAGCTAAAGGCCCTGATGACACTTAAAAATCACCACCACCTTCCCCAAAACATGTATTTAAAACTGTTTTATTTCTTATCATTGTTGTGTTCTCTGGGCTACTCTCCCCTGATAGCATGGGTATTGGAGGTAAACTTTACCTGGAGGTAACTGTAATGGTTATTAAGCTGTACAGAGTGTCTTTGCACCAGTTATCGGCACAATCAGCATAACAGCTTAGCTGCCCCGCAGTTATAACTGATTGAGCAAGACAATGATGTTTTGACTGGCAAAGGGGCCCTCTTGGGATTTGATTTCAAAGGTTATCGGTGAAAGGAGGAGGGATGGATCCCATAAAAGCAAGGGCACTGTTGGGTTGAGTTCTTTCCACCACCCGTTTGCATGGTATGATACAGCAGAAATGCTAAAATAAGAGAATGTGTGCCTGCTTCACAGCTGGGTGGGGAAGGGGATTTCTTTCTGCACATCTAGAATTCACTGACCCTTCCCTGGCAGCTGTTTTGGCCCTTGCTCCTGCCCAGCCTCTTAACGCTGCTGGGCTTTGTCCTCTGCTGAAAACCTTGCAACTTGCAGCAGGAAAGCAGTTAGCCGGGGTAGAAACCTCTGGAACGGCTGGGGGAGCTGTTCCGTGGTGGACGACAAGATGGAGAGGCAACAGGGAGCAGGGAAGGCTGGAGGGGGTGGGCAAGTGGCCAGAGTCTGGGGGGAGTAAAAAGGAGAAGAATTAGAGAAGGAGCAAGAAACTGTAATAGCCCCGCTCCCTGGTTTCATAGATCCATGGTGGATTAGGATTGTCCTGAAGAGCTAATGGGGAGTTGGAGCTCCAGGAAATCAATCCACAGGAGTTTGTGCATTGATTTGTTTGGAAGCATTAACCTGAGGAATTTCTCCATCTACACCTGTTTTCATTTGGGTACATGTTCACAGGGATTGATTTTCTTAAGATCTGAGCATTGAATTAGATGTTTTTCTGGATGCACTGTTTCAACCTCAGCTTTTGTAAGGAGGCATCAGCTGGGATTTCACCTAATTTGACTTTGTTATTGAGATTCACTGACAGTAAGCAGTAGGTTTGTGACTGCATTTTCCTCAGCAGCCCTTGAAAGGGCAGAGGGCTCTTTTATCTGTAAGGCTTAACTGTGTTTTCACCCAAGTGCTGCTGGAAAGGGGGGGCACACCCAGCTATCACTGTGCCCCAGGGTTGTATGGCACGATGTCAGGCTGAATTCCTACCCCAACAAAGTGTGGTGATCTCTTGACAGGTAAAGACATTGAAGTGTCATCTTTTCTTAGGAAAAGTTGTGTATAGATACATATTATGTTGCATGTAAATATGTATGTGTGTGTGTGTATAGATCTTCTTCCCAAATTGCTTTGTTGTCCTTTGGCCATAGAGGAATGAGAGTGGAGCCTTAAATAAAGGGAAAGCCGGGCCGGAAAGGATGTGACAAATACTTTCACATTCACACAGCTCGGGAAAGAAGGGATGTTGCAAAACTTCAAGAAATCCCAGTTTCAAAGTACAGAGGTGAACAGACAGAAGAGAAAGCCGGGAGCAACGAGGTCTCGGGCAGGAGCGTGCCTCTCCCTCTCAGCTGTACAGCCCCATCTTTTCCCTATGGGCTGTAAGTGGCTGCTTGCGCTGTGCCCTTCCAGGGGATGTTTTATTTTTGATTTGCATTGCAAGAGCAGCCAGAAGACCAGGTTTCTGTCATGCCAGGCTCTGTTTAACACAATATGCACTTGCTCTCCCCAGCTGCGTTTTCCCTGTGCTCCTTCTGAAGTTGGGTTTGCTGCTGAACTCCTTGTGTGGGTACACTGTGACCCATTTCAGTTCAAATGAACTAGGTTAGCTAAAGCAGTCTAAAATGTAGGTCTCTTGCTATTTTGCCTTGCTTTGAGTGAAATCCATTGGATGCAGAAGACCAGTCCCTCGGCTGATGTAAGTCAATGTACCTCCTTTGACTTTGATGGAGGCTCTCCTCTTTGTTCCAGCTGCAGATCTCGCCTGGCATCTGGTACAATCTATCCTGTGTGGTGTTTATTTTAATAGCCTGATAAAACTATTATTCTCAAGGGGAGATAGCGGCTGGTAGCTGTGTGTCTAGCAAAAATCTGCACCCATACAGATTCCATAAGTATTTGCTTCAAAGATGTAAACACCACATTACCCAATTAAAGGAGTGTCCTTAATAATTTATCAGGCAATTAAAGTATTCATTGCCCTTTATCCCAGAGAGCTCCACCAGTGATATATAATCTGAACCTAAGTTAAAATGCTATAATAAATGAACAGTGATGCAATGTATCAAACATAATGAGAACATTAAGGCAATGAAGGGTGGTTTGTCAAGAATGGAGGATATAACACCGTTAGTGGAACTAACTTAATTTCTGGAAATACCACTGCTCTTGAGGAGTGGGGCATGGAGGGGGGATGTCTGGGGAAGAAATCTCAGTAATACTTTCCAGGGAAAACTTACCCGTTACAATGTTAGAGATGGAAAAGATCTGTCTCCCCAGTTGTTATTAATAAGCCTCTTGAGAATGTCATGAGAAAGGGAAATGAGCAACTGAAAGAGAGGGATTATAGCAGAAGCGGTGCTTCAGCTTAGCTCTGACTGCTTGTCATAGTACAATATTGCTTCATACTCGTGTAATGAAAAATGCGAAAGCAAAGGGCAGGATAAAAAAAGCAAATGCTTTTGTTACTGATTCTGGCCTGGATGTTTTTAAAAAAATGACCCAAGAGGTTAGGAGTCCAATTCACACTGAGTTGTAATCAGATTTGGACAGTTCGTTTCCCTTTTGAAAATCTCAGTCACTACTCTCAAAATGCCAGAGCCTCAGTGGTACCAAATCTCCTGTGCTGTTACCTCTGCTCCCGGGAGCTGCTTCTGGTGGTGTTTTGTGGTGCGAACGTGTACCCAAAGATGCGTAGGTCACATAAACGTACAGTTGGGATGTGTTGCACTGTGGATGAAGGAGGGATGATGGTTTAATCTTCCAATTTTTAATAGTATCTTGAGGCGGGGGGGATGATTAAAGGCCATTATTACTGCTTTTGAAGAACTGTTCTTGAGCTGCTCAATTCTGGCTATGAAAAAGGATGGGATGGAAGCGAATGGAGATATGAAAATGATGGTGCCACAGTTCCCCTTTCCAAACTCTGAGGCTCAAACACATTGGCAAGTGATTTGCTTTAATGGGAAAAACCCAAATGAGACTTGTTCTCTGACCAGAGTTTGAGATGGGCTTCATGAATTCACAGCTACTTTGACTGCAGGCGTGAATGTGGCACGCTTTGAAAACAGGTTCCTACAATAGTGCTTTTAGTGGGTGTATCTTTGAGCTTTTTATGGCGACATCTATTATCTGCCAGTTTAGGAAAGAACTGCCCTGTTCAAGGCACTATTTTATGCTTCCTGGTTTATTTGTCAGCCTTTGTAGACCTGTATGATACCTATGGAAAGTATGGGTATTAATACTGGAGTCTTAGCACAGCATCTTACACCAAAAGAAGCTAACTGGCCAAAAAGCATGTCGTGGATTCCACTGCATAGATGAAGGACAAGAAGGACATGGGCTCTATTCCTGCCTCAGTTACTGGCTTGCTCCCTAACCTTGGATGCTTTGCGCTATTATTATTTTTCCTTTGCTTATCTGGTCTCTTGTGAACTCTTTGGAGAATGAACAGCTGCTTGCTGCAGGATTGCGTGGTGCTTAGTGCTGTTACTATATGGCAACACGTAACAATAGCAGGGAGGGCTATTGGATAGTGAGCTTTATATAAACTAATTTGGAGTGGATTATATGGACTTGAACAGTGTAATTGAATGCAGGGCTCATCTTTTCCCTACTACTTGCAGTATACATTAACTCCATTTATTTATACGGCTATGCTTTCTCCTTCATGTGGTACAAAGGAGAGTCAGCCTCCTGTTACAAACTGCTCAAAGACTTTTGAGGCTAGGATCTGCTCTTTACTACATATCAGAAAGCTTTTGTAGTTGTTGCTAGTCTCTGGAAGAAGCTACTTCCAGACATACACGCAGCTCTGCCATCCTAGCCTGCGCGGCAGCATCCATGCTGGGGCACTGCACTGCCTGCCCTCCCTGGAGTAATAGGCTGGGGAGCTGGACACTTCTTAGCAGTCCCCTGTCCTAGTTTAAAGGACAAACACATCTATAGGGATAAAATATTTTGGTTTGTCAGGTCACTTCAGAATCAACTTTTTCACTGGACAAAACTTAAGGGCAAAAGAATACATCTAAATAAAAGCATGAGCCACAAAAACAATAGCAAAATATACCTTTAATGTGATACTTAATACAAATAACTTTTCGCTGGTTTAACTCAGCCAGCTTTTAGTTCTTTGTTGTAGGTTAAAGCAGGCATCTCCCTCTCTCAGCTTCAGAAAGGCACACAGAAAAATTGATATCCCCGTTTCTGCTGTTAGGAACCTGCATGTCCTTGTCTTTCCCTCTTGCCTTTTGTACTTGGTTCCCTTCTTTTTGCAAATGAGCATTTGGATGCCATTCAGCACGATGGGGGACTACAGCTGTTCTTTCCCTCCTCATCACTCTGGTCATTTGGCTGACATTTCTACTGTGTACCTAAACTTTCCCTTTCCTGGATTCAGTCTGCTTTTCTTTGCACGTTTTTGAAGGCAGAGCAGTAAGACCTTTTGTATTGTTATGAGATTTTTTTTAAATAAGAAAACACCCAGGCTTTTTAGGACAGTCATAACTATTTTCTCTCGACTTAAGATGCTTAAATGAGAAATGGCTTGTGTAGTTTACTGATGCTCCACCTCACTGTAGGGTTACAGGGACTGCTGAAGGTCCCTCTGCAGCTAGATACTGCCATTATTTCTTTTCTATAACTGCTGTTACTTGGCATAAAACTTAGCAGACAACCTGAACCAAAGCTAAAGATCCAATATCCTATCCTCAGAAAAATGAGGAAAAACTCAGCTCTGAATTTACTGTGAAAATATTTGATTTGTGATTAATTTCGGGGGGGGGGGGGAGGGGTGTGTGTGGAAATTGCTGCCTTGCAGAAACCACAAGAATTTCAGGAATTTCAGTAGCTTACAAGAGAAGTGTTCTTTTTTATGACTGCCTGAATCCTCCTCATGTCATATAATTTATGTTAATTAAATGCTGATGGAATCTGAATAAGCATATTGATGGAAGATGTATTTGAGATACTGTTATTAATTCATCATTCAGTAGCTAGTGCGTGAAATAATACATTCCTAGGCTCTGATTTAGGACATTTCATTTTCAATATTACCAAGATGTCTGTTTCCTACAGAAATAACCCTTTAATCTACTGTTTAAAAACCAAAACACAACAGCACAAAAACAAACAGCAAAAAACTCACCAAAAAACTCATTGGAGGCAGCCTGGTTGAACAGCTCTGGAGTAGTAATTATTTGCACACTTTCAGAGCTGTAGCACGTACTGATCACAATTCTCCAAGCAAATGGACATAAACCATTAATTTAAAAGTAGTTATAACATTCAAGTATGAAGAAGGAGAACCTCTAAACTCAACAGCATGTGTCTTATGGTACCCCAAGCTTACATTTTGGCAAGTGTAAGGACATGTAAGGACCTCTCTTTCACAATGACGTAATTATAAGCAGTTAGGTCCCAGACAGTGCATCGCTGCTGTGCCCGCCTGCTGCCAGTGCAGGTGTCTGACAAAGCAAAGTAAAGATGGTCTGGATACCTCAGACCCTCAACCAGAGCTGAGTTAGGAAGCAAACTCTACAAAACAGGAGAATGGGACATTTTGGAGTACAAAGGGCTAAGGAACAGTGGTAACGGTAGTCTAATACAAACCTGAAAGTTTGCCTTCACTTAAGGGGGAGCGCTTCTGGTGACTTCTATGTGTTTTGGGTGAAGTCCCAGGTGACTATGGTGCTCGTTAGTGGTCCCGAATAATTGGATGGAGGTAATAAAAGCACGGGAGCCAGTTTCCCACCATGTCATGATGTTTACTGGTGCCGGAGTTGGTTTCACAGAAAATTTGTAATTGTTCAGTGAGTATTTTACAAGCTCATTGGGGGAATCAACAGTGCCCAGAAACTTAACTGCTTCCCTTATGCTGAGCTTTACTGGAAGAAGGGAGGCAGCCTGATCTCTAAAAGTTCTGTTCTTTGCTAAAAGTTGGCTCTGTGACCTACACCACATGTTATGCTTAGTGTCACCGCTGAGAGGAAGGACTGAAGCATTCGGAGGTTTCCTCAGCTGAGGGACCAGGGAGGTCTAACCCCAAATCTGGGAAGAGGCTGATGGGAGGCTGTGACATACGGTTCCCACCGACTCTATATTGTCTGTAAAAGGGCTTTGCTGCTTTTGTGGGACCACGTGAAACTGGGTCCTGATTTGACTGAAAAGGTTTTAAGGTGTTCACCCAAGGCTTACAGCTTTCTCCCCTCTATAAAAGCATCATTGCTTCAGCAGGTGGGGAAGTGTTGATGTTGACGAGCGTTACATTAAGTGAAAC
Organism: Aquila chrysaetos chrysaetos; assembly: GCF_900496995.4. NCBI lineage: Eukaryota > Metazoa > Chordata > Aves > Accipitriformes > Accipitridae > Aquila > Aquila chrysaetos. The sequence continues at coordinate 8,893,139 of NC_044013.1, read as the reverse complement.
ATTAATGCATGAGAGTGTTCGTGCTTTCCCCATCACTGCATTGAGCCCTGGGGATGAGTTCAGAAACGATGGAGAAACCTAATGATGAGCTTCTCTGAGACAATTACGAATGTAATAGGGAAGGGAATGAGGTAAGCAATGAAAATCAAGGCAAAATTTCCCAGCTGACTGAAGCTGAACTAACTGTGGGCATTGCTGAAGGAAGCTGTCCCATCCTTTACTCCTAGGCGTGCACGGTTTTGCCACTTTCTTCACCCAATACCATCACATGGGTGGCAAGCTGAGTTGTATTTAGAGCTATGGAGTGAATTTTCAGGTGGATCACTGAGCTTAAGTCAGTGCGAGATTTCTGCTCTTGCTTAAGATGTAGTGAAGTTGCAGCATTGCTAAACTGTGCTGTAGAATTGAAAGTATAATGTGGTAACTGGTAACGCTGTAGGTTGGATATATGGGCATATGTGACAACTATGCTCTTTCTCTGCAGTGGGGAAATGTTGGCTTTGTGGTGCTCGTAAGTAACTGGAAGTATTTAATACTAGGTTTTAGCCTCCAGGGACCTTTATATTGCACCATCAAGAGAGAAGTTAAGATCTGGTACGAGGTTTCTTTGAGAATCTGCATGGAAAGGACAGAGGTGTTCCAGATTGCAAACAGCCCCTTTCCCCTTCTGCTCCCCGAGACTTAACACCCCAGAGTTGTTCTGCGTTTCGCTCATAACCATTCAGACTGGTGAATTCTTTTATTTGAATGTAATTCCTGTGGCTTCTCAAACGGTAGCTGGAAACCTTTCCTTGTGACTCCACCAGGTCACTTAGAAAAAAAGCACTTTTAGCCTATTGTGTTTTGCTAAGGAGATTGTGTTATTCAAGCAGGTATGAAAGGGGTTTGAAAAGAGTTTGTGTGTTTGTATACAGCAGGGAGAGGAGGCTGCTTACTTTAATTCCCAGTTAAGAGCCTTCCCCAAGCACAGCCTGACTATCCCAAAGATCAAAGGTGTCCACTCATATAACCTGCGTCTTGACTGCATTCTGTTAATGATGGCGTCTGGCCAGATAATCCCAGCTATTAGCAGTCATAATACGCGGACAGCCTTATGTAAGAGGCGCAAAGCTGGAAATACTGAGGAATTGTTCTTTGCCCTTCAAACCGTTCGGATCTCTGGAGGATCGACTGGAAAAGGCCCTCGCAGGAGCCATGGCTAGGAGCTACCTGCATCTCACGCTGGTTGCACTTATGGATTCGGGCATCTCTGTAGCCTGCAAACCTGTGTTTTCCCTCCCTAGCTATCAGTCTTCGGTGGTAAGATGTTTTCATGACAGTAAGGCTTGAGAATATTGCTTGCTAGGGCTGATATTTGCCTTTGGTTTTAGCTTCTTCACATCCCAGGGTTGGGGTGTGGTGCAAGATGAGAAGCTGTGTGGTCTGTAGAGCAAAGCACAAGAAGTTTTTAGCTTCTGCATCATATTCACCTCCTCTTTGTTTTTGCACTGCTGTGGTTTTATGTACATCCACTTGCCTAGGGACTTGTCATCTTCTTTGTAATCTATTGTTTTAATTATTTTCTGTGAAGGTGCCCAAAGACCTTGGGGTATTGAGACATAAATACATTATTTATTCATTAATTATTCATTATTGCTAACTACTTGCTACAACACAGTTGTCTGCAGTAATGTGTCTGGGTGAACCCTCTCTCATGGATAAGAAGGCAGCTGCTTTATTTGCCAACTATTCCTTGGTCAGGGGTAAGATTGCTAAAAGAATTGTGGGGAAAAATAGCTAAATTTGGCCAACAACTCTTCTTCTGATGTGAATCTCAAAAAGTTGACCAAAAAATCATCAGATGGAACATAGGCTCCCTAATCAATGTCTGAGGGTCATAACCTACTGCTGACATCTCCCAGAATTGCCAGGAAAGGGATTTACCAGGAGGGTAAAAGGGTTTTAATTGTCCTGGTTATCACTGACTTTTCCCATTTAAGAAATCTGTCTCCTCCTTCCTCTGTAGTTTCACCTAGGTCTGAAACTACTGCAGTTACCTCTGCAATTTGGTGCACAGGTAGTCGTCTTCTCTGTGTTTTGCAATGCAGAAATAAACAGAGAAATGTTAAAAATAGAAATAACCCTGAGCTGAAATAATTTCCCCTTCCTGGCTGACTGCTTCACACACCAGACTTCAGTTGTATTTCATCTGAGATTGTTGAGGCTGGAGCTGTCCAATGCTAATCTCAGTGACGGTTTTCTCAGAGAGATACTTGGTCCCGATTCTTCATGGGCTTTTACTCGTTTCTTGTCCCTCTGTGATGTGCTTTCCGTGATTTCCCTGCACTGATTGCTACAAAAGAGGGGCTTGCAGCAAACCTCCAGATACCGTTCTGCCTGATTTCCACAGCAGGAGATGCGCGTTCCTGGCCAAAATGCAGTGACTTCAGCCTGCCTGCCTTCCTACCGCTGCAGTTCATTGCACCCCTTGGTGTACCAGGGAGTAATTGTGTGGTTTAAAACTCAGGTAGAGGTCTGGGCTCTTATCCTGGAGGGGGCTGCGATTCTCTGCCAGCCCCACTGCTGCACATGTGGCTGTGGGTCCGGTGGGATATCACCCGGTGCAGCTGGAGGACAGGCTGCTTTGGAGCTGGTTAAATACAGTTCTGGTGAGCAACAGCTTTAAACAGGGTCCTTTGAAACCTCAGGGAAGCTTTAACAGGCTATAGGAGATCTGTTTTGGTGTTTGGTTTAAAACAACTAATAATTGCTGAACTTGTGATTTTTAGCTTGAGGGGAAACCTCTTAATTATCTAATTGATCGGTAATGGGTCAGAAAGGTTGAAATACCTCCGGTGGATTGATGAGACCAGACTTTCCGGGGATGGGAAGAGGGACTGGAGGGGTCGGAGGTGGAGGAGAGCTGTGTGTAATACCTAGTGACAGCGTTTTGTCCTCCCAAAAGAGCATCTTTTCAGGGACTATTGCAGCAACCTGGATTTGCGTGTGCGCTTCTGGAAATAAAGCCCCCCCCACGCAGGAAAATCGATGCAGGCTGCTGGGCACTGTTGTGACTAGCAGGTCCGGTGAGACTGTTGGGAGAATTTTTTTTAGTGTCTTCAGATCATTTCTGGGAGCCCTGAAACTGAGAGGAAAACCTCTGGCTTCATAGTCTCATCGAAAATCCCCCTGGGACACTGCGGTCACTATGACTGTCTGCTCACAACATTTTTGCATCTGCTTGATTAGTGTGTTGGATTACTACAATAATCAAGGAAATTAAGTCTTTAGCGATATGGACAGATATTCTGACAGTCCTGGAGAGGGTAGGGAGGAAGTTTGGGTAAAAAATCCTGGCACTGGAAGGGTAAATTGAGCAACCAGCATTGCCATCAGCTGTTTAATGGAAGACAGCTCAATCACTGGCAGGATCAATCCCTATAGATTGAGCCCATGGCTATTATCAACTTTTCCTATGTCCTTGCTGCTTGTCAATTTAACTCCACCTCTCAATAATTTTAAATGAAAGGCAGAACAGTGCTGCAGAGAAAGGAAGCAAAATCCTTCCCTACCACATTGCTTTCTGAGTACACCTCTGTATGAAAGTTACCTTCTGCCTGTTGTCTGTGCAGGTTTGTAGCATGAATTTGTACCTCTCTTTGCTCTCTGCTGTGGTTGAGCATGGTCCCAGTGTGATACAGCTGGGATGTACCTGTCTCTGCCCCTCCATAGTTACAAAATCCACTTTGTAAACACTTTAAAGAAAATGTTCTTGAGAAAGCACAGCCATTACACACAGTTGTGAGTCTCTCTAGCAGAACTGTGTATATTAAATGGTTAGTGCCTTGGCCATTTTCCAGGGTAATTCTCCCTCTCTTGCTCTCTCCAGTATTCCCAGTCTTCCTAGCCTTTTGGAGTTGCGTGAAGGCAGGACTTGAGTGTTTTCAGTCTCTTGCTGATCTACCTGGAAAGGTCTAGAAAGCGAGGTGGGGAAGTGCTGGAAAAGTGACTATCAGCGCTCCTGCTTGCACTTGCCAGCAGCTTTAGAGCTCTACTGCTCGGCTGCCGCTTCCATTTGAGAGGACCGCGAAAAGGGACATCAGTGACCACCCCAACGCCATTGGGGCTGAGCGCTCCCGGCTCAGCTGCTGGAAGGAGATGCCCTGGAGCTGGGGTGAGGAACGACAGAAAAAGCCTGTCTAATGCAAGCTCCAAATTTGGCTGTAGGCACACAGCAAGTATTTTTAGCTTTCACGCTCTCCCCGACGCTTAGGTGTTAATTTTATAGCACCCCGATCTGTTTGCCTACAACTGTCTGTCTCGCAAAGCCCTGCTGTCCGCTTCGCGTCAAACCCAGGCATGAAGCCAATGACTGGAGGCATTGGATATGGCAGCAACAGGAGCATCCTATGCCAAAACCACCTCCTAGGCCTGGGTTAATGGAATACCGCTCAAATGCTTGCTCAGTTTAACAAACAAAAAAAAAAAAGAAAGAAAGAAATGTCAACATGTCCTGGCAACTGAAGGCCTTAGTGTGTAATTGTGTAGAGACTAAAATCATGTAGAAAGTGATAAACTCTGAGAGTGTCTCAGCATTTATGGGAACGAATACACCATACATTATCATTGGACATTATCGTATAAATTATCACCTTCTCTGTACCTCCCAATTGTACTATAATCTTTCATAGTGCTGCTCTTCACTGTGCAAGAAGCAATGAGGAACCTGGTGCTTCACACTGCTTTTCATACAATAAAAGTGCAACATTATTCTGACAGCCATTCTGTTTGGTGCCTGGGTGCCTGGAGCACATCCAAAGCCGTCTACCCTGCACCTGTGAGACAAGCAGAGCTAATCTGACACTGCATCTGCCTACTCTGTCCGATGCTCCTCATAAATAAAGAAACAGTTCAGACCGACATCTGTAGAAACTGGATTTTACAAGCCTTGCTGCCACATATATTCCAATCTTTGCTTAAAAGAGAGGGAGAGAGAAACAGAAGTCTGAAAGGATCCTACCTTTGACGCATGGTTGCCATAGTAAAACCAAACTTCTTCCATGCAAAGGGTGTGAAAAGGTAAAAGTTTGTACTTAAAGCCAAGTAGGTTTATTATAGGAAAAAAAAAAAAAAAGAGGGAAGAGCCACAGGGAAGGAAAACACTCCCTCAGAAATTTCATCATGGATCATGTGAGACAAAGGAGCCGTTAAAAAAGGCTTTAACACATTTCAATTATGTTGCTTTCAACAGGTCTTGCCAAAGTCTAAAACCACAAGCTTTCAGGCCGAATGTGATAATGATGGAGCTCAAAAATGCAAATGGTGGAAACTGGATCTGATGCAGGGAGTTTGCTTGAGGTTTTGTTTGAGGTTGTTTTGAAAAGCAGCATTTCTCTCCAAATCCTACCTGTCTTAGTCTGTCAAGAAGATATATACATGTATATAGGATGCGCTCAACAGCAGAAGTAGCAGCAGAGAGATATATCACTGATGAATAAAGAACTTTGTAGATGGATACCTGCAGGTTTAACACATAAACAAACCCTCTTTGCCGTAGTGCATTGCTGCCTGTTGCAATCGTCTAGCGAGCAAAAATATGGTACGGAAAGCTAACAGCTTTTTGCCAGCAGGTTGTCTTCAAATGCATAATTGGTACCAAGTTGTGACACTACAAAAGCTAGCAAAAATTGTAACTGATGATCGGAGAGTAGCATTTGCCGGAGAGAAAAAAAATTTCTCCCTGTTTTTATAGACCCTGTTAAGTAAATTGAGCCGACCGTGTAGGGTAGAGGAGCGCTGCAGCAGCTTACAGCTCTCATGCTCTCTAAGTGCATACAGCTGCTCTCCATGTTCCCTTCCTGTCCACTTCTCGTGGCTATTTTGATCCCAGGCGTATTTTGCAAGCGCCTGAGAAGGTCTGCAAAGTGGCATCATCCCATCTCCAGCCAAGAGGGCTGTTTGCCTTCGCTTGACATGGGAGCACTGGGGTGTGGGAAATAAGCTGCAAGGACGCTGCGTGGAGAGGTTTGGGGATCCTTCCATTACAAAAGCAGAACAGGACCCATCCTCAGGTTCTTTTCCATATATGAAGGCAGTTTTTACTCAGTCAGTTTTTATTCAGTCTTTCTATTTGTCACAGTATGCATATGAAGCCATCCTCCCTTGACCTGTGATAACTGCTCTGTGCGATCATGTGCCACTTGCAGCGATTACAAGGTCACTTTATCGAGCGCGAGGCAGATCCTGGGGCTTTTACTCAGATTTTTCTCAGCCATTATTTCAAGCCAAAGATCTCCTTTAGACAAACCACCTGTAATTACAGCTGAGCTAATGTTTACACCATTCCCCCAGCAACCATCTCATTTCCAGGTCCCCTGCTTTTGCCTCGCAGAGTGCGCCTGGCTCGAGACCTTATTTTGCCTTGAACGAGCTTGGACAAGGCCAAGGTGAGATGTTGTGATTTGACCTAACTCTAGCTGAAGTCAATGCAACTTTTCTTTCTCTCATCCTATTCATTTAATATGCATCAGGATAGGGTTTTCCAGACAGTGATGATGTTTGCAGTAGTGCTATGGTGCAGTAAATAAACATCTAAGCCCACTGTGCCTATAGAAAATAAATGTGCCCCAGTGAGCTCGCCACACAGGGCAAAGGTAGCTGCACTACGTTGAAAAGACACCGAACGTCAGGGCCTGGAGGTAAGAATAATAAGCAAGAAGCTCTGCTCTGCACGTACATAGGAAATTTCTGCTCAAAAGTAAGAGGTTTTTTAGATTATGGAAATTATTTATGAAAAGTATCTGGGGATTTTTAACTGGTACAAACGAAAGGAGCTCGTCCTCCCCTCCCTGCAATTTTTCACTCTCCAACTTCTCACCTCCTGGTTGCACAACTCAAAACTGGGCTTTTATCTGAGGAAATGAATTTAGTAAAAAATATTCTTATAAGAGCGATCTGATCCCTGAGACTGGGGGGAAAACATTACAGCTGCAGTATTTAATATAATTTAAAAGCTGATTACACTGCATGTGGAATAAGTACTTTTCATAAGGCTTTCTACTACGTATGGTATGCACCCTAATTCGTATTAACAGCTCCTAAGGAGCCATCATAGTTTATCAAGAAAGTAATATGCGTTTTAAAAGCACTCAAATAGAGATTTACATGATAAACCTTAATGACTCCGGAATGCATTATTAGTTATGGTACACTCCCAGAAGCAGTCACTCACTTCTGGCAAATTAGATAATTCAAGAAGCCATGAAAAACTTCAGCTCAGAATTAAGCTGTTGTTCAGCCACTCTCTCGGATTTATTTCATGCATTAAGGGGCACTTGCCACCTCAGCCTTTGTATGGCAAGTGGCTATTTTGTGCATAGGAACATCGCCGTGATCTCTTCTAAAGAAAACAACCTGTTAAGCTTTAAAGCTCATTATTTATCTTATAATGGCCTTATATCTCTGGTAATATTTCCCTGCAATTGTCCTGTCAGCCAGATGCTAAGTAAGATATCAGTATAAACCAGTTTCACAATATCTGTGAAATATGGCTGGAAGATAACAACGTTACTGAGATGATGTTTTTAAATCATGACAAAAGCCAGCCAGTAAATTGATAGCTTCCATAAAGCCAATGGAAAAATTAATACCGTGGAGAAGTGGGGCTAGCAACTGCATTTCCCCCAGCAAGATGAGATCAAAGCAACTGTGAAAATGAAAATTCAATAATTCTTAATTGTGCTGAAGATTAAGACCCCCGTGATAGAAAGACTCGCATGGACAAGAAAAAAATACATCCCAGGGAATAACTACGTGCTCCAAGAAAAGGATTAACTGACCTTTCTCTGCCCTAGTCCAGATAATTTTACTTTAAATGTACTTCTTAGTGAGACTAGTCATGTCCTCAAAAATGAGTGATTTACACTTTTTTTCCCACTGAATTCTGAACTGACATTTTCATGCTGTCAACTCTCCATTTTCTGGCTATTCTGCATTTGCAATTATTCTTATGTGGACAGCCTCAGTGCTAGGGACTCGCTTTGTGCTGTGGCTGGTGCTGCTAGCTGGACAGCCTCATGGTGCTGTCTGGGCATGAAAGGTTGCCTGCCCAAAAAAGGGAGGAAAGATTTAACTGCCCAGACCCATCGTCTGCATCAGCATGCAGCCAGTGTGCTGCCACAGCACTGCCTAGAAGAATTTTTTTTTTTTTTTTTTTGGGGTCCTTAGACTTGCTTCCCCTGCGGGCTTGTTGTACTCTGTGGTTTTACACCTTCTCTCTAACTTTGGAGGAAAGCGCTCTGGAGCATGGGTTTGGGGGGCTGCAAATATTTGCATATTCCGCCGCTATCTAGAGAGAATTAATGAGAGCAGAAGAACGGGTTTTATGTGCGCTGTACTTTTTAGACACTTGGATACCAGAGGGTCTTTGCTGGAGCAAACTCGGATAGCTAACAGCTGGCGAGGCAAATTGTTCTGAAAGATAACAAGCCTTTAACTTATTTTGAGTGGCACTATAAATGTCTACCCACCTTTGCGGGGCATGTGCTGCAAAAGATCAGCTGTTCACTCTGGTCAGGGGAAGGATGTAATGAGGGGAAAATGGGATCCAAGGGGAGAAGGATAATTTTACCTAAGTGATCTGCTCTTTACCCGTGTCTCTGCGTGACAGGACAGTGCAGAAGTGTGCATGAAAAGGTGAATTATAGCTGAGCGGGGCAAAGCGGGAGCCGGCAGAAGGCTGGGCTGGCTGTGTCAGAGCGATGACCGGTGAGCACCCGGCAGTAGGTGTATGGCTTGCATTACCCACAAGTCGTTATCTTTTGGACCGCGGAGCAATTACTATGGCAAAATCACATCGAGCGGGTTAGCGCAGAAGCGATTAGCGTAGCGCGCTGATTGCTCCTCACCTGGGCTCCATCACAAACGGGCCAGCCAGAGCGTGAGCAGCGGTGGCCAGCCCAGCACTGCGGGCACCGGTCCTGCGGCGGGGGAAAGCTCGGCCAGCCCTCGCTTGGCAGTGGGAGCGTCCCGCCTGGATGCCCAACAGCGAAGGAGAAGCTGGAAAAGGCTGCCTGGGGCTTTTCAGGGGATTCGCTTGGATGGTTTGTTGTTTTTAAAGGGCTGCATAGCAGGGGCTGAAGGAGCAGGGTCAGGTTGCTGCCTGCGAGGAAGGGGATTGTGCCGTCTTTGTTCTTTTAAACAAAAAAAGCAACTTTCAGGAGTTCTGTGTATCTTGTAGGGCAGTGATAACTGAGTTACTGCCTTCGGAGCCCTTCTGTCCAGGCTGCTTTCAGGCCACGCATGAGTTCATTGCAATGGGAGCTTTGCTGCAGGGAAAGCAGCAGCCCTGGCTTATCCCCAGCTGACCCAAACTCAATACCTGTTTATAAAAAGGCTAAATGTCCATGAATGTAAGCGCAAATCTGAAAAATTGGGCTGCCTCCAAAGGAGCTGCAGCTGCCATTTGGGTAAACGACACACAGCTTTGTTCCGTGCTGGGGAGCGGAAAAGAGGAGGTTTGGGAAGTGCCGCACTCTCTGAGGTCTGTGCAACCTGGCTGGGAGCAGCGCTTGTCTGCCCTTGGACAGGGTGGCCCTGAAACACCACAGTCCTGCCTTGGTCCTTCCCTCATAACCCGTTTTAGCAGAACCAGATGGGGTCAAAGGTCACTTTTAATTTACATCTGGTCCCCTCAAGGTATGAGGTACCTAAGGGAAAGCATGTTCATCGTCTTGGCCGTACCCTTCTCCTTTCTTGTCCCAGCATCGTGGCAGCCTGGGCTTGGGGCGGAGGAAGCCTTCTCCTGGCAAGGCCATGGTAGGCAGCACAGAGGGCAAAGGATGATCTGGAATATTTGGAGGTAGCTGGAGAGGGAGTGGTGGAGACAGGTAAGGGGTGAGTGCGAACGGGGTGGAGGACTTGCACCCTGGGGTATTTTTCCTCAGCACATGAGAGAAGAAGGGGCCGCGAGTCTCCCGCTGACATTTCTCTGTTGAGTAGCTGCTCAGGAAAGTGAAAAACAGTGTCTGGACTCATCTTCCCCTCCCTTCCCCTGAGTGTCTCACTAATAGCTGCCTGGGATGGATTTCCAGCTGTGTTAATTACCTCTAATTGGCTGCAGCTTTCTGGCCAGCCTCATCTCTCCCCAGGAGGTGATGGCCCTGGTGAGAACAGGGGTGACCTGATCCGACCGAGGAGCTGCTCCTGCTGCTTGTGGTCAGAACCCCCCTGCGCAAGTCCTCGCCAGTGCTCAGCGCTGAAGTGCTTTGGGCATCTGAGTAACTCGGGATACTCAAGGGAAAATAAATGTTTTAGCTCCCGCTACTTTGATAATAACTTTAGAAATATGCATACAAAAATAACAGGTTTTCCACATAGGTTTCTTGTTACAGACTTCCTTCAGCTGCCTGATTCTGCTGATCTCAACTGGAGCATTATGAGTTTCTGGGAGCTGTAATGGGAAAATGAACCTTGAAAAGAGAGTTTAAAGTGTTCCTACAAAGACACAATGAAGTTTTCCTTCCCTCCTACCCCAAAGCTAGCCTTTGCTAGCTTGAAAAAAAGGCTGGTTAAGAGTTTTAGGTGCATTTGGTATCTGCTTGCGCAAAATCTAGGGCTTAGCTGCGAGATAAAAGTAAATCTGGCTTTATTGTTTCTTTTCCTCATTTAAGTGATCACAGAAAGAGCAGCCGTAGCCCTAACGCTGACTTGCTCCTTTTACGTTTGCTTTTTGCTCATATTAGCATAAGTCAGACTTTGAAATGAATTTTCTGCAAATTTGTTTGTATGAAGTTTGGCACAAAGCAAATTCAAAACTTGGCACGGCAACAGTGAAGTGGAAACCATTCAGAAATCCAGAGAAACAAGTCTGGCAGCGTTTCAGAGTTATTTACCTTGATCTAAAATCTCACTTGTGAATACTGGGACTAGTCTAAAATATGCTGTGCTCCTCTCCATTCTCCTCTTCCGTTAACCTGGTAGGACTCGTTAACTCACAAGCCTGTGGGTCTCATATTATCCTTTAATGCCCGTCACAAAAAATTGTGCTAATTAAATAGGTAACTGAATGGTTCGGTGTGGGAGTGCAATTCCCGAGATGGAGTGGACACGTCTACGGGTAATGCGAATGCTTTGAGTAATAATATTTAGCACTAATAAATTAGATTTTGGAACGGTCATAAAAATTCATGCTTCAAGGCTTAAAGTTAATCTCTGTCAGGATAAGACCTTCATTGGCATAGATTATCCTGCATTTACCAATTAAGGAGTTTCTTGTATGTTCCTCAGAAGACTTGCTTGCTGGCTCTGAAGACAGGATTGTGTCTAGGCAGAGCATTTGTCTTACTGAGGTGGCAGCTCTCACACCAAGTGCACTGACCCGCGGGGATAAGGCAAAAATGGGTGCAATTCCATGAACGTAGGAGACATTAATTGGGGTTTAGTCATTGTGCTGGGATTTGGGAGACTGCCTGCTAACTTTGTTTTAGGCTTCCTATGTGTTTTTGGACAATATGGGTAATTTTTCTGTGCCTTTGCTCATCTGCTTTCAAATAAGAAAATACCATCTCTCTTCCATAAGAGGAACCATCCCTTTTCAGTCGAAACACTAACCCTTTCCCGAGTAGGGATCAGTTCTTGCCTCGGGCTGGTACAGTTAAGTACCTGACACTGTACAATCATGGAACATTGAATTTGAGGATTTTCAGTTTTAGCTGTGATGTTGTTGCCACTCTTGATGATAAGGTTGACAGCTGTAGTTTTGCATTTTCTGAAGTTTATTGGTTTCAGCATTTGTTTTTATGTTTCATTTTCTTGTGTTAAAAACTACTTTTCACACATAATAGCCTGTTTGTTCGATTTTTTTCAATTGTGAGGATGGATAGTAAAGACAATCAGGAGTTAGAAGAAAGTGAAGTAATTTGACAGTATCACTAGAATCTGAATGAAGAAATCAGGGTTAATTTATGATAAAACGCTTCTTTTGCAACACATGTTCTGTCCTATTCACATGCATTTAGCAAAAAAAGGTACCACAGAACAAGACACATCTGAAATCTCAGGAGCTGGGGAGATGCTGTCAGATATAATTTGTAACTGTTTTTTCATGTCTGGAAATAAAATAAGTTACAGATGAAAAAGATGAGTTAGAGAGGAAAAGGAACTCTATTTGGATAAGCAATGTTTCCTAGTCATGTGCATGTGAAAGCCGGAAATATAACAATTAAAATAACACATAAGAAGGAATGGAAAAAAAATACTATCCTGGGAAATGTGTGCCTGAGAATCTGAAAGGCAGAGAGTGCTTCAGCGAGGGAAGATTTGTTTCTGTAGTTACTATGAAACCTCATGAATGAAAATGTCATTCTTTTGGATTTATGACATAAAGTGCATTTTAATGGTAGGCAACAAGCTCTTTGAAAGAAGAGCTGCTGGTCCAGTTCCCGTGATGCTGTAAATACACCCCCTCACTCAGAAAAAAAAATAGCCAGAAAGAAAGAGCTCGAAAACACTATGGTTTCTAATTACCCCTCCACCTTCCACTTCCCTGGCCAGACCACTGCCGCTCTGCTTCTCTCCGCCCCAGGATATTAGTTATCACCCAACCAGCCTCAGATAGCTGCAAAATCATCATTCAGTACCCGCGATACAGCAATTCATTTGCAGCTGCTACTGTCCCAATCTTTCATCGCTCTCTGCTGCTCACACCGAACAGTTTAGAAATATGAATAAAGCCCTCCAGGAAAGCAAAGCAGCCAGAGAAAACGTGCGCGTGTGTGTGTATGTGTTTAGTCGCCGGGTTCTGTGCAACCTTCCCTGTTCAAGGCACAACGCCGGCTCAGTGCTCGGCACGCTCTTGGGCTACGCCTGGTGCTGGGTCAACGCACTTGACTTTGCAGGATGGCCAACAGCCTGCGAGAGCAAAGGTGGCCGAAGGTTACTGCTTTCATAGCAGTATGTCATCTGGAGCTGGCAGGGTTTTGCTCGCTGCACATCGCCGGTTCGGCACAGTAGGTATCTCCGCATTTAAGGAACGCGGAGCGGCCAGCAGGATAATGCCAATGGTATCTCAAACGTGGCCGGCTAATTGCTGCCCTGCCCCTCTGAGACATTGCAAAAACATATATAGGTGCAAAACTCACACAGCAAACGTGCGTACGCTTGGGGTTTGACTTCTTCTGTGAAATATATACTCAGACCTGTCAGACTGCAGCTCATTTGCAGTCCCACTCAGAGGGGCAAGAAACAGAGCAAGAAGTGCCTGGGTGAGGCTGTGGGAGGGCTCTGGCTGCCGTGGGGACTTCAGCCCTGCTGAAATCCACAGCCTGGGGACTCACCGTGCAGTGAGAAGCCCACGGGCTCCAGCCCCGTTGATCTCATTTTCCCAGGAGGTTCTCCTCCGTGCAGAACCCTCCTCGGTACCTCTCCGATGTACCTCTCCAAAGCCCACTGGTGCATCCGCAGGGGTGGGAGGAACGGGGTGCTGCCTCTCCTCCCACGGGGTTGTGCAACGCCTTTTGCAAATGTTGCATTTATGTGCAATGTCTAAATGTGTTTAATTGATCTTTATGGCTCTATGTGTGTCTTCCACCTGGCACAACCAGAAGCTTTAATTGGCTACCATGTCACATGCTTCAATAATAAATATCCCAATTAGATAAAATTATGCTTATTAGTTCAGTAACTACTTTGTGTTACGTATCATGCATGAAGGCACACAAATGTTGCTGTACAGTCTCACGAACCGAATACACAGATATGCATTCAGATCTCATGCTGGGGACTTGCTCCTGTGCCTCTGCTTGAAGCAGCTAACAATGTGAGTGTTTCACCACAAAATACAGAGACTTTCGATATTGGGTGACACTGTTACAAAACAGGTTTATGTGACCATTTGCAACCTTGAAATACCTTAACATAAAATCACTTGCCCACAACACGCCTGTTTTCTAACCTGTAGGAAAGGTGTGATGACCGCTAGTCGGTTTATAGGGGCAGGTTAAAAATGAAAGGCCGATGTCTGTGTTCTCAATTCTCCACTTCCCAGGGAAGTCTGAAGGACTCTTGATGCCAAGCTGCTTTGAAAATCTAGCCCTTAATTTTGGGAACTCTTTCAAGATAAAGTGTTGTTATTGTTGGTGTTTCCAGCTTTCAGCAGATCCCAAATTTGCGATATTGTATTTCTGTCTCCCATCAGCCAAAGTAAGGCAGTGCACAGCCACCTTGTAACGAACAGAAGAAAGGCAAGTGACTTTGTCATACCTATGCTGAAATATTTGTATCTGATTTTGTATCAACTCTGAGACAAGGACCAGGCTGGGTTTTGTCCAAAACAGTTTGTTCACCTTTAGCTGACAAACGGGACTAAAAAAAGGTCTTTATACTCAGTCTCTGGCTATCGTTGGCATCATGCTCTATAATCCCTTCTGTTGGGTTATCGAACGCCATCATAAAAATACTCAGGCTTTTTTCCCCTCCATCACTGAAGGATACTTTTCATATTCTAATCCCTTTAAGGTAAGGCAATTTGACACGTAATATAGTTTTCAAGGCAGAATACGTTACGAAGGCAAAATTAAGTAGTAACATTTATTCTCTGATTGCCTTTATAAACTCCTAACACATCTTGGCACACTTAGCTTTTTTTATATTTCTGACGTGTATAAGAGATGAAAGTTATCACTGTAAAGAAACATGAAAATCATTAAGGATGCTGTCACAGGTGATTATGATATTTATTCATGCACATCTGGGGGCTTCTAAGGCTTATGGCACGGTTCAATAGAAATTACAGGGTTGGGTGTTTTTTTTTTTTTAGTATTAACAGTTATTAAATGTGTCAAAGCTAGTGAAGTCAGAGGAGCTTTACGAAGACAAATGTATGAGCAGCGTGACAGCTGGTGAAACTCATTGATGAATTCTAGTAAGATTGATTGGAAAGAATCACCCCAACTTCTTGTGTGTTGGTGGATTTTAAATTAATTATATTTTAACTGCTTTGGAGACAGACCTGAGAATAAATTTGGGGAGCCCAATGTAAGTAGCCATTCAATAAATGAGAGAGAAATAGAAAAGTAATCAACATTTTAGCTGTGTACAGAATGAAAAAGAAATCAAACACTGAAAATATTATTACAATGCCATTAACATAAATCAATTGTATGCTCTCTCCTCAGAATCTTTTTTCATTTCTGGTCATCCTATCTCATAAAGTCTTTAATGGATATAAAAAGAGTGCAGAGATTGACAATGAAAAATATTAGAGACGTGTAGAGATTTTTGTAAGAGGGGAGGCAACGAACTGGGACTGCTTAGAAAAAAGCTTTAGCTCCAATAAGAGACTTAAACACCTCAGCCAGGACCAAGGCGGGTCGTAGGTGCAAAATGCGGTCCCTTGACCTCCTCCCTAGCCCTCAGGGTCCCTAAACTCCATAAGCATGTTGGGTTTTTAATTCAAGGTCCCAGAGGCTCACGGTTGTGCATCTGAGTGGCAGCTGCTGCTGCGGGTCACGGAAAAGCCCCGCGGCTCCGAGGTACGCGGCGAGCGGGAACAGCTCGCCCCTAATTTCGGGACGGGCACGACCGACCGCAGCCCAGCCTGCGGCTCTTCCCGAGGCCTGCGGTTATAGAAACAGTCAAAACGGGCCAAAACACTATTTAAAAAGATGCGGTTCTCTGAAAGACCAATCGAAGGTCTCGACCTCGAGAGCTGGTTCTGTGCCACATGTCCCTTGGTGGAGGTGGGATTTCAAGCCTTTCCTCTCGGCGCCTTCTCCGGGTACCTTGGTTTGGGGAGCGTCCAGCGTAACACACCGGCTGACTTGGAGGATTTTAACTCCCTGCCCCCTCCAGAGCCAGCTGCTAAAATGAAGCTCCTGAGACTTCTTTATCATGCTAAAATATTTGCTACAAGATACACGCCAATTGCTTAATGCAATTAAAAAAAACCAAACCAAAACAACTAGAAATTTCTGTAGGTAAAGAGAGCATGTATCAGTGTTATTGAGCAAGCCAAATATTTTAAAGGATATGTTATCTTATGCTTTAAGGTATAAATCAAACATGCAGCCGCAGCGGGCTCAGGCAATGGTTCCCTTCTCGGCAGTTTCCTCTGCGGTTTTGTGCCATCCCCGGGAGGAGACGCGCAGGCTGGTGTGATCCCCAGACACGATGCAACTTGGAGATCCTACGGGCAGACTTCTCGAGGCGTTTCAGCAAAGGGGAAGGAGACCTGTCTTCCCTGCCATTGCCTTCGGGGTGGGCTCAGCCCCCAACTCACACAGGTGCTCCTGACACCTCACCCTGTCTACCTTTCTCCTTGTCAAATGGAAGAGAGAAAAGAAACGGCATTTCTGAGATGTAAATAAGGTTTAACGAGCGGGTCTTGGAGTTGTTAAGGAACTCACGCGCTTATGCTTAAGTCATTTTGGTGGTTGATTTAGAGCCAAATCCTGCTGGCCTTACTGAAGCAATTAGCCTGATTATTGCTGGAGGGATACTCGCACAATTAAGGTGAGCAGTGTTCGTTCTTTATTCTAGAAACCAGTTGCCTGTGCAAAAGTAGTGGTGCTGAGGCAGTATGGTGACGGGCACTTAGAGAAATCTTCAGACACAGATGAAAACGTGGTGTCTTTCAAAGAAGAGGGATGGATAGATGGACCATCTGCCTGACACTGTTCTGAGTGGAAAGCTAAAACCTGACGGTGAGAGACATGTTCTCACGTGTTTGCTCTGTGGGACTGCAACTGTTGTTGCTTCCCCAGCTTCTCCAAAGAAGGGAACCGGCTAATTAGATCTACAATTGCCATTTATCAAAAAGAGCATCTGAAGTCTTCCAGTGATTTTTTTTTTCTCCCTTCTCTCCCTGCTATTTCTAAGGCACCTATCAATGTGGTACATAAGTACCATCTGGATACCTGGCTAGTGACCAGCAAGCTGTGATACGTGAGGCTTTTAAATAGAGACAAGAGGATGGAGAATAGAAAGAGTAGACAAAGAGTGGAAAGAGTAGACAAACAGCATGTTTTAATGGAGGCTGAAGAGGGTGTAAGTGAACTTAGAAACAGAGGGGCCTGAGAAATTATTTTGTCCAAGATTTTCTGCTCAAAAAAGAGGTGGAGTACGTGAAATCTTCTAGGAACCTCCCTAGGTATATCTAAATTGCCTGAGAAGTGTGCTCGCAGCCTAGCAGGGTTGCTGCGTTGACTCCATGGGTGAACACTCACCCAGAGCAGGAACACGTCTGCGGAGGAACTTCCTCCTGCTTTGCCAGGAGAACCTCTACACGTTGCTCTGGATGCCAGCGCTTATTTGCATTTACGGCACGGATGTGCTGGAGTTTTATTAAGGAAGGGCACAGCATTGAGATCGAGAGTCCTGATTTTCTTCTCCCTCACCCTGAATTCAAGGAAATTGAGAATTTTTATTTGGCTCATAAGAAATCATAGAAACTTTACATGATGGGAATTTGCCTTTTTGATCGACCTTAAGAGTTTATGAATAGTCTAGTCCAAGGTTTTAGTGTGAAGACACTTGTGTCTTCTTGCTGATGATAAATTCACTCATGTCAATAGAGTTTACCGGTTGTGTTAGTGCTGTCCCCCACGTGGGTGTCTGTGTGTGAGGAAAATAATGTCTCAGTCTGGCAGAATATCATTGCTAAGAAAACTTCTGTTGTCAATTACTGGGAATTTTCCCTGAACTCTGATGATTCTGGTGTAGAGTTAGGGCTTCTGGTGTTATGACAGAATTTTGCAAGTTCTGTGATGGCTTTTGACAGTCCAGGTCCCAGCAGGGAAAGACGCCTCACTTGAAATCAATCAACTTCTTCATCACACAGGGAAAAAAGAAAAAAGAAACCCGCCTAGAAACTCAAACCTAGTTTAAAAGGGGATCCTCTCTGACTGAGCTGAGTTACTGCAGATATCTCTCTACTACAAGCATATTCATGTAGGGAACCATCTAAAGGCAGGCGCACCTAACAAAGACATCCCGTTCACGCTTAATGCACCAGATAAATTGTTTTAAAATGCAGAGTTATTTTGTGAGTTCTTAGTGAATAAGCGCATCCACATATGCATCTCTGAAGAGATTTTTAATTAACCGCTTTCAATCATTTTCTTTTCGTAAAATTAGAACAATGATGGAAGAGACTGGCTGTAGAGTTTGGCCAAGGAAAGATTATACTAATCCACTTGAAATATGACTAAAACAGAAAAGAAGAAGAGATAAAAGCAATTTTTTTTCAAAGCCTGTTTACCTGTGACAAAATCCTTCTAAATCAGCTGCACACAAATTACGGGATCATCTTAATTAAACTCTACCAAAAAGATTTTGCTGTGGACTTCTTGGGATATTTCACAACCAGACAGTATGTCCTGTGATGCTTTTTGCAAGATGGGGGAACACTTGTTTCATGCAATTAATAATTAGGAGAGCAGCAGAGCTTTCAAAGAGCACAGCGGCAGCAAGATCAACATATCGTATGGAAGTAAACGAAGAGGGGGAATTTGTCAGAAGTTTATGCTATACCCTGATGCATCATTAACATGAGTTTTCAAAAGTCAGGGGACTTTTCATTTGCAGATCCTCCAGTTAATAAAATGCTATGGTTACAAATGAACTTTCTTTGTTCCCTGCTTGCATTATTGCTCCCTAGGCCTTGAAGTATATATGCTTTGTTGAAGGAATTGAAAGATGTCCTAGTTGCTTCCTTTCTGAAACTCTTACTTCCTAGACCAGTAAACTTTGCCAAATCACAACAGTCCTCCTCACACCGGGTCTGCAAGGACTATTTTTCACAGCTGAATCAATTCTTTCCCTATCACCACAACAGCAGATCTGGAATTCAACATATAAGCTTAAAAACTGCTCATCGATAGCTAGATGGGCCCCGACAATCAAAGACCAAGGAGGGCAGACAAGCTGTTGTCCTTTTTTGCCCTTCGGTTCTTTTATAACTTTTGGGCTCTGCAACATCTTTTTGTGGTCAAGGTGTGATTATCTGAAGCCTGTTTCTGCAGAAGTCCCACTGGGTCATTAGGACAGAGGAATTTAGGGTGGTTTGGCTAGAAAATGTGCTGTGCCAGGACTGTGACTGCTCCTTGCTCCCCACACCTCACCCCTGGCTATGCCCTTCTCCTGCTTTTCTTGCACCAGCTCTGGTGCTTGTTGGCTCCCAACTGGGCTCCCTCAGCCAGCCAAAACCAAAGCGCAGTTTTCCTGAAGGTTTTGTGAGCTGAACTGTCTCCCCAGAGGGCCAGGTGAGCCTGGGAAGGTGCAGGAGAGGGTGGCTGGGTGGGGAAGGGGAAGGCAGCGGGACTGGGCAATGCCAGCCCTGGGGGCAGCTACAAGCTGCCAGGGCAGCCTGGCTGCTGGGTCCCCTGGGCTGCCCCCCCAAAAAACCATACACTTTTAACCGAGGTCAGAAAGTCAGCCTGTTTGGCAGCAGTGCTGAGGAGCACACCTGCTCCTGTGGATGGAGAGGGACGCAAGTCTCCAGAAGGATTTTATATTCCTTTGTTTCCTCTGACTTTGATTTAACCATGGGCTGTGATGCTTTAAGTACCAGATATTAATTAGAAGTGGTAGGGAGTGTGTCCCAAAGGGACCATACTCCTGGTCTTCTCACCATTCCTAGTTTGACTTATTTCAAGTTCTTGCTCTGAAACATTATTTATTCACTCAGGAGCCTGACGTTTATAAGGCCTATCTAAATTTGCAAATAACTAATGGTTGTCAGTAAGGAGTACCACTCTGCTGAGGTGGAAAATAGCTTGCCCGCTAGTAAAATACAGCCAAGTATACTGAATGTTTTCTGCAACAATTCTTTAAGGCAGGCAATGTTATCTTGTCCCCACTTTGGTACCGCGCCTCAGCAGGCACGCAAGGACAGTGCCGTCCAGAGGGCTCCTGCCAGGATGGTGACCTTGGACAGACGAACCACCTTGGGCTTAAGCAGAAACTTCAGTCCCTCTCTGATCCACTGAAAGGGAAGTAGGGAAATAGGACAAATGCTCTTTTGTCTCCTCTGGTCTTCAAAACCCTTCTGACGGTGGTTCGTTTAGGACAATGCAGTGGCACGCAGAGCGGGAGGAACACTGAATTCAGACAAAATTGCTGGGTACCTGGGGATGGCTGGGGCACAGGTCCTGACTGCTCATGCCCGCTGTCTGTGTATCTAGCTATAACCCCCTTTCAGTGTTTTGGAGACACTTAACAACTACAGCTAGCGTGACTTTTTTTTCCTTTCTTCTGAAGGACACCTTCCCCGCTGCTTTTGGATCTACCAGTTCCCTGTGATGGGGAGTTGTGATGCAGATCAGTGCCAAGGTGTTCATGTCCTGGTTTCAGCTGGGATAGAGTTAATTGTCTTTCTGGTAGCTGGTATAGTGCTGTGTTTTGGATTTAGTATGAGAAGAATGTTGATAACACACTGATGTTTTCAGTTGCTGCTAAGTAGTGTTTAGACTAAGTCAAGGATTTTTCAGCTTCTGATGCCCAGCCAGCAATAAGGCTGGAGGGGCACAAGAAGTTGGGAGGGGACACAGCCGGGGCAGCTGACCCAGACTGGCCAAAGGGGTATTCCATACCATCTGACATCATGTCCAGTATATAAACTGGGGGAAGTTGGCCGGGAGAGCCTGATCGCTGCCTGGGGACTGACTGAACATTGGTCAGCAGGTGCTGAGCTTTGCATTGTGCATCACTTGTCTGTCTTGGGTTATATTTCACTCTTTATCTTCCTTTTCACTCATTATTATCATTATTATTATTATATTTTATTTTTTATTTAAATTATTAAACTGTTCTTATCTCAACCCACGACTTTTGCTTGTTTTCAATTTTCCTCCTCATCCAAGGGGATGGCTGGGGAGGAGTGAGTGAGCGGCTGCGTGATGCTTAGTTGCTGGCTGGGGTTAAACCACGACAGTTCAGCAGGCGAGATAGGCTGGTGCAAGCTTTGATGAGGTTTTGTCCAGTTATGTGATGCAAAGGGTTACCTAAAGAGCTTGTGCATTTTCTAGAGTAGTTTTGAAAGACTGTTGAGGACCTCAAGGCTGCCAGGTCACTCCTCCTGTAGAGTTATAGAAGGAGATGATAAATAAATAGTGGGGATGCCCAGGTGCATTTGTGACTGTGTTGCTGCCTCCAGCCTTTCAAGGATCTTAGAAGAAGATGCTACAGCTCCAAGATGTTGCTGTGTGTCCCTGCAGGGCTTATCAGTGGGAGCTCTCTGCTCTCAACCAAGCATCAGAGGCACCAAAGCAAGGACCAGAGGGGCAACCATCAATGTGGGCAGAGAGCACTGGGATTTGACTTTTTTTGTGTTTTCCCTTTAAAAATTAACTACTTCTTTAAAAGTGGTCCATACAAATTTATCCCACCTGGCACAAGCAGAGCTGGGGGTTAATTGTGGGTAATAGGACAGCTTTATATTAAGAAACAAAAAGTATTTGAAGACCTAATAGGAGTTTTAGTGGTATCCAGGGGGAGTTTCAAGTTGCGATTTCATTCCAGGCTACATTAAGTCAATTTTTGTCCTAGCAAAGATCCTCTGTATTTGCTTTGATTTTAGTTCCTCTAATTCTTCTTGTTCTCTTACTCTCCCCAAGCAGTATTAATCTGGCTCTACACGTGCCCTGACAGAATACGAACACACATGTATTGCCCATAGTGACTCTCACTGTGTGGCTCACACATAGTGCTTGCCGAGTTCAGTTTAGGCACGTTTCTACTTTTAGAATAAATAAGGATATCTAGGATTATTGGACTTTAAAATCATTGAAAAGGTAAAAAAGTCCATCTAACGAGGGCATAACACTGCTGGCTGGCTCTGTGCAGTCGCAGCAACCTTGTTGATTCAGCACTTGCCTGACTTACTCTAATAAAGTGGGAAGTAGTTGGACAATACAGCTCACTTGGTAGGAGACCTAAGGTTTCCTCCTATTTGACATAAGTAAAGTGCAAAAATAATTCAAAAGGCAAATATATTCCTGCTTGATAACCTTTTCCTTCTCATTTGTTTCTGAGTCAAAAGAACTTGGTGTTTTGACAGCTGATTATTTTTTTTTTTGTCTCTGAGATAAAACACTTGACAGAAATTCTTCTCTCAACTGATTTTCGCTGCTTTTAAACCATGCACCAGATGTTAGATAGTTTTCTTCTCGTCTGTTATTTTCACAACTCTTCCGTGCCATGTCATCAGACCCCTGCACGACAAAAGCCAAACCGCGTCACCCCCTTGCTTGACTGCACCCGTGGCGAGCACCCAGGTAGCGCCTGCACGGGGAAGGATCGGGAGCGACAGCTCCAGGGCTTGCCATGGACTGGGTCTGGTACGACCATAAACCTTGAGGTGAATGATCCAAATTCACTAGATTCATTGTTAAAAATTGTACAGGTGTATTTGTGTGCTCGCGCTGTGTCAATCCCTACCTCCTACGTACACGCTCCGTGTGTGGCTGGTCGCCCTCTCTGCCAGAGGTCACCCTAATTTTTCCCCTCTTTCAATGCTTTCTCTCCTGCGCTCGTTGCATCACCGCTGATGCTCTCTTGTTGTCCTCCCTGTTGGCTGTCTTCATGTCACGCAATGTGCGAGACAGGCACAACAGGAGAGGCTACAATGTGGAAAATTTAGAAATTTCCATGATGGTGTTTTTTCCTTCTATTTTGGCCGCGCACACGGTTTCCACAGGCATTGTGGGCTGATACAGGAGAGTTAGGGAGAGTAGGGGGACGTGGCAAGCACTGTGAGAGAACGGCCCATGCAGTGCACAATGGATGATGCTGACTACTCGTTTTAACAGAGCTGCAAGAATTCAAACACTTTTCATGAATATTCATATGAAACTGAAGGCTGTTTAACCCGGCTCTCACATCTGTCTGGTGGGAGCACTTCAGTGCTTATGTGTTGCTCATACGACCACTTGCAAGACATGAATTTTAAACCTGACTGCTCAGATAGTGATGGAAATCCAATATGAAACAGTATTCTTGGTTGTGAAATTTGCAATTCACTTTCTGTGAGTTAGCTATACAAATCATCTAATCAAGGAACACCACATGACTGAACTAAGCAACACAGTATGAATTTGCAAACATTTGCCATTCCCAAAAGATCTGTAAGCTAAGAGTTACTCACTGAAGAAATTCCCAAATAATATCAAATAAATAAATAAATAAATTAGCAAATTGCATGAGCTCCACAGACAATTCATAAGCAGAAGGGCAAGTGAGATTCATGGCAAAAAGTACTCATTGAGCTTCTGAAGAAAACAGGGAAATTGTTTCTCGGCACAGTAAATCAATCTGATGCAGTTTGCTTCATTATCTGCTGTGCGTTGATGGAGCAAAGGGAATGCTGCGAGATTTGGAGTCACTTCTGACAGGATCTCAGACGAATGGATGTTTGCTGCTGGCAGAAGTTTTTGTAAGTGGCAAATTTGTCTGGAATAGTTTTGAAAGCAGATTTAGTTTTGGATCATGGGATTTGCAATATGTCTTATGTTACAGTTGAAAACGCCTGAAATATGAACCTGCTCCCGATACAAAATTTTGCTTTGCATTTTGCCTTATCTGGAGCTTTACGTTCAGGCCCATTCCCTGAGCACCGCCGTCTGTATTTCCATTGCATCGTTAGTACACTATCCTCACCCTTATTTGCAAGGCAGGGCTATTACCCTGCCCATTTTGCAAAGAGGCTGGGGGACTTGCCCAGGTCCCCCGAGAAGTCTGTGGCTGGGTGCAGGTTGAACGCAGCCTCCCACGTCCTTGTGGTTTTACCCCTTCAGCCCCTTCCCTCCGAAAGGCGCCGATGTAAAACGAAGTAAAATTGTCTAAGCCTCTGGACAAAAGTGAGACGGAGAAGGAAAAATAGGTACTCGATTTCCACATGCATTGCTCATTTCTGACACAGATTTAATATCTCTGCATAACATCTCTTTGATCCATACTGCAAACCGCTAGAAACAATTTCTTTGGAAGAAAGTTTTCACTGTTATCCTTATGGACTAAGTAGTGTACATAACACAGGTCAAAATGATTTTTTCCCCAATTTGCAATGTGAAGTAGTGCAGTTGACAGAAAAGTTGTTGGTTGGATCAAACGGAGAATATTTATGTTATGTTTCTTAAAAGGAATTCTTACCATTCCTGGTCCAATATTGCTTCTCTTTGGCACAAATTTATTTATTTGGGTATTTATTTTGGTTGAATGCATTTAGCACTTTTGTTGTTAAATTGTCATTAGCGTTTTGTTATTAAATGAATTATTTCATGACCTATTTACAACGCGGTATAATACACTGAAATTCTCCTTGAAGGGAACGTTAGTTAGGATGAGTAAATTCAAATTACTTGGTAAGTCCCTGCTATAAAGGAATTCTTTTTCTAATGAAGATTTAATGAAAACAATCAGTCTAACAGAATTCTCTAAGTTGTGAGCTTTTGACAACAGTGTTGTAAAGTATGCTTAATGACACCCACATTAAAGTAGATTAAAAATGGCACCATAACCTTAATTTTAAAATTTAGCATGGCAAGTGATACCATACCTCTTACTGCAAGATATGACTCTCAGCTTCTTAAGTGCATTTTTAATAGCTCCTGTGAGAAGCATTTCCGCAAGCAGAACATTTTATTGTTACTAAATACCACTCACTCTGAAGTCTCTCTCTGTTGTTTGGAAATGAAACTTTAATGCACAAGTCGAAACAATTCATCAACACAGGGAACACCACACTCGGATCAAACACACCAAATGATAAGGATTCTGCATATGCACGGACAGAAGATTTTCATTCCTTAAGTTCCCCCTACTTATCTCGGCGAGGGTCATATGCAATGACAAAAATGTAAACTTGCAGCCCGGCACTGAGCAGGACCCCACGCAAACCTCACTGCCCTTTTTTTGCCACGCGGACCTGACTCTTTGATGTTTGGACATTTTCTTGTCTAGTAATGCTGAACAGGCGCATCATAAAAAAAGTACATGAGGTTTCTAACTTTGCATATCACCTCTTGGGCTTCCGACTGGGAAGAAACCAGCTTTTTCAAGGGGAAGCTTTCCTGTTATACTACTGAGCGTTCATTCCCCCCTCAGCCCTTGCTCCCAACCCTTTCAGCATCCAACTAAATGTCATTTACATCCTTCCCCACAGCGCTGTTTCTCAGAGGGAGGGAGGGAGAGTGGCAGGGGTCTGGCGGTGGCACAGGAGGAAATCGAACCTTTTTTCTGCCTGAAACTACAATTCTCGTCCAGCAAAACAATGCCAACAGTGCAGAGGAAGCTTTGATTATGCAAAATGGATGGACACATCACGCCTTTTTTTGCAATAGGTTATAACCTAAGGAGTTCCTCACCCGGAAAATCCCTCCCGCCCCCCACCCTGGCTCTGTTTTCTCCTTTTCAAATGACATCGGTGGCACTCCAGACACATTTTACACATTAATAGCATGTCTCCCTCATCTTACAGGCTCCCTAGCTTTCCTCTTCCCCTTTTATTTTAGGGCAGCTTCCCCTCTCCTCCCATCTCAGAAACAGCCCAGCAGGCTCGGTAAAAAAAGGAGTAAAGTGTTTTCCGCATGACCTCTATGTATTTTGCTCCGTGGGAAGAGCAACGTGGAATGCACCCTCAGCAGGCGGCGAGATTTGAACCAGTTTGTCCTCGAGGCATTTCTGCCATAAAACGCAGGACTATCAACAGCATTTCCACCCTTGGCTCTCCCCCCCCACGCCCCCCAGGTCCCATCACCCCCTCCCCACGGCCGCCTCGCCGCTGCTGCCCACTGCACCTGGCTGGGCTGGCTCGGAAAGCCGGGGAGCAAAGCACAAACAATGGGCACCGAACAGCAACAGCTCCCTTTGTTTCCCATGCAAATCCTACCTCCGAGAGTTGTCACATCTTCCTCCGAGGCGAAGCCTAATTATTAACAAACAGAGATCCAGCGGAATCCTCCAAACCGCCACCGGTTGTTAAGCGCCGTCATCGTTCCCTCCTGGTGCTTAAACCTTTTTGGACCATTAATGTCACAACCCCCGCTAACTCATAGCTTAGTACTCCCTGCTCAAAATGTCTGAAATAGTTTGGAAGGACAATAGGAATGACAGGCACACTAGACAGCCATGCTTGAAATTAGTTATCTCAAGCTGACTTAAGGCTGTTTCGTAGTGCTTTTAAGGCATGCACTCGGTAGGGTTTATTAACCTAGGCTAGACATGCCATTCCTGCTTTTATTCAGTGCTGTAATAGGATGGCTGCTAGAAATGCAGCGATAGGTCTAACCCCATTCATCCCTCCGTAGCTTTTAAACCTCCCCGGGAGAGGAAATAGCTTCAGTCATCCTTAAACTTACTGAGGCTACTGTTCTGCAGAGCAGGGTTTCACACATTGTTTTGAAACTAAGGAGAAAATCACTCCCGGGAATGGAAGGTGCCGTAGCTCTCACGACTGTTGCGAACGGCAAGATGAACGCGACAGCATCCGCCCCCACCGCAAGCCGAGGCTGTCGCAGGAGTTGGTGGAAGTAGCGGTTGGAAGCTGAAAGTTCATAAAAGTCTATAAGGCAGATGTGGCACAAAGCAAACGAAGGGGATGCACGGACCATACCGTGGTTTTTATTTACAGAGTCACGGATGTATGCTACGCTACGCTTCCCAAAGGGCAAAATACAGTTTGCAGCTAGCAGGGTCTTGCGATCTAAATTTGCAAGTTGACAGCACCTGGGGTAACGATGAGCAGAAGAAACGTGAGCGATGCACAGCATTCGCAGTGCCTGCGATGTGGGCAAGAGGGGTGGTGAGATGATGCTATTGGAGACTCCTGTTTTCAGTAAAACCGTGCGCATCTCCAGATCCCAGGTCAGACATACTAGTGCTCTGCTGAGACCTTGGAACCTTTTTCTTCTTGGTTGTCAGTTAATAACCAGCCCAGGTCAAGATGGATCAAAGCTTGTTAACATCTGCTGTCGGTTCAGTGTTGCTGATCTCAGTGTGGTCCCTAGTGGACAAATGTAGAAGCCACCAGCACAGATGTGTCACTGCCAGCAGCAATGGCACACGGGCTGAAGGACTGGAGAGGCAACCTGGTGCCAAGGCAGGCTGGGAGAGAGCAAGTGGGGAGTTAGCATTTTTGCTGCTTGTTCAGCACCTGCCTGACTTTTTGGTACAACCAAGTTCACAGCCCTTGGCCTAAAATGAAGATGCCGCGCATGGAGAGGTCTCAGAAATGAATGGCGTTTAGAGAGATTAAGGGGGCAAGCAGATCACGGTGGAAACCCAGCTGTGGCTGCCTCACACCGTGGGAATGAAGAGGTTATGAGAGCACTAATGGCAAATATGCATTAGGTTTTTAAATGATTGGGACCTGAGGGCACTGAGGGCTGCTTAAGGTGTGAGCCTTCTCCTCTGCGAAGTTCTGGTTTGGATTTGTGTTGGTCCTTTGCACTGGTGACTGTTACAGACTATTCGAAAGTTGCCCTTGCAGGACAGGAGGCTGCTGGTCCGTGCTGAACTAGCTGGTAAATCCTGCCTTGTTCCCAGGGGGAAAGTGGCCAACTTAAAACCCTCTTTTTTTTCCACATCGCTTCCTGCCACCAACACGCCAGGTGCCCACACTGCCAAGGGCTGTACCTAACAGCACGTCAGCGTGTGTGCTCAGCGTGGGCTACAGGTCTCCCCTCCTTCTGAATTGGCCTTCGTGAAAACTATTGAGTGAAAGCAAGCTTGTTGCTGGTGCAAGCGAGCCATGGATGCTGATGGGGACATCTGGGGCTACCACAAGCATGACATTTGCTCCTGAATCAACACTGCTCCTAATGGGGCTGCCTTTGCACTCTGTGCTTCCCTATGCCTGTACTTGCTGTTGCTCTTGGACACCCTCCCTTCCCCTTTTCACCGCCCCGCACCTTACACAGTCACTGTGTCGGAGGGGAGGTCTCAGGGTTTTGTTTCTCAGTTTACAGTGGGGGATTATTAGCGCCTTAAGCTTCTCCCAAAATTGGTGGGAGCAAAGGGGACTTTGAATTTTGTAGGCATGAATCTCGGGGAGGACCATTACATGCTGACTGCTAGCACGGCTGCCAGAACACCACCTGCTTTGTGAATAATTTAAAGAATTTTTAACTGCCACTTATCTAGCATTTTTCATAAGCACTACATTCACCTTAAGGCAGGGAAAAAAAAAGGGGGGGGGGGGGGGGGGGGGGGGGAGAAAAGTTCTCCTTGTCCTGAGCAAGATACTTCTGTCTCACAAAGGGGTTCACTGTGCAGTCGGTTTTTAAGTGGGATGACACAGCAGTTCAAGAGACATTAGAGAGATTCCTGTTGGAGATACACAGGTCTAGGGCTGCTGACTTTGTTGACGTTCTTTTGAGAGATTTCAATACTGAACTGGACACAACAGCGTCACAATGAGAGGTTAAAGCAGGTGATCATTGCCACCCATGTCTACAGTTCACCAATTCTGTATGCTGAATACAAGGTGGCTCATAAAAAACAGATGACTATCCCAGCTCCCCCCTCCCTTATGCAGTGAATAAATTACCAATGGACCTCCCTGCCATAGTGATCCCAAAGGCTTCAATCCTTTGCAGTAGGTTAAAGTCACTCAGACTTAGTGGTCAACAGGTGATAACCATCTTTTCTGTCTTCCTGGACTGTATGAATGTTGCAGAGTAGGATTGCCCTGAGAAAGAGAGGGCTTAAATGTGCTTTCACTTTGCTCTCCATTGGCAAAATCCTACTGACTTCCACAGGAGCCGAGATTGCTGCTCAGCTCTGCAGCAGCAGACCCTCTTTGAGAAAACCCATTGCTTGCAAAGGAGTTGCAACAATTCAAAACGTTTCTGTTTCTGACCAGTATTTGCTTAGGAAACGGCCAAGGAGGATGAAGGAGAGGAAGAATTCAGAAGATTTGTAGTTTGTATGCTGACTGTAAGTCAAACTATATAACGAATGGAGCAACTAATGCATAATTTCATTATGAGTCATCCTAATTATAACGAGAATTTGATAGCTACATAACTAGAAAGTGTAACTATCTGTTACAAATACACATTTCTAATTGCACAGGGAAGTACACAATATAATTAAAGCTGCAGGTTACATATACAATAACCTTTTCTTCCCCTGTGGTGACAAATTCTCTAGGAACAGTATGAATTTGTTTTGAAGTCGTATACCTATCAGACAGCATTCCTTCTACCCACTTGCTGAGACTTTTTCAAACAGCAGCAGGGAGTCTCACTAATCCATAGATACTTGGTGTGAATTGCGTATTAAAAGAATTGCAGGAATGATCCGTCAATGGTTCTTCTATGTTGGGTCTCTCTGTAGAGTGTCAGTGGTCAATGCAGTGTTACCCTGGCAGAGCTACAGATGTGACGTGCACAGCAGGTAATGGGTTGTATTAACTACGTATAATTACAGTGTAAGTGAAAATTAGTCTTAACAAGGAGGAGGATCCTTCAAAAGTGGCCAAATTCTGTCATACACATCCAGATACTCTTGGGCTTTGTGGAGCCTGAACTCAGAACTGAGTTTTGCAGATGGCAGCTATTCCCTAGAAAGGGTGAGTCCAGCATGGGGGAAGATAAATTCCTAATGGTGATCTTGGCTACATGCATTAATCCCACCTCTGTCTTTTAAATGCAAGAATTATCAAGGAAGCCAGTTGACGTCAGCCCCTACATTTACAGCTCTGGCTCATTTCCCTTCTTTTTCCTGAGGTAAAACAGGCAGCACCTGTGTCTTCCGCAACTTCAGAGTGCAATAGCTGACATGCCGCCACAGGGAAACACTCAGCCAGGCTGTCCTGGCTGACTAGTCATAAACCTATTATCTTTAGCATAAAGTCAGAAATCACTTGTTTACTGATGGCAAAATGCAACCCTGTGTTTGGCCATAGTCTTGCAGTCTCTCTCGTGCTGAGAATCATAGGACACCCATGTGTCCTGGAAATCTGTTCATTTAACTGAGTTATATTACACGAACTAGATAATCACTTCCACATGCTGCTTGATTGTCCCCCTTTATATGCCAACTCTGTCTTTTTCTTGCATAGCTCTTTTTGAGCCGCTTGCCTAGGAGAAAATAACTACATCTGGAGTGTTGTTAAATGACCCAGAAGTTGCTGCTTTGCAGGCTGACAGTATTTGATGCAAATAGATGGCTTCTTGCTGTGAAAATCTCCTTGGCTGACAATGCGTTGGGTACTTTTGACGATAGTTGTCTGAGGAGTTAAAACACAGGCTCCTCTTTGCATATTCACACTATCATTCTTACAGAACTGCCGGTATTAAATTCTTTCTGCACAGTTTCAGCAGAGGCCTTCCTACTCCCCATTTGTTCAACAGCTGCTGGTGCGCATTGCTCCTTCTCTTTGCCTTCAGCTTTTGCCATCTGCCATCATTAAGTTGCCCAGGTGTCGGAAATCTTCTTGCTCTTCTCTTGTAAACATTATTCTGCCTTCTTCTTCACTAGCTCAACCTTCATTTATATAGAGGCTGATAGATCAGGCTAGCTGTTCTCAAAACATCTGCTACATTTCATACTTTATGGGGGCGGATGGGGAACAGAGTACATATACTTGCTGGCAAAAATAAAGACTGGTTAACCCTTCCTTTACTTTCCTTTCCATCTCCAAGAGCTTACTGTTTTCCTGCACTTCTAGATGCGCCAGTTAATTAATGCTTGCCAGTTGGGATGTTACCTTGAGCAAATATATCATAAAGCACAGCTAATTTTCAGAAACATCAAAGCTTCCACATACTGCAACAGTGTCTAGTCCTCAGCGGTATTGAGGAGCAGCAGAGATGGGACATACCCAAGGCAGTTATCAGCAAGGACATCAGAATAAACCTTTTTCCCTCTTTAGACTGCTTCTGCTGGTGCAAACAGGGACCACTCCACTGACTTCAGTATGTTTTCTGCTCAGATACAGGTCAGGCATCCTTTTATGATTACCTGGAGGGGAAATCCAGACTCAAAGAGCATCTTTCACAATGATGGGTAGTGTAAACTATTGAATTCTTTTGGCAGAGATGATGAAATTAAATGATTTCTGGTGTGCCCAATCCTCCTCAGTAAACCACTGAAGATTGACTGTAAGTTTGAACAGCAACAAAACAGAATTCAACAAAACAGGCTGCTTACACAATGCTGCTTTCTGGGCCCAGCGAATGTTTACTGCTTAAAGGCTAGTAAAATATGTATCTGAGGATGCACACCCAGTTGCTGGGGCCGGTCTCCAGCATGAGTGTTGAGTAATTCCAACAGGATTTCACGCTTCAGCGATTTTACTCTCCTCAGTTTGGGTCTCAGTACCAGTGCTTTCAAAGCCTGATTTTGTGTGCAACTGTTGGGCAGAGATGGTTTCCTGCTCTGAACAGTTCTGCTGAGCAGCAATTGCTGCCTGCTGCTTTCCCATTTGTTAAGCAATGGATTACTGTTCAAACATTCGCAGCCCATGTTGGTCTAAGCTCTGTGTGCAGTTCTCCAAATTTACTCCTCTCCTGGAATGCCGTGATCAGAGGTTGTTTCTTGCTTGTTCAATAATTTCCTGAAGAGCTGCTCCAATCAACGCTGCTGTGATTTCCGTGCTTTGTGATGGGTAATGCATTGTGCTATTCACCTTTCACAGAAAAACCAAATTGGCCACTTCGATGCTCTCCGATTTTACATACAGTGCTTAGCTGTTTCTCCACCAACTCTTGAGGGCTTTTTCTATCCACGCTTTCCTATTCCTATGTTAATATTACTTCTCCAGCAACTTTAGCAAGATATTGCTAGATAATTCTTTCCTTGCCTTTTTTCCACCCCCCTGCAAATCATTTGCTATGCAGAGCTCTCCTTTCTTCAGGACTCAAGTATCTCCTTTAATCTGTTCTTCCTTTTATTCTCTACTCAGCTGCTGCTTCGCTTTGGTGGAATAGTCTCTTCTCTGATGAAGCTCATGCTTCTATTTCTGTTCTGTCTCTTTTTGAAAGCTCTTTTGCATCAGCGAAATGCCTGTTTGGGTTTCTTTGATGATTTGGTGCTGTACGCTAAGCTCTGCGCTCCAGGTGTGAAAGATCAAGTTGTGGCGGGAGCATGCAAAGGGGGAGGGAAGGGGACTTTGCCGTGCCTCGGTGCGGGGAGTTTTCAAGGAAGCAATAACAGAAGCAGACAGGTAAATAGCCTGGGAGTCAGGATCTGTACTGTGGAGAGGCCATTTTGTAGCACCGTGCCTCAGTTTTCCCATTTGTAAGCTAAGAATAATCCTCTGCCTTTACAAAGTGCTTTGTGAGCTTTGCCCGTGAACCGAAACAAGATGACTGAAATTCAGTCTTGTTAAGCTTATATTGTCGCCGTCTTGCCGATAACCTTTAAATTCAGAATAGCAAGAGCCTAAAACTGCCTAAGCAGCCTCCGTATTGTGCAGCGTGTTTTACGCTGTACGTTGCTGGTCACATACGTCTGCTCCTGAGGGCACAACCTCCCTCGCGGTGTCCTCACGGCCATCTCGCAGCCGTTTTACTTTTCTTCTTTGGACTAAAGGGTACCCAGAAGGAAAGGCTGTTTTTCATATGTGTCCAAGACATCAGAGCCATCAAGGTCTCAGCAGAGCTGTCACAACTCCACTGACTCCATAGGCCTCTCCTTAAACTGAGGACGAGCAACACATCTCACGATATTTGCTCTGGCACGAGCGTTAGCAGCTGCCTTATAGCTGCGGAGGTGTGCAGTGCGTTAGCGGGACTGTGCACGGAGCCGGGGGGTTTGCACCGTCCAGGATGATTCGGGGTTGTGCTGGGCCTGGGAATGGGGTGGCAGGAAAGAATCTTTCTTCCATTTTCCCCCATCCGTGTCTTGACGTCCCCTGGCTCTTGCGTCCGCGATCACCGTGGACGCTTACGTGGGATGCTGTGGGTGGTGCAGCCCCGCTTGGAGGGTGAAGAAGGATTTTGGGGGCAGCTTCAGAGCAGCCGGGGAGCAGGAGGGACATTGCCTGGGATGAGTTCGAAGCCCAGCCTGTTTGGAGAAAACATGTGCTGGCGGGGACAGGAGAAACCTCTCAGAAGATGCTGCTTTTTAATTTTATTGACCTATAGTCTGTAGCAGGTGCTCAAAAGGGCTTAACCCGCACCAGGGCATGCTGCTGCAGGCTGTGTGGCTACCGCCAAAGCTGCCGGCAGAGGATTTATGGTTGTGAATATCAAAAATTCACCAAGGTTCAAAATATTTTCTCGGTTTTCCTGTGTAAATCTGGAGTGACCAGAAGGATTTGACTGTATTTACTGAAGTAGGGTGGTTTGGGATTTATGCCACTGAGGGCTACGTTTGGTCTTAAACATACATCTCCAAAGATATATAGGTTTTGTACAAAGTTATTTCCCCCCCATGAAAAACTTACAGCCCCTGTACAAAGCTGCCACCTCTTCCCCATCATCACAGCAGCTGAAGACACAGCACGTGCTTATGGATAAATGGCTTGGGGAAAAAAAAAAACCCAGAACGGTATTTGGAAACTAAGCAGATGCTCTGCAAGAGGAAAAAGAATGATAAGGTTTTGCCTTTAACGTGGGCTACAGGGATGCTCCTTTGGCATAAACACATATTTTTCCATTGATAAAAGAAATCTCTTTTTTCCATCCTCTCTGATACCTTTTTGAATTCTGCATATGCAAAAATATTAATGTACCATCAAAGGCTGAAGTGAAGAGTACTCCAGAGGAATTTAGCCAGCGAGTTATCTCTATTTTTAATTACCTAACGCTATTTGTTTACATGTGTTTGAAATGATTTTATACCCATTATGCCTATTCAAATAATGTTTCATTATTTCTCCACTTTGGGTAATTTTAAAAAAAACAAAAAAAGAAAAGGAACAATTTGTCCATAAACACACCTATAATCTGACCTTTTCTCTGCTCTGAGAAGTTTTAAGTAGATTCTCTAAATTTTTGTGTCTGTACTTGCTCTATTTTGGGACTCTTAGAAATAACCTTGACTCTAAATTGTGGACTCCAAGAGAGGCACAGAAAATGCACTGCAAGCTGTGGAGTTCATCCCTACCGGGATGCCTTAGCAAAAAGCACCGCGCGAGGATTTGTCCAACAGTACACAAATCCTACCCTTCTATTGCAGGGGCTCCCAGCTGGACTTTAGACCACAGAAACCAGCTGTGTTGTAATGGTGAATGGATAAAACAAACCTGAAAAAACAGTCCCAGAAAGTAGATACTTATGCAACTAACGCCTCAGCTCCAGTGCGACCAGCTGGATGTTGCAGGATCAGGCTCTGGGGACGCGTTTTGGCCTCAGCTGCCTGTGCTTAAAGATAAAAGCACCCTGACGTGCCTCACATACACACGCACACAGGCGCACACACCACATCTCTAATCTTTGGCTCGCTCCTCTAATCCGTTCTCCTCCCACCCACAGCCACTGCAAGAAGGATGTAGTTTCTTTACTTAGTTTTCATGCTTATATTTCAAATACCTCTTGGTGCAGTAAACTAGTAAGAAAACCCAGTCCCTGGAAACGCAGTACCCTTCGGGGGAAGCATGATGGATCTGGTAGTGCAGGAACAAATATCTCTAGGGTCCCGTTTATCTCACGCAGCGTGTCTATTTACCCCCCTCGCCCCGAGTTGCTATTATTTTTGCACAGAAGACTAAACCAACTCTCTCCCTTCTTCGCCTCTGCTGCCCGCCGGGGCTCCAGCTTCGCCCTCCTCGCTGGTGCATTCCGCTGGCTCGTTAACCCCTGCCAGGCTGGCGGGCTTAAGCCACGCTCAGCCTCCAGCAGCAAGCCCTAACGTAATCCCTCAGGAAAGGCAAGGCGACTCCTCGGAGCGCCTGCCGGGCTCTCCAGACATATTGTGCAGTCTGCAGAGCGGAGGTAAATAACTGCGATAGAGTAACGGGCCCTCAGCCGTCGCACGAACGCTAAAAGGAGCGAGTCCACCAAAGAAGCAAAGTATCTCTGTCCCTCTCGGTCCAACGCAAAACCTCTGCTCTGATCAGGTTTAATTGCTGGCCGGTACAGAAGGGTCAGGAAGCCCACGTGAGCAGGGAGGTCTCTTAAGCTGCGAAGAACTCGTACTGAAGCACGGTTTGTAGCTGTTGCAGAGGAGCACTGAGGGGATGGCCCTGGAGAGCGAAGCACCCCGCGACGGGGCTTTGCTTTCCCAGGTTTCCCGCCTGAGCCTGGCGTCGCCTTTCCCGACGAAGAGCGCGCTGAAACCTCCCCCGGACTGCGGGGTGCGAGAGCCTCGACGCTCCGCATCGGTGACGGGTGGCTGCCTTGCGTACAGCCTGCAGGGTTTAAAATACCCGTGTGAAAAGCAGTTCCAAAAAAGAGTCGTTCACCTGTCGGTAAGAGGCAGAGTTGGGCCCTCGTGGGCAGCGGCGTGGGTGCGTGCCGGCGCAGGGGTGGGCAGCCGGCATTGCCCGCGCTGGCATCGCCGCTCCTCTTTTCTCTATAAGAAAGCTCAGGGGGAAGCCGAGGCAGGGGCTGCGTTCATATATGAGGTCAGTAACGAGATGCTTCAGCGTATTTGTCAAGGTAGGGTTTCAGGAGAGAGGTAATCCAAATTATACCTTTTAAAGGGGTAAAGAAATGGAGACCCAGTTCAGCTCTCAGCTCCGCTTGTGTAAATACAGAGCAACTCCCCAGCAGTCGATAGAGTTACTCCTACCTGTGCTGGTGGAAATGGGCAAAATTTGGCCTTGCTGAACACGGGATAACATGAAGGATTGTTGATCCGGGGCCGATTAGGAATCCAGTGTTTAACTAGACTGGTAGCAAGTGATCTCTCCCACACACCGTGATGAAGATTACAGGTCTGAGTCCAAAAGCTGAAGGTCTGCTTTTTCTTTCCTCTCTTTTGCAAAGAAATCAATCATGTGCGTTAATTATTTTGGATGGCTTCGTCCTTTCAGGGTTCCCTTTCACGGACCGCTCCATTGTGTCAAGAGCTGTACAACCGCTGAACAAAAAGACACTGTCTGCCCAAAGTTATTCATGTGTTTTATTTCAGTAGCCTGTCGGTATTTTAGCTACTACAACATTCCTTGAAATATTTGAGATACTGTGAAGAAATTTCATGCCATTAATTTTTAATATAGCCATTTTTAATGAAATAGAGGATCAAGGTTCTGCGTTTATGTATTTGGTATGACATATATGAGATATATTCTCTACTGTATAATTACTACTGTCTGCCATAGTTCCTGACTCTAGATGTACAAACGCATTTTACTCTTAAAATCTTAAATCCTGAAGTGGGATTTTGCTCCAGAGACCTTTTGTCCATTTAATAATAACACTCAATAATGTTTGAGTATGATGGAAGAACCACATAAATGTAAGTGTGAACCCAGTTACTGTCAAGCAATATAGTTTTACAAAGGAAGCCTTAAACTTTCCTGAAGCCCTTCTGATTTCAGTGGGTTGACAGGAATATGAATGAGAAGGAATCTTCCCCCTTTGCTGGCATCTGATGTCTGAATTGGACTAATTATGACAAGAGCTTTTTTCCCTGCATAATCAGATTTGTTAAAATTTCCTTACTAGGTTCATAAAACTGTTTTGTGAAACAGAAAATTAAGTGGGGTTTTCTTTGCCGCTAAGTTCGAATTTGTCTGAACTTTCAGCTGGACTCTGGTATCCTATTAGAGTCCGTCTTTGATAATAATCATGTTTCAGTTTCATTACTTTCTCTTTTAATTCCAATCACTGACCATTCATTTTATTTTTTATATTAGGAGTAGGAGATTAATTGTCCATGCAAGGCTGTTTGAGATGGTCCTAGAACAGCTTGAGTGAAATGCCCTCATTTTTCTTAATTTTCATTAACCCATCAACTTTATTGTTTGTATGTAGTATAAACAGTTAGTAAAATGCCATATTGCAGTTTTTGTACAGTATGTCTTGGAGGTCTGTCTCAGTAGCTATTGAAACAGTCGTAGTGCTCCTACATCTCGGCATGGCTACCAAAAATGAGGAGGGAGGATGAGATGCAGAGCCCTGGCCAAGAGCTGTGCTGAACGAAGGCGTAGTAGAGGAGCAGGGTCAAGAGCGTATCATCGCAATGGACAGTCAGCCACGAGAAAGCAAAAACGAAGCATGAAGATGTGATGTGACCTGCACAAGGCACAAGGAAACCCCTCCAGCCCATGGCCTTCCACCCTCCTCTGTCCTCATCTTCCTCCCTCACATAAACTGCACCTCTCATGGGCTAATGACCTCTTCAGGGCTTACTCACAGACTAGATCTATGAAAAGCTAGCACTGTTTATTGTATTATCTGGTAGGATACAATCACATCTGGCCATCCTAAGGGACAGTAACATCACCAAAATAAGGAGAGGCACCAAAGGTTTGAGGGGAAAAAGTCAAAAAGCTGGCCTGGCTGAGCATAGAAAAAGGAATTCCTTAGTGAGTAGGATGAAGGGAGGAGGGACAACAAGGTAGAGAAAAGATGTTAATATGAATAACTTGCTAACATAAAATTGACACACAGGAGCCTATCAGGTCCCCAAATCCAGGTCCTTTTCCATGAGTGACCAAAGGATATAGAGATGCTTAAGAATTAGATCCCCACCAGAAGGATGTTCACAGCCTAATAGCCTGTTAGCTGCACCACCCAGAAGCCTTTGGATCAAACCCAAGCAAAACACATTGTCCTGGTTTTGGCTGGGATAGAGTTACTTTTCTTTCTAGTAGCTGGTGTAGTGCTGTGTTTTGGATTTAGTATGAGAAGAATGTCGATAACACACTGATGTTTTCAGTTGTTGCTAAGTAATGTTTAGTCTAAAGTCAAGGATTTTTCACTTTCTCCTGCCGAGCCAGCAAGAAGGCTGGAGGGGCACAAGAAGTTGGGAGGGGACACAGCCAGGGCAGCTGACCCAAAGTGGCCAAAGGGGGATTCCATACCGTGTGATGTCACGTCCAGTATATAAACTGGGGGGAGTGGGGATGGGGGGATGGCTGCTCGGGGACTAACTGGACATCGGTCAGCAAGTGGTGAGCAATTGCATTGTGCATCACTTGTTTTGTATATTCCAATTCTTTTATTATTATTATTGTCATTTTATTATTGTTACTATTATCGTTATTAGTTTCTTCCTTTCTGTTCTATTAAACTGTTCTTATCTCAACCCATGAGTTTTATTTTTTTTCTGATTCTCTCCCCCATCCCACTGGGTGGGGACAAAGTGAGTGAGTAGCTGCGTGGTGCTCAGTTGCTGGCTGGGGTTAAACCATGACACACATGTAATATTCTCAATTTTATTTCAATTTCTAATCATGTGCTTCTATGCACTTTGCAATTCTCCGGCCTCTTTTAGGGAATGGATTCCCTAATTGCCATGGGAAAAGAATATAGTATTTTGTTTCTACTGGTCATGTGGAAATACAGGTCTTACATTGCTTTTCTAGAACTTGGTCTGTTTGATTCCTAAACCCCTGATTCTGTACTTTGACACTGTAAAAGCCCAATTTGAAACTGCTTTTGCACTGAAGAATGTGAAAAACTCCAAACATAAAAGAAGTAGAAAAGCAGGTAACAGAGGTTAGGTGCTATTCTGCTGTGGCTTTGCTGGAGCCAAAATGTGAGGAATCTGTCTCCAGATGGGGCACTGTTCCTGTCACCCCTTTGGTACAGTATTTGCTTAGTATATTTTAAGAGAAAAATATCATCAATGTGACTAAAGGCTGGTTTGTCTGACCTGAACATTATACAAAGCTTTACGAAGAAAAAGGAATTCTTTTTGAAGGGAAGAATGCAATACAGCTTTACCAAAGGTATATTGTGTCAGATGAATTTGATGATTTTATTTGATAAGATAATTGATTTTCTTGACAAAAGCAGTGCAGTTGATCCTAATCTCTCTGGACTTCTACAAGGTATTTGACATAGTGAAAAGATTAGTCAAACTGGAGAAAATGGGGATTAGTGAAATTGTGCAGGAAATGTCTGGAGAGCTAGGGAGAGTATATAATGTATTTCGGAAAGTTTGGGGTGCAGTGGCTGCCCCTGGAGTCCCTTTAGGGTTGGTAGGGGAGGATGATTGCATTTATAATTCTAATGTTCCTGGCACAAAAGGAGATGCTTTAACATTTGTGGCTGAGATGAAATTAGGGTGAATTAGCACAATAGTGGAGGTCCAGAAAACTGTATTAAAAAAGGGGGATAGTCTTGCAGGCTGCAGCAGGAGAGATGGAAGTGTGAAGAGGGATGTAATCGTACAAAGGGCAAGGCTGGGCACTGAGAGAATCATGCCAAGCATTATTTCTGTGAAATGGGGCTTATCTCCTAGAAACAATAGAGGAGAATTAAGTGAAGTTAGCTGTTCTGGGGTGCCCCGAGGGACCCTGGAGAAGGAATTTGTGGACCTATGATGCACCAGACATCCAGTGTGAACATCACTGATCCAGGGCCTGATGAGATCCTACCTGGAGCACTAGGTAGTCAGTCCTGGCACACAAGCTCAGAAAAGGTCTGTTAAAATGGGAACAGCTGCAGAGAAATGCAGCAAATGCAGACTATTTGGCTTTGAGAGATGCGATTGCTGTCTATAAATGCAGGGGGGAGGAGAGTTAACACTGGAGAGTGAGAAGAGCTATTTCAACTCAAGAACAGCGTTGGCACAGGAACAAATAGGTATAAATGGGTCATGGATAAACTTAGGCTGGAAATTCTGAGAAGGTTTCCAGCCATCAGAAGAATGAGGCACTAAATTAGTCCTCTTGACAAAGAGCTGGAGGTAAAAACAAACTAGTTTTAAGATACAGCTTCACTGGTGGATGAAAGGGATCTTATGAAATGGTGGCCTGCGATTGCAGAGGATTGGGCTCAGTGACGCAGAACCCCCTCCCAGCCCTCTGTTTTATTGCTCCGGTCGGGAGATCTTTCATTTCGCAGTGATTCTGTGAAATCCTACCCCCTGCAAGGCAGTGGTCGAAGAGGGCTCGGAGAAGAGACTTTGCACCAGTCAGGAGCATAGAAAATATCTACTGAAGGCCAGCTCTGTGAGTCCATGCGTGAATATCCCCGGTGTGCACGTTCGTGGGTGTCAGCATCTTTATGGCCTCTGGATGAAAGAAGCAGCTTGCTCCGAGCTGGGCACTCCAGCCAGGCAACATTGAGCTTGGCAGGCACAGCACAGCGGCCGCTGTCTTGTTCCTGCCCCGCAGAAAAAAGAGTCAGGCTTTCTTGCAACTGAAAGATTCATGACCTGTGACTGAAACTTTTATCTAAATCCTGAAAATAGAACTGGTCTGATCCTCATCTCCCAGGAAACAGCAGCAGGAGGAGGACCAGGCAGGCATCAGCTCGGCGTCGGCAGCTCTTTTCCCCTTTTCCCTCCTCGGTCTCTCTTGCTAAGTGACCTCCAGCTGCCGCTGCTTCTGCCGCCTTCGCCTGGGGAGCGGCGCTGAACCAAGCAGTGTCCCTTCGGAGGGCTGTGGCATCCACGAGCGACGCGCGCGCTGCTGCAGACAGGGCTGCCGCTCTGCTGCAGTATTGCTCGCGGGCCAGCGCTCCCAGGATTTGCAGTCGCAGTCTCCCGCGGAGAGTTAGTAGCTCATTTTACCCCCAGTCTAATTGCACTGAAACCTGCACGGCTGGGTTTAGCCCAGTCCTGGCCTCCTACTAATTGCACCGCCAAGACGCAGGGATGCAAGCGATAGGTCAGGGCTGTGCTGAGGCACTGCCTGTCTTGAGGTTGGCTTGTTCACGTCTGCTGGAAAATGCCATAGCTCTGTGCCACAGTGATGCTTCTCAGCAGGCAGTGGGATTAGAGCAGAATGGTACAACTCTTACGGAGCACAGTGAAATGTTCTCCTTCTGCTGGCATAAAGTAGATGTCTCCTTAGCTCATGTAAGAAAAGCTAGCTGAGGAACAGCACTGCCGAGATGTCATGTTACCAATGAAAGTACCTCTTGACACATTTTCTTAGGAGTGACTGAAGCAGCAAGGATGCCATTCAAGGAGTTGTTCTTATCTGAGCAAGCATCTCAACTCATCCTGCCTTCTGGGCGTGAAGGTACTTGCAAAGCACATAAATTTACTATGATAATCAAGTCAGGAAGCAAAGGGGACTCTCTGTTCCTCTAAGTGTCTGTACATTTTCTTTTAAAAAGTTCAGGCCATGAAGAGCGTGCTGCACGGTATCCAGGTGGTATTGTCTGAAATGAAAATACAAGTGTGTGAGTGAGTGCCCAAATTCTACATGCATTTGAGAAGTACCTGGTACTTCAGGGGAGAAGAATGAACATTTGCTTTTGGGAAGTTTCTTCGCGTTAGGGTTAAGGATGGGAAAATAAGCCTAGATCTGTAATCATTGCAGAGGAGACAGTTTCCCAGAGGTAAAGAGTTTGGACCAAACCTCCCTTCCTTTTGGTGCTGTCTGATACCTACTAGAGCTTCTCCAGCAGAGATATCTTCACTGTAGTCCTTTGTAACTGGCACTGATATCTTTACAGCTTGTCTTTTTTTCAGAGGAATTGAAAAGACTGTGTCAAATAAAAAGTACAAATCTTGTCTTTGACAAAAAATAGCAGATAGAAGAATTAAAAAGACATAGAGGACAGAAAATGAGTATTTAAAAGAAAAAAAAATACACAGGCCCATTTTTCAGTTTGACTGAATTTTGGCTCACATTTTCCTGTGGTCTCTATATGAATGCCCGTAGCTCTTGGAGTTAGAGGTGTGCTGTTGGGTCTGCTACCACCATGCCAAGTGCAGACACCTTGAGGCAGATCCTGCACCCCCAGGGTTATGGAAGGAAGAGACTTGCCCTCCTGAAACTACGTAAGATTTTCTTCCAATGATGAACTTCTCTAGAGAAAGGAAACGCTCTTCAAAAATTGCTCATTAAGGAAGTGATTATGGATCTTGTGAATACCATTTGGAATTACTCTGGAGATGAAGGATTCATTGCCATCTTTTGTCACTGAGCAATACGTGTGAATGTAGACGCTGATACTTTTCCCCAGCTTACTCCCAAGGAGAATGCAGCTAAAAAGAGGGACTGGCAGTCATAGTCTCTGTGGTTGCTGAATGTGCTGTTGACTTCTTGGGCAAGACTTTATTTCCTTGTGTTTTGGTTTGCTCATTTGTAAAGCAAATATTTTTTCTATTGATGAAGGTATGTGTAAACCCAGGCAGTGTCCGTGGAGTGCTCTGAGATCCCCGACTCTACAGAATCACCCGACTCCATTGGAGTGGATAGAGTGCTGCTACTCAAACCCAAGGTCATGCTGACCTTGATTGCTGGACATGACTGAGCAGCCTTTTTTTGTTGCTGCTAAAATAGATGCACTGAAAACAGTTCAGTCACTTTTGCCATTTCGGCAGATTCCCTTTTACTCTGAGAGCTTGCTTCAAGTCAAATGGTCAAATTGTAAAAGGTTTCTGTCCATCCGGTAGATGCCTCAGAACGAGGGGAAGCCAGCAGAGATGACACCATAGCAGACATAAGCTGCCCGAACTCAGCTATTACAGAAGACTTTTCCCCATCACCTCATCAGAGTACTAAATAGCTGAGAAGTAATTATGCCTAATGTTTCCTGATCTCTTCCCTCTTTGCACATGGTAGGCTATTTTGTTTCTGAAACACTCGCCTCATGTTCATGGCATTTGGCCTGCAGCAGCGAGGTTGAGTCCAGCCCCAGAATGTCTAAAACATTTTCTTCTAATAGATGGCTCACCATAAGCTGGAAATGCGTCACACACCAGCCAGTTATTTCCACATCATAAACTCTTAATGCTCCTTTAGACTGATGGGGTTTTGTATTTGCTAAGACCTGGAAATATGCCAAATATTCTTCCACGCATGACGCTTCTTTTATTTTAGCCACTGTTGAGTTAATCGTTGGGTATTTCTGGTGCTTGAAAGCCCCTCCATTTGCTCCCGAGTATTAGCTCAGAGCACCAAGCCACTCCACAACTAGGAGTACCCCATATAGCGAGGACAGGAAACATTTGCGCTGAGATGTGACCTCCCACCCTGGCCATGGGGTTTGCATTGCAGGCATTCCCAGGACTTTAGGGAATTCCTGGGGCTTGGAGGCGAGCTGTCCTCACATCCAGCTTCCCACTCGATGTACTCCTAAACATTTTCTTTAAGCTCTGCATGCCACCGAGCCTATTCCCCCACTTCTCTTGAATTGTTCTTCCTCCACCCACCTTCCCCACTAAAACCCCAGTAAAGCAGCCTGGCTGAGAAGTTCAGATTATCAGTGTTTGCTGGAAGGAGAGGTGTTTGGGAGGGCAGCGAGAAGGTGCTGCCTATAAGTACAGATTTTCAGTGGTGGCTTGACTTCTGCACTCGGATCTCTGGTGATCCTGTTGGGATGCAATTGACTGTCAGTCCCAAGAACCAAAAGGCAATTCCACTTCATTAATCGCTTTGCTAGCTGGTTTCTAATGGTCTTATCACCATGCTTTGCTGTTTGCAAACTGTCCCATGTTTGAAGTGCTCTGCCTGCTCACTTCTCTCTTTAATTTGTTCCTTTTATGGCAAGACTCTGGTAACTGCAGAATTTCCTCTTTTTCCCACTGATTCCAAGTCTGATGTGCTTTCCAGATTCTCCAGCTGCTCAACACTAGTTAAGATTGTGCCAACTTGTCAGTGATAAACTCTTCTTTCTTTATTTATTTTTTTTTCCTAGAGGCTTGTGTGTACAAAGCTTCAAGCATAAAAATCTGCTTCAGTCCTGAAGCTTGGCAGACAGCATCTCAGGCCAGGAGCAAATGTCTTTGCCAGGTTAAAAACAATGATAATACATTTGGCCATTTTTCAGTACTGAGAGTGTAAAAATAATAGTTTGTGTGACAGAGGAGTGTATGAGCTTATATAACTAAAATGAGTTTGATTTAGTACCAGGGTTTTGCAAGGGTTTCATCCTCAATACAGCCTTATTGCAGTGCTTTAAATCCCTCCTCTTTCCTCTTTTAAGGTTAATGCAGTTGTGTTCATACAAAGATGAAAAAGTACTCTGAACTTTATACTTTGTTCTCCAAATCATCCAGGAACCTAGGAGATAATTATATCCACAAACCTACTTGCATATGCACATGCATGCAAATACACACAGGCGCATGCATGCATGCATGAGTTGTTTTCTCTTTGCCCTTTCTAAAAGCTCTGACCTTGTAACCAACTCTTCTCCTGGAGCTACAGGAACTGCTCCTTCCAGAGCTCTGCAGAGCTGTTCTCCCCAAACAAAAGCTTTACCTCCTCAATGCATGGCACAAAGTATCTGTAAGCCACCCTTCACGAATCCTGGCTTCCCAGGCTGACAGCAGACCTCACCACATGCAGTGAATCCTTCAAATGTCAGCTCCCCTAGGGACTACATTTCAAAGGACAGCAATAATAGTAATGCTTTTCACTTCTGCCACGCTTCTCATCACAGGATAGCAAAGCATTTGATCAGCGCTAGGTCCTGACTACAGGCTTGGAATAACTTTGCAAAAGAGGGGCGTGCTGGGATCCTCTACCCTAGAAGCAACAAAATTCTCCTCTGGAGTGCAAGCCTCAACAGAGCCACCTGCTACCACCATGGCCTGCTTGCACTGAGCCGGCTGTAGGACTAGGGGTCTGGACATGACCAGCCACGCAGGCAACGTGTCACGCAAGGAAGGAAGGAAGGAAAAAAAAACAGGGGCAAGGCAGTTAGAGCATTGAGATCCTGCTTCCGTTGAATCCAGACTGTGTGAATTAACCTGATTCAGCCCGAAGCATTTTCAAATCACAGCAAACTGCTATAAATCATAGTAAACATAAACACCCGCAAGATCA
This sequence comes from Aquila chrysaetos chrysaetos, assembly GCF_900496995.4. Lineage (NCBI taxonomy): Eukaryota > Metazoa > Chordata > Aves > Accipitriformes > Accipitridae > Aquila > Aquila chrysaetos. The sequence continues at coordinate 8,848,369 of NC_044013.1, read as the reverse complement.
CCTCTGCGTTATCAGTGTACCTCCTGATATATACTCTTACAGCCATCCCTACTTACACAACCGCGTAGAGGTGGACAAAATCTTGTACTTCAAGATACATGAAACCTCTAAATATTTCATGACACCTAGAAAATAGTTTAGACAATGCAGTAAGTTTACTATGAGTCATAATGCACAACAATTAATATCCTGCCCAAATCCCTATAAGCACAAAACAAAAGCCTTCCTGTTATAAACACAGAATCACACTATATTGGTTAATTCCACCCCAAAACACTTCAGATCCCCAGCCCCACTGGAGAGCTTTATAGTTACCAAAAATCCAATACATGAAACCAAAAAGGCATGGCAGAACCCAGACTGTCCAAATTAAAGCCTCTGAGATTCTCTGCAAATCCATCACAGAACATAAAACCCATTAATTTATCTCCTGGCTTCACATCCTCCCGACAACTTAGTATCCAAATGCGTTATCAGTGGCCATTCCTTTGCAGTTGGTAACAGCCAAAAGAAAATCGGGTGGGAAAGGGCTTGTGGTTACCAGCATAGACCTGGCCATCACAGGAGCTGTACTTTGCCACGGGCTTGCTGTATCCTCTTGGTCAAGCTGCTTAACCTTTTTATGCCCCATTTCCCTCTCAGTCCTGGATAACAACTGCTGATTTACTTCTCAAGGCTTTTGTGAAGCTCCATTTGTCAATGCCTATGATGTATTATTTATTGTCAAAGACATAAACAATCGCATCCTGAAGATGCTGAGCACATCACCTGCATTTTGATTTCTGCCAAAACCTCTCTTCCACTTAGGACAAACCCTTTCTTTCTCCTTCGCTAGCGTAACAGTCTTTTATTCAATGATGATTAAATTTAACAACCCAATATGCATGTTTGGGGCCATGAAGTCAGCTCCCAATTGCCGACTTTCTGTAACAGGGGACGCTCAAGGGAAAGCCACTGGATTTGTGACGCAGTGGTGGCAAAAAGCTTTGCTAGTTTTGAGGACTCTTTGCAAGATGCTTGCAATTGGTGGTCCTGTCAGCATCTTCAGCAAGGTGTTACTCATGTCTGAAGGACAGCTTTTAGGGTGAGAATATGCCCTGCATAGATGCTTAAAGAGCAGCAGGATAAACATATGTGAAGAAAAAGCTGAACAGAGCCCAGATATAGCACATCTATCTCTGTTAATGCTACAGAGGGTAAATGTATCTGAGAAAAGGCACATAAAAAGAAGTACGTTTTCTATAAATCTTGGTGAAAATGCTGGCTTGTTTTTAATATTTTTTCTTCTGGAGACTCTGGTCTATCAGGCTCCCTTGTTCCTGTTATAAAACCTGATGACAAACTAGGCAGTGGCTAGATTTAACATCCTGACTGACCTTATCTAACCGACCTTGCACCAAAACAGCACAGTGTGCTGCCAAATTTTCCAATTCTCTTCAGTATCTGAAGTCTCAGGAGGTCCATTTCCTAAATAATTTTGCATCTGCTGACCTTATCGCATTGCCCAGAAACAAAACTGCCTGGCAGTCGGCGGGGGCATTTAAGCACGCTCGCAAAAGGGGGAGCTCTGGGTGCAAAGCTCTTCTCTGAAAATGCAGAAGTGCTGGGCTTGCCTCGGTGATGGGGCGTGTTGTAAATTACTGAGAGCAAGGTCTCTGTCGCTAAAATCAATTTGGCCTCCAAATTCAACCACGAATGAGTATTTGACTAAAATCCTGCCACGCTCTGGAAAGCTGAAGATGGTTTGAATGATACAAAGTGTTGCATTTCTAAAGATGCATGGTTTCAGTGTAGGGAGAACTCTTCTCAACACTTAAAAATAAACAAGAGAAAATTAGAAATGTATCTTGTGACTCTCCAGAAGAGTTGTACGTTATGTCGCTTGTTATGCAAACCAAAAATGGGTTTAACACAAAATGGCACTGACTTTTCAATCATTAATGGCACAATCAACTAAAACACATAATCTGTTTCAGTGAACACAGTGTTTATAAACATGTGCAATTAAAGTGGAATAAGATTCAATTATAATGGGTTATGTGTGCATAATAATGCAGATCATGCAATTCTTATTAGTTGGGCTGTACCCTGAGCTCGGTTCAGGAGGAAATTATACTGAAATGCACTATAATGAAGAGGAAATTTTAATGAGAAGACAAGGTTGAAAAAATATTACTCAAAGCAAGAGGAATGAAAGTGTCCGGAGGCAGAATACAAATGACAGTAATACAAAGTCATTTGACTATATCTCTGGCTTTAGGCAAAGATTAGAAATTTACACTTGACAGCTGCCAGGAACTAGGTAGGCAGAATTTGCCCCACTGGTTGCCACCGTTTGGAGAGTGGGTCTGCGCTTTCTCATCAGATAAGCTCTCTACAAGTTTTGCTCATTTTAGGAGTTTCACATGGTGCAAGTGACAGAAGAATTTAGCTCTCAGTGCTACGAGAGGTCTAGCTTCTCCCGGACTGCTACTTTTTGGGTGGGGGCAAACAGTACTCCCAAAGGTCCTTAATTTAATTTATTTCCAATTTTTTCCTCTGATAGTATAGGCTTATACCCAAGGTAGATATTATGCACCTACCTGATCTTTCCCTTTGTTTAATCACTCACAGAAGTTGATTTGCTTCACATGAATTGCTTTAATTAACCATCACTAGGACTGGGGGAGGACCAAACTACATTTTCTAATGCACAGAAAACTATTCGTAAACAGAGCCTAGGTGATACTGAACACCTAAGAGCTGACCTCAGCTAAAACATGCAGACCTTGTCTAATTCTGGAAACAGATAGCTCACAAACTACTTTACAAAAACCAGTTATAATGGGTACATGTGTATAACAATGCAAACTGTGCAACACTGATTAGTACAAGGCCTTGACTTGACTTAATCAATATTTGAGAGGTGAAAGCAATACAGCGTATGAAGTAAAACAAAATAAATGAGAAAACCGAGATGCTGTGTTGCATTAGCTACACAGTCCTTAGGAGGCTGAAATCCTGAAGAATAACTTGTATTGGCTTGGACAAGGCATTAAGGATATCTGCCCTGAGCTTGTTGCTGTTGGCACAGAGCAGCTACGCTTAAGAACATAAAAGTGCACTTCTGTAGAGTAGTAACAAGCGACTGTGAGAGATTAAATTGTGAATTTTACATGGAGGAGGAAACCTCTGTGTGTGTCTGGTCCCACAGTACCACCAACCATAAAAACTCTCAGGTAATCAAGGAAAAAAATGTCCGGAGACCAGATTCCAAATTTTTCATTCTGAACAAATGGTAGCTAGAGGAAAATGTGAAATTATATGAAGGAAATGATACTGTCACCACAGCTCACAGTGAACAATAGTCTCATACCTATTCATACAATCATTGTTGTCACGTAACCCCCCAGCTAGGGATCTGTGCCGTTCCCACAGAAAGCAGTAAGAAGCATGGGGATCTTCTGGCTCTCTGGGGGGGACTGGGCGATTGTCCCCCATTACACGTCTTCTGGCTTTTTTTTCACTCTAACTTCAAGTGTTGCAACCTATGAGGCTTCCCTTGTCAGGCATTTTTTTCTTGATATTTAGTCTATGTTTCCCGACTCCTCATGCTTTCTTTCACACCCTACTGTGCTACTTAATTCTTCCCTCTCTTTGGTGTTTATACCTTTCAACGCTAGATTGTAATGTCTCTCTGTAGCCATTTTTCTTGGAGTGACAGTATATTACAAATTCAGTTCTTCCAGTACTGATTTAGCTCCTTTAATCTTTCTTTATAAATGAATCTCTCCATCCCCTTGATAATTTTTGTTGCTCTTCTCTGAACTCACTACAATTTTTCAATATCTCCTTGCTAATGAGTTTCCCAGAACTGAACACAGTGTTCCAGGTGCAGAAACAGCAGAGCAGCATAAAGGTGGTCTGAACCTCTGCTGCCCCAAACTGCACTGCCCTTTTGCTGCCGTATCTCATTTCTAACTTGGGTCTAACTTGTGCCCACAAATTTTGAGGGGGAAGAAGGATTTTCACCTGCTGTTCTGTTTCAGATATTTAGCAGGCAGATTCTAAAATGCTAAATTTGAAATATTTTTAGCAAGTAATTTTGGGTGTGCACATCTGTCCTGGAGAGTGCAGTCTGAACTCTAAGCACCATCACCCATGTGGAAGTCAAAACCATGCCTTACGTCACTAACTTAGAAAATATCCAAATTGTACAACTGGCTGTGTAATTCAAGACCTCCCGTTTAGGAAGGATGCTGGGGTAGAAGTGGATTTTCATAAGTCTTCAGGCTAGCAAGATTCACATTTGCAGAAGCAGACATGCAGAATTATGAACCAAAACCTCCTTTCCTCCTACCAATGAAAACTGATTGATCTGGTTTGTTCCAGTGAACAGGAAAACTGGTCAAATTCTCCTGTTCTGTAACTAACCCTGAATTCATTTTATAGCATCCTCACCCAACTGCTTCTCTCTCTGGATCTGTTCGTATCTTTTGTGGAGGATTTTAGTTCCTCCTAATTTCATCTTGTCTGCATATATTATTAAAATGTTGCTTCTGCCTCCATTTCTAGATGAACAGTGAGGATATTAAATAAAACTTATTTAAGAGTAAGCTTTGTGGTTCTTCTATGGTCTCCTCATCTTCGACTCCATGCTTTGCCACTCACTGTTAACCTCTCTTTATAGCCTTCCAGCCTGTTTTCAATCAAGAAGACAGTGTTCATCTCCAAGCTGATTTAAATTAATTTTTCTAGAAAGATTTCATGAGGCAGAGTATCAAATGCACTACTCAGATGCAAATATATTACAGCTCCAGCATTCCCTTCATCCGTTAATTTTCTGTTTCTATCAAAAAAGCAATCAAGTTTGTCTGGTGAGATTTATTCTCGCTAGACCGACGCTGCCTGAGGCTTCGTGCTGCCAGGACCAGCTCTCAGGCGTGCCAAACACCCATGACCAGAATTGCCTCCAAGGTAGCTGAGTGTATCAAGACCTCTAAAAATGGGTGTTTGGGGGGCACTCTTATGTTAATCCTACGCTGTGGGCTCAGCTAATTGGCACTTCTGTCTTTATTGTATCAGTGCAAGCCCAGGCAGGACTGTGATTTCTGCCCCAAAATGGTTGGGATCCCGCACAATGACCTGGGGCACAATTTCCCCGGAGGGCTGCAGCCACGGGTTGTGGTCCCTCCACCTGCTAAAAGCAACTGCTCTTGTGTTGTGGCAAGGTCACCAAAATACCTCAGAAAGCCGTGCACTGGCACGCCTTGCTCAGCACCATCTGCAAAGCATCCTGTTCCCTGCCAGGCATCGCTCCCGGGGCTCTCTCTACGGTGGCATGGTGCCTGGCCAGGACGGGGACCTCCTGCTGGAGTCTCATCACAGGAGTAGCAACAAGGTGCTGGGCACCACTGGCCATTGCCACGAGGGACTGCAGCCACTCAGGGACCGTTGGAGAGACCTTTTGATGGGCCAGGTTGTGCCGCTTGCCTTCGTATTCCTCGCCTCCACTGCATTCCAAAGCAATGTCGATTTCTTTATTTTAGAAAGGGTAAAACGTAGATTTTCAGAAAACTGTTTTGGGATCATTTATTTCTCCTTTTAAGTGTCTGTATAGGCTTTTCTTCAGTCAATTCTTAGTCTTCTCCTCACAAATTAGGAAAAATAATCACATGCGGTATGGCATTTTCACCACTTCCACCAATAACCTAGGCTCATCTGTATCAGCTGATTTATGTATAGGCTCATTTTCCCTCAAGTATTTTCTCACATGTTACTAAGAAAAGATATTTTATTGGCCGTTCCTCATTTCCTCATTTCTGAATTGTTCACATTTCTTTTATCTGTCTCATTAAAGATAGATTCTAGTCATCATTAGTTTCATACCCACCCTAGTTTACTAATTAATGGACATACTTTCTCTCTAGGATTTTTGCTTGTCTTCCCCTGATACTCACATAATAAGTGTCTTTCGTATTCCCTTTAAATCCTTTGGCAGCATTAATTCACTCTGATTTTTTTTTTTTTTTTTTTTGCTATCCTTATCCATTCCCTACTGAGCTTTAAATGAATCTGTATTCTTGTTTGATTTCCTTCCCACCGTTTTCTATTTCAGTACAGGTTTTTTAACCTCACATCTTTGAGCAGTCCCTTGAGAAGTGACTGTAACTGTAGCAGATAACAAACTTTTCCTGCACGCTTATTAGTCATGCAGATTTGTGCATACCTGACTGCCATAGAGGTTGGAGGGGTCAAATCTGGAAATGGCCCCTTGTGAATTATGGGTGCAGGGTCTGGGTCAGGACAGGGACCACTGTCATTGGGTCCTCCCAAGCTGAGCGTCCGCCCAAGCTGAGCGTCCTCCCTTGAGCCAGGCAAGACGAAGGTGCCTCCCGCCCCAAAACACCAGCCATTAACCCCCCAAAGCAAGCGGCAGCCCCAGCAAGTTCAACAGGGTCCTTCAAAGGATCCCCTGCATACACCCAACGCATGTGCTCAGAAAAAGCGATAAGCATCTTTCAGTAATTAGTTCCTTAAATAATTAGTTAATATTTGTATAGTACTTTGAAGATGTTAAGTGCTCTGTAAGTGCACACATTATTTTTGGCATTTAGGGGTCCTTTCAGTCTCTGCTGGCAGCGCCTAGTTCTCAGCATTAATGAGTTATGTGACATTGCTTAGGGGTAGATGCGTTTAGCAGAAAGGATTAGTTGCGATCTCTCCCCACACTCTTCTTTAAAAAAACCCCGAATTTGCTGTTTGCCGGAAAAGGGAATATCTAGCTTCACTGCCGCCTTAGGGCAGCAGAAAGCCTCATCTTGGGCCCCTGGTCCAGCTTAAAAGCTTTTGTCTTGGAGGTGGGGAGTCTTGCTAAACGAGTCTGACCCATTCCAAGGCTGCTCCTAACACGTTCCAGCTGCAAATCCTTCCCTCACTCAATTGTGGCTTGGTGGGGTAAGGGGAAAAGGCAAATTTTCCTCTTCCAGGTCAGGTAAATCATTACATTTTTGTCACACACATTGTTACACATTGTCAGCTCTGAAGTGATATTTCTGAAAATGAAAGACTTTTTTTTATGAGTGACAGATTTCAGCAGGGACACTGGTAAAGTTATTCTTGATGCTAGGCTATCAACGTATTAAGTAGCCTCTTGACGTCATTTATCTAAAGCAAATGGAAGTGGTGTCTGTGTTGGTACTGTTTATATTGTTCTTACAAACTTACTTAAAGCTCCTAGCTAATTCATTATTCTGGGAGTCTAATGCAAGGCAGCAGGTACTACAGTTCCCCTGCAGAGTCTATTTTCAATATTAATTATCTTGCTGTGCGTTAAGTAGTTTTTGTTTTTGCGTTAAAAGGTTTATGAAGATTAGATGATTAAAATGATAAAAACTAATTTTCTCAAGCATAGCCACTCTGCAGCAGTCAACTGGAAAGAGAAAATTATGTGCACTTAGTTGTCTTGGAAAAATGGCACTATAACTAAATTATCATATGAGGGGGAAGGGAACAGTGGGAAAGGCTGTTTTATCACAAATGTTGTTGCCGTCCTGCTGGCCACACACTTGCGCTTGTGTTGATGTGTCTGCTGCTCATTTTCATTCCCAATAAAGCAGATTTTTGCCTGAGAAATTAATTTCAATATATGACAGGAATGGCTATCACTTGCAAACATACCACATGTGCTGCAAAGCTAAGCTCGATGTGACAGCAGAGTGTATTTTAATTGCTCTTTGAGGAGGAGGGGGGCTAATGAAACATCTCTGGGGCCGGCTCTGGTTTCATGGCATTAAGCTGGGCTGCAGTACAAGTGCCTCTGACAGGGCAGCTGTTACTGGAGGATGATCTTACGGTGAAAGGAATCTCTTTTACAAACACTGTTACTGTGCCCCGGTTCCCTAGCTGCAAAATGATGAGGAAACTCTGAAGGAGAAGGATAAGTCACAGCCTTACCTTCTGTGAGACATTGTTATTAGTCTGCTAATGCTGACAGATATCTGGTTTCACTCCTTTGCTCTTTATCCCCAGTGACATCCAGAGGGACTCTGCAGAGCTGTTATGGCTTATTAAAATAGATTGCTAAATTTGGGGCTGTTGGACCTCAGCAGATTTGTTGGTTTTAATTTTGGCCTAATAATGAACCCTGAAGTGAGGATCGCTTGGTTAAGAAAGTTACATCTATCCCTTTCTCTTTGAAACCAGTGGGATTGAAGTGCGGTCTGAGCAGCGCAGTAGAGGCGGGTGCAGCGATGGAGCCTGCCCTGCGAGGCTGCCGCCCCGAAGAGCCCACGCTGCAGTTTTCTGCCCTCTCTCCACGGTCGCATCTAACGTGGTTCCCACTCTCACCTCTGCTGCTTCCATCGCAGGACGCACAGGTTGGGTGAGAGAGGGCAAAGCGACCCCGGGCAAACCAGCAGCGATGCCGTCCCCATAGAGAGCGCTTCAGATCGTGTCCTCTGACTCTGGCAGAGTATCTTTCCCCCGCGCCCCCATTATAAACATGGTGACTTTTAGCAGCATAAAATGTTTTGCTATAACAAAGTTTCCTGCCTGTCAGGTAGAGGAATCTGCACAGAATTTGCTAATGCTAAATCCATGGGAATTCAAGTCACTCTTATCATTAGCAGTAGTCACCCCCGTGGCACATGTGAGGATGAAAGCAAAAGAGCAAAAGGTGCTTTGTGAGATACAGTGTAAGCCAAGAAGCTGAGGACAAGCAGGAGAACTGCTCTGGTTATTTTGCATGTTGGATATATCCATTTTCTGCGGTCCTGTGGTGGTTTCTGTGTTTTGTTTCCTTCTTTGTCATTGTTTCCTTCAATGACTAGCACTCTAAATATCATTTTTTCTACGAGGCTGTTGTCATTAGTGTTATGAACTGTTATATGTTGATATCATGCTGCCTTTTCAATGTCCTAGAATTTATTATGGGTATTAGAGATGCCAATGTTTATCCATTTTACACCTTCATTATCTGATCTAGCCCCATCATTATTACCAGATACATACAATGGTATTATCACTGTTGTCTTGTTTCATTATAATTCCCATTTGTTTAGTGCTTTATTTCTAAGAAATAATTTATTAGAAAACATGCTGAAGCAAAATCAGCCCCTCTATTACATATGCTTGAATCTCAGGCAGTTGACAGAAAATGTCTGTGACTCAGAGGTGGCACGGTGTCTGTTTTAGGCCAGTGTTAGTAGACTGGGCCAACGAGCACACTTAATGCTGGATCCTGAACAGCCTCTGAGAGCCTAAAATACCTGTAGTGGATACGTCAGTCTCCTACATGTCCACAGTGAAGGTTCCTCCCAGTGCTAAATATAATCCCTGTCCTCAGAAAATGAGGAGTTTGTCTTATTAATATATGTCCCACCTACAGTAATACTGACTGATGTGTATTTGATCTTTTTCCCCTAGTTCTCCTGAACTGAGCCTGCACGTTGTGTGAGGCTACGTTGTCAGTTGTAGAGAGGGGAAAGGAGAGAGAGGAGGGGGGAAGCAGGATGCAGCTGCCTCTGACTGAGATGGACCTGTCATGGTGGCAACTGTTAAGATTTTTATGTTGAGAAGGATTTTAAGGATCAATTAAATAGAAAGTAAAGCCGAGATGAGAATGCAGAGAGGAAAGGGGCCAGAAAGACAGCTGTGACACGTCTGACGTGAGGGGGCTCTTGATTAAGGAAACGGCCTGTCCACATTCGGCAGAGAAAGTGCACTCAGAGCCTAGGACAACTCGCTGAATATCCTGCCTGAGAGAAAGCATTGAAAAAGCTGACCTGAATCCATTTTTAGCAGTAACTGTTCTTCTAACTGGAAGTGTTTTCTGGCTACAGTGAAGTGGCACTCAGCTATGAGCAGGTTCTGCTTTGCTGGACTCTCACCAGGACAGTTCTCAGCCATCAGCGTAAGGCGGTGTGATGCCACCGACCCCTGGAGAAAGACAGCCTTGGCTTGCTCAACAGCCCTTACCTCTGATAGCATGAGGTAGCTCATAGCAGTCTTTGGCCACAAGTAACATAGCGTTACAGGAGGTCTTGCAAGAGCACCTGCTGCATTAAAAGCAGATGATTATCTCTGTATTTTAGGGAAGCTTACAGTGAGTCTGAGTTAGTAATCCCAAACATACCGCTTCATCTATGTTAAAGGCTGGAAGGGAAAAGTCCTAGTTTTTCAGCTTGCAAGGTGTCATTAATAAATCAGCCCATGGAGAAAATACCAGAAACAGTGTTTTAGAACAAATGATATGATTAAAAAAGTATATTTCATCCAGCAAGTAATTATCACACCCGCTGATATTTGTTAAGATATAATTCAGTGAAAAATAAAACCTGTGTTTCTGCTATAAGTTCTGGCTTGATTCCCACAGATACCAATCCTCAATCTTTAGCCAAAATTTGCTGAGGCATCGTCTGACACAGAAAACGGACTCTGAGCTCTAACATAAAACCTAATTACAGGAGGTACTGCAAGGCAGGGCAAGAGATGATGCCTGTAGTGCTGAAGAAGGCAGGGTTTGGTACCCATTCTTTTCCAGCAAAAAAATACCAGATATCATTAACACTGCCTTAGATGCAGAACATGCACACAGACACATGCACACTCCAGTATTGAAAAGCATAAGCTGCTTTCTCTCCTCTTCACTCAAAACCCAAACGCCTGCAGCAAAATCAACAAATACCATAAAACTTAGAAATAACGTTCCAATTCCCAATGCAAGGAAACTGTGGTGTGTGTGTATGTACACACAGGGGGAAGTGTGAGGATCTGGCTAGTAGGCAAGAAGTCAAAATTGATTCTACACAATATAATCTTTTGAAAGCCTGTCCATCTCTTCATCAGGACCTGCCTTGTGTCTGGGCAGTGATGGCAGCTGGGTCAGTCACTGCAGCAATTCCCATCTAGGGACAGCAGGATATTGTGGGGGGCTTATGTTTCTGCAGGCATTAAGACCTCTGGCCTCGGGACTGGATTCCCCAGATGCCTTTCCCTGCTTAGCCCTCAGGAAGCTGCACTTTGCTGACAGTTTTGCCTGGAGGCTGTGTATTCACACAAATGGGAAGTTTGCCATAGGCTATATGAAACAGCATAGGAATGAAGGGGGCTGGCAAAGGCAGGGTAACAGCATGGCTCTGAAACAGGCTGGAGGGAAAGTGCTGCAAAATGAACTTTTGTGTGGGACCTGCTCAAAATTGAAGGCTCAGTCTGCCATGGCAGCAGCATGCAGGTAGCGGGAACAGTCAGCGGCTGCGTTCAGCAAAGTACCAGCTCCCAAATAGTGTCCAAGCGTGGACCACAGGCTGCATCAAGAGTGAACACAGGTACCCGCTCTCAGTGTTTAGCTTTCATCACAACGGCATAAGTGACATGAAGCAAACGTTAACACACGTGTTAGAAAGAAATGAGAAACAGGGGATCTCAGTTCTCCAACAGGTGCAGGGAATCTGCCTACCGCTTTGTCTGGTAGGTGGTATAGGCTGTAAAGTACCTCTGCTCCCTGCTGTTTCTCAAGCACTATTTCTCATCTGGGACACGGTTTGACATTGCAGAGAAGTGGGTAGGACCCATTCCTTTGCAGGTTTGTCTCCCTGCTGTGCCGCTGTCTGTATCTGCCCAGGACCTCCTATCCACAGTTCAATATTCCTGCTGGATTGCCTGGACACTGCTGCAGCTGGGAAGCGTCTGTGTCGTTCCTGTCAGGGACTATTTTCTATACAATGAAGTGGTGACAACTGAATGTACCAAGGTTAACAAGGCTTTTCCTTCCCTGAGGTATATGCCTCCTGTATCTCCTAGGATCACCTGTGTCAGACTATGCTGCAGAAGAGCATCTTCCAATCGCTCCCGTCACTGCACCCTACCGTCACTCTCTGCCACCCAACTAATTCTCACTGCATGTCTGAGACCTTCTCATTCTATGAGCAGCATCACATAATCCTCACACATCAGCATGCAACAGCCACCAGAGAACATGTTTAGGCATTAAATGCTTTTGTTGAGAGGAGGGTTCCCAGATGGAAAAATTAAAGAGCCATTCTCCAAGGTTTGTGCCTGATCATGCACCATCCCTTCATTAAGCTGGGATTAATATTTCAAAGGAAATACAGTCTCCTGTGGGCACTTTCAGAGAGGCCCCATGAACCAGATGAACCAAGGTAAACTTATACAGTCTTCTTGCTTCTTTCTTTCTGCAGTATGTATAGTAATAAACCCCTTATATAAGTATACATGTACTATCAGGGATGCAACACGAACTTTGTTAGTTCTCATTACCCAAGGGCAGGCAGATCTGTTATTTACTGTTTCAGTGCTCGCAGCATATTTGTGGGATGGTGTTAAGGGTTCATCTGGCCACAAAGAATTCATGCTATATCATGCACAGCACAGGATACACACAAGATGACACTCTTAATACAGTATCTCTCTACAGGTGGTGAGACAAAATTACCTTCCTTGATTGTCCCAGCTGGCACAGGATCAGCTGGGTAATGAACACCTTAAATTTCCATTCCTTGGGGCATCAGGAAAGGAGGAACAACACTTCACCTTAATGCAATGTGAAAATCATAGGATGGCAGTGAAGAGGAAAACTGTGAGGTTGCCCTCGGGAAATAAGGGAATATTTGTCACTCATTTAGGAAACAGTGGGATGAGACTCACAGATTTGCTAAATGTCTGAGCGAACTTCCTAGAGGAGAAGTAATCGATATGCTTTCTGGTACATGTTCCAATTTTCCATCACTGCTTAGCGCATTGTGCTAAGCTTATGGTGGTCATGACATGCTTTGTGATAGTGATCAATATCTAATTAGGCGAAATGTTAATTTGTTAATGCCTGAAGCTTTAAGCCTCACCTTCAAGCATCAGCCCCATGTGCATTACTCTTCTCTGTGGAATCACTGGTATTCTTGTTCTTGACCTAACAGGGTTAACTCCTATCATGACAACGCCATTAGATATCTCTGTTTAACCTCTTTTTTCCTTTGCTTGAAAAGCTAAACTACAGCTGTCGCTTAGTCAAAATGTGATGCAGAACGCTCTGCTCAGGCTTATTCCCTCTGCTGCAATCCCTGCAGGAAATACGGACGGATAGCCTTGCCCCGTGTGCTGGTTTACACAAGAATGAACAAGACGCTTTGGAAAAAAAAAAAAAAAAAAAAAAAAAGGCACTTTCTGGTGATCCAGAACTGCTGCAGTTTCCTCCTGCAACATGAGGAAGTTCCTGCCGTGGCTTTCCCTTTCCCTTTCCTCCTGCCGGGAAATCCATTGCTGGTTGTAGAGCAGCACCTAGAGGCCCTGGGCCGGAGATGGCAGCAGGGTGGCGAGCTGTCGGGGACAGCCCCTGCCCCGAGGAGCCTGCACCTGGGGGCACGGGGGGCTGAAGAGGGGTGCTGACGGGCTCCCAGTGAGCCCCCACGAAACTCCGGGGCTCAGGGAGAGACTGCCATTTTCCTAGCGTCACAGGGGATTTGGGGATGAAAGCGGAATGGACCCAACCTTCCTGCATCTCAGGAGCGTTCCTCCCTTCCACATTCAGACCCACCAGCTCTGTGAGACCTATCAGAGCCGATTTCGGGACGGGGGGATCCTTCTGATCACTCGCCTGCACACCAGGGAAGGGGAAAAGTCAGCCAGTTCGTACTTGGATAGATGCCTCCTTCCCTTGTCAAACCAGAGGTGCCCCGTTGGCGATACCCGCACCCCCAGCCTGCCCGTACCCCTCTCCCTGCCCGCTTCCCCCCAGCTCCTCTGCCTGCTCTGTTCTCTCGCGTGTCTCTGCCACCGCTCCAAGGCAGTCCCAGGGTCTTCAGGGGCAAGTGACCCTAGGAAAAAACCTGTAAACAGCTCTGCCCCGTGGAAGGGATCTCTGGATGGAAGAGATCACCACCTTGTCACTGAATAATCCCTCTCACTATAGGGGAGAGCTTTTTCCAAGTAAAGAGGTTTTTTTTGGTGTGTCTATAGATCTTGATATAATACAGTTAAAACTTCTACGGGGGTTGGACATGTCATCTGACCCTGACTTGGCCAAGGAAGGGAGAATCTGCCATTGACACTGACATGGTTAGCTGTTAGAAGAAGCTCCCCTCGCTGCTCACTGGAGCTCGGCTGGCTGCTTCTCCAGCTGTTTTTCCAGACACCTTTTTCTGAAAGATTAAACAGTTCTTTATGACCGATATTTTCCTCTCATGAAACTACTTTTGTGTTCAAATTAAGTCACTTCTCTGTCTGACTATAGCAGTTATATAAGCTAAGAAACAAATTTGTCCTCTACAGCCTTTTGTCATTGCTATGGATCTGAACTGGCTTTGGTATTTAAGCATTCATGAGAAAACATGGATGCTAGAAATAGTGCAGCAATTTAGTATAATGCTATATATGGAGGTAACAACACTTCCTCCAATGAGTCTTAATTTCCTTATTAATATAGCTGTGAAGCTCAGCCTGCCTTTGGTGTCTGCCTTGGAGAGACACTCGTTTTCACTCTGGGTTTAAGAGGGGAAGCTCTGAGTGAAGGGGTGGAATTAGGGGAGGATAAGGAGATCTGAGGAGAGTCAGGTCAGTCCAACCCTTCACAAGGGGCTGGGGCACATGACTGAGATTTAAGATTGTAGTTAGTTTCTGGCCAGGAAAGGAGGTCTCAAACATTTGAACAAGGGGATGAGATGGGTGTTTGCCACCTGCTCTCCAAATAGAGCTGTGCTACTTCTCTCTTGGGGGAAATGAGATAGGGATGAGTGGAAGAGAAACTCGATCCCTTTACCGGGAAAGCTGATGAGTACATGGGAGACCTCGCCTTGCCTCTGCCTGTCACTGCTGGGTCGGTGGTGGGTTCATCCTCCCATCCTGTGGGCTGAGCCATTCCCGAGTTGCACGGCTCCTGCAGTGAGGGCTGTGCCAAAAGCTGAGCTGGTGGAAGGGCTCTGCACAGGACAGACGGGCAATATGTCTGTAAACGGATACAAGTTAGAGCAGACCAGCTTTTTGTGTGCAGACATGCTTTTCCAACCCTTTCTATTGATCTTATCTTATTTTAAGCTAGGCCTAATCCTAGCACAGACAGAACAACACTAAGGACAGAAACATCCCTTAAGACAGGCCCTCAGTTCTATGCCACATCTTTTTGGCTTTCCTTTTCACCCAAGGTTTTCCCTCTGTGGCTGATGGCAAGTGTCATTAATGCTGTCTAATTAATGGTGTCTAGGAGGTGCGGCTTATTTTCATATTCCATTTGCACAGGACCTTTGACAAATGTATAAGTACATATTACAAGACAAACCTGGAATAAAACGAGCAAACAGGCAATAGAGACATAACCAGAGAGAACGAGAATGGAAGTCATTTTCACAAGTGAGACAAGTCCCTCACTGCTGCCCTGCCACAGAGACACCTTGCTTTTTATGCTTTCCTTATAACCAGCTGCTTGCTTTCACCCTGTTTTATTTTCCTTCATCTCCCATTACCTTCAAGTTACACAAGCTGTGGTTAGGCTTTGTACAAAAGCTTTTATGCAACACAGGTATTGTGGAAACTTAGTATTTTCACCGTGCCCTGCCACAATCAGGCTAGCAAGCTAATTCATCACAGCTCTCCTGTGCCTGACAAGCTGGAAGGTAGTGCCTTTAGATGTCAGTGCTCGTAATGGTGATTGTATTTTCACTCGCTGGTTCATAATGTGCTGGTCACCAACCCCAAATAAGCAGGGAACATTTCTCACTCCCGCAGCCGTTGCTGAATCATTAGCCAATCTCCCTGCGTACTTTTGGCAGCTTCTCGCTTCCTCCACAAAGGGCTTTTGGCCACAGAGGGCCCTAGGGCAGGCTGAAGGTGGTGGGGTCACAGCACTGAGGTGTGATTACTGAAGAAGAAGGTGCAATCCCCCTCACCCTCATGTGATGAGCAGCAACATCACGCAGATCTACAAACTCCTTGTTCCTTCATCAAAACCTGATATTCCAGCAGGAAGTGGCGTGTGGAGCCAAGCAGGATAGCAGGACTAGCATAGTAATTAAAGCACGTCAGCAAGCAAATTTATCGTTAATACTCATGAATAAGACTTTGCGCAGGTGGAATGCTTTGGAAAGAACAGGAATGTAGAGGTAGGCTTGAGACTGTCGCTTGCTCTCCTACTTGCGCAGCACCATTGGGAGTCCTCTTTCTTGCTCTTGAGAGCAGCATAATGCAGGGAAGGATTTATCTCTGTTCCCAACTTTCAAAAGGATAAAATTGGTAGAATGAGGCTTTGATTCCTGCTCCACTGTCTAAAAAGCTGAGCTCTGTGACTAGTTGTCTCTTTCTGGGAGAAGAGAGATGGCTCAATCCCATTTTCTGTCCAACTAGCTCCCCCAAAGCACATTCTGCATTAACCAAAGTTTTCCTTACCACTGTACCTACAGTGCCAGCACCTAGCTGGTATCCTCAAGTGAGCATCTTTACTACCGTAACCATCCTTAACCTATCAGGAAGAAAACCCCTCCTTCTGTAATCTAAGTCTAAACTATTGGTCTAGAGGGAGGATGAAGAGGGCTGCAGGGAGATATTCTCAGCAGATGAAGTTGCATAACTGCAAAAAAAAGCATGTTCTGTGCAGGCCTAGGCACTGGTCTACAGAGAGGCCAGGTCTGGGAGTAACTTTACTGATGCTAATAAATCAATATGAGTGTGTATGTGATCAAGACCTATGCAAATTGATAAGGGCAACTAGCCAGCTGGTGCGTGTCAGTGTAACTCCACAGAATTTGATTTGCACCAGTTGGTCAGCTACTGACCATAAGGCCAGAAGTGTACGTGTGCCACAGGGTGTGAGTTGCTGCAAAGTAGGGGCCCTAC
The DNA here is from genome assembly GCF_900496995.4 of Aquila chrysaetos chrysaetos. Lineage (NCBI taxonomy): Eukaryota > Metazoa > Chordata > Aves > Accipitriformes > Accipitridae > Aquila > Aquila chrysaetos. Next base: position 8,831,554 of record NC_044013.1, on the reverse strand, counting down.
AGAACTCCGCTCACCAGATGTTTCATGGAGTCCATTAATTGCTTAAAGAGCAGATGAGCTGTTTGAGCGTTTCCTCAGGAACACGGAAAGAAGCAGAGCAGAGCATTTGGAGGGGAGTTTCATGGGCACATCAGGGCAGCCGTGGAGGAGCAGCTGGTGGGCAGCAGGTGGGCTGGGCAACGGGACGCAGCGGAACGGACTCTGCCTGCACACACCACTTGACATTAATTATACCTCTTGGACTTCTGCATGCTCCTTGAAAACTTCTGTGGGAGATCTGGCATGGCACTACTTTAACTCTTTGAACTGTGGTAGAGATGCTTGTCTGGAAACTACGCTAAGGGGAAAATCTACAAAGCATGTCAGTTTGTTTTCCAGACTGTAGGCAATCTTGTTTGATTTTTTTTAGTATGTATTAGGTCTGATGGGGCTCTCCCTATTTTCAGTGAAACAGGCGCAAGTAATAGCTGTCTTGCTCAATGTCATGAATGACTATTGAAGTCAGTGAAGTCAGCATTGGCTGTGAGAGCCATTTCCCTCATTGCATTAATTCTGATGTGCAAGATTTCATTAAATACAAGAAAACAGACGTTGACTGAGTGTTGCAAAGCCTCTCCTAACTGCAGTTATTCCTTCTTGTCCTTTATTTATAAACTGAATCCATACTAGAACTGTACGTGTAGCAATTGACTTAAAAAATGACAGTAACCGATATCTTTGCAAACTCACAAATAAGAACGATTTAGCCTCCAGAGAGGGAAAGATTGTATTTGGTATTCTAAAGGTAGAGGTCTGAAGCCCAAACCTTGCCTAGGGTCTCTCCTGTTACCTGTGTAAGAGCCAGGAACAGAAGTCAGATCTCCTGTACTCCAGCCCAACCCTGTAACTATAGGGCTATTCTCTAGTCTCTTACTCCTGCAAGCCTTTACTCTGTAAACATGATAAATAGACTGGTAGAAGTGTTTAGCATTGAATATTCTAGAGTATAATCATGCCAGCCTCCCTTGGCAGCAGAAACATTACTCTTATGTCAAAGATGGGGAAACTGGGACACAGTGCTTTGTCCAAGCTTGTGGGACTGTTAGGATCAGAGCCCTACAGCTCTGGCCCGTGGCCCCAGGTCAGTCCTATGAATTATGTTGCCTGTCAGCGCTAGCTACTGCCACTGAATTAAATAATAGCTTAGTGGAAGAGGAAAATTAAGCAGTACTGACAAGGGAGACAAGATATGCTTGTCAATGAGATTTGAAAATTGAGACAGAGAGTTGATTAGGTTCGTATCACCGTGCGATCTAGAGATGCTAAACAACCAGCTCTCCATAGCCACGCTGGTGGGAATATCGACCAGATGGAATTGCTCCTCCTGAAAGGCAGTAACACATTAGTACTGCAGTGCTGCTTGGAGGGTGTTATTTTGTCATGGGAGGAAAGAAATAAACCTTTCTTTCACTGACCCTCAAAGTCTTAGAGAAACCTCTGTGCAAGAACATGGTACTTAAATTTTACTTGACCATTTTGCAAAGAAGATAGTGTTAGAGAAGCACATGGAGACATAGTGGAAGAGAGAAAGTTTATAGGTAACAACCCTACTATTAGTACAATGAACGCATCTATACTGTGAGGCCACATCTATGTTGTGATGGGATGAACTGCAGGAAAGATAATGTTTGAGCGTGCTGAGTCCCAGAGCATGACTGCTCCTGTTCCTGGCACACGCTGTACCCTGGCTGTAGTTCAGATGTGCTGGTTGGAGGAGAGACTCTTCAGGTCCTGTGGCTGAATGACACTGGGGCAGATCAACTGCACTCAAGATTTCCCCTTCCAGAAAACTCTAGGGAATGTCGGATGACAACAGGGTAGAGTGATCTTGACAGTAGGCTGAGAACTGCAATGAGCTGACAAGTGGTAGAGGCACGGTGAGAGAGACAAGGATGTGCAAACACCTACACACCAAACTTGCAAAACGCAAGACAGAGAAGGAGGATTACGGATGATGAAACTTTTTGGAATACTGGTTTTCCAAGAATGTTTATCTTTGCTACGATGCTCCCTCTCCAATTACATTACTAAAGCTTTGTTATGTGAAATCTAGTTCCAGCTGACTCACGTACTGTATCAAACAAGGCACATCATGAATTGGTGTGTCAGCCTGGTGAACTGAAGAGGAAAAAAAATACTATCCCTATTTCTGAAAACTGTCTTTAAAAAAAACCCTCTAAACCCTACACAAACAAAAATACCAAACAAGCTGCCTTCATAAGTCATTGCTTACAACTGTATTACCAAAAGGGAAGGGTATGGTGCTGAGACACGGTGGTGAGGGTCTGGATGAGGTGGAGACGCTAATTTTATTCCCTGTCCTACTGAAGTCCTGAGGACAATGAAAGGCAGCAGTGACACAGCTGCCTCTCTGTACTCACACACGTGTCTGCCTACCAGTTCTGCCTGACTTAATGGGGCAGCTGGAGTCCAGGAGGATCATCTCATGGTGAATCCTCTCCATTTCACGTTAGGAAGTATTGTCTGCAGCTCTGTTCCCCTCTACAGACCCCACTGTTGCTCAGTAATGGCCCAGGTGGAGATGAGCGAGCTGAGTAGAGCTGCATTGCTAGTGGAGGTTTGCCTCCTCCCTTCCAAACTGCAAAAGCACGTTTTGTTGGAATGGAGGAGATTATGGGCTATTTACAAACATCCCAGCTTCCAAGGTTTTGGAAAACCTTTCAACAAGTTTCTTTGGTTGCCGAAAGCTCTTTCTCAAAGCACTCAGCCTTTCTGGCAACCTGCTCTGCCTTTAGTGCTGTTGTAATCCTGTTTCTCCCATGATTATTAATCTGCAGAGAGCAGAAGGGCTCCTCGCTCTGCCTGTCTGCTGCCAGAGGTGCTCCTGCTGACCAGGGGAGAAGTGTGGGCTCTGGGAGCCCTGGCAATGGCTCTGCTCAGGAGACCTCGGGTGGCCAAGGGGGACATAGCATGTGGAGTTGGAAGCAGTCAGGCTACCAAAAGCTTTCTGGAAAATGAGCAGTATTTCTGGATGACTGGGCAGTGGTGAATTTATAGGGCTGCTCTTCTGCCTCAAAAAGGAACAGCAGAGAAGCGGGGCTGAGCGGGAAAGGATCAGCATTGATTAAGCTGACAGTTCTGCTAATGTCACTGTGGACACAGCCACTCTCCTTTTCTTTGCCAGCAGCAACTTAAATAATAAGATGCAGAGGGAGAAGGAGGGAGTGTCAGCACTGGGCTACTCACAGTGCTGTTGGCAGTATTTAGATGAGAAACTGGTGGTGTGATGGATGGCCATGATGCAGAGATACATAGTGATCAGTGCTCTGGAAATGCAGGCAGATTAAGTAGGACTGTGCCTGACTAGTCTGAAGGTGACTCTACCAAGAGCCAGTTGTTAGATGCTAATCGCTTTTTGTCCCTCACAAATAATATTTGTACTGAACTCAGCTGTGGGTACAACAGTTCTTGCAAATAAGTTGGCAGATGCTGCTTTCCCACTTTGGCCTAGATCTGCATGCTGTGCTGCTCACTGGGCTCTAGGCTTCAAAGGCAGAGAAGAGCTGGTTTGGTCCTGACCAGAGCACGACAAGCCAAGTTGCACTTCAAGCCTTGGCAGAGCTGAGTGGTCCAGTTGTCCTGTCTCCATGCCCCTGGTCCTGCCCCCAGTGCCCCCACTGACTAGCCATTGTACAGGCTAGCTGAATGGCGCTTTTGTCACACCATGGTTTGAAGATAAACTCAATTCTCAAACTCTATATAGAGTCTTTTTTCCAAATTTTACCTCCCTCTGGCAGTGAAGGATGATCTATACAGCTCTGTCTAAGCACCTCTAGCTTCATGACCTAGTGTAAGGCAGCATGTGACTGGCTGGTCTGGGATGTACTTGCAAGCTGTTGTAAGATGAGATAGTCTTTGTCATCTTCATAGACACCAGTGAGGGCTGGAATGAATAGGGATAATACCCAGGTAAGGAATGTGAACTATGGCGACTGTGCCCTGTACCTGTATCAGGCCTGATGATTGAAACTAAATCTTTTACATCCACTGTTTTAACCCTAAACCCCTCCTTTAGAGAAGGAGGAGGGGGATGTAGAAATAGTGTCTGGACTGGCTGCTGTACTGTGTACATTATCATCAGCGTGTGGATCCGTACACTAAGAGTTCATAAGTGTTTTTTACCTGTAGTTACGGACAGCGTCTACCAAATCCTATATTTCACACAGTGGCTCTTAAGTGTTACATTAGACTGCTGGACTTGGAGACTCATTTCCACGGAACACGAAGGAATTCAGAGTGTGAAGTGTTTCTGGTTTTATAAGCTTGATTTGTATTGTATACAGTTAGCTGTGACAGGCAGCTCTGAGAAGAAGCATTTGTATAAATACCCGGACATCATTAATTGGATCCCTATCTTCCTGGTCATTACGAAGAGGTGATCTTTTGACATCTTTCAAAACATCACATCAAGCTATTTCCAAGGAGGTTTCTGCTTGGAAATGAGGATAAAGCTTTAGTTTTAATTTTGTAGGTGTTAAATTGAATGTTAATAACATCTCCAACACTAAGCTTTGTATATAGAACATTATGGATATCTATCTAGTGTTTCCAATTAGCCAGGGGCACTGTCTTTGCTGTCTGTTTCATCCAAGGACACAAGTAATTTGTTAGGACAGCAAATTGCCTTCCACTCTTGCAAATTAGCATTAGAACATCACTATAGAAATAATCCATGCTATCTGGATTATGGCAATGAAATCGCTATAAACGAAAGCTGTTTTCTGAACTAATATTTAGGAAAGACGAGCGAGAGATATATACATGAGGGGCATTACTAAATAGATTTCAGTATTTATTTTTCTGAAAGAGGTTCTTTGTCTCCTGAAAGGGTAATGTACATCTATCGTGCAAGGAGTTTCCTTAGAGGGTTTAAATGAAGAGTGAAGCTTTAAGAACAAAGTGAAAATGGAAAAAGAAATATACTGCCATGGGAAGCTCAAAAATGAGGCACTTGGGGTTTCAGAGAGTTATCATTAATCCCCTCCTGCCCCGAGGGCATTCCTGTGTGACCATCAAAATGACACACATGCAGCTGCCTGGCGGTTTGCCACATCTCTAGGTTTGATGGACTTTGCTCTGGGGATGGCTAAACCTCCAGCTGTTCAGAATGGCAGTTTGTTTTCCTCAACAAACGTGCTCAGATGTTTATCTGACCTATCTGAATCCACAAAAGTAGATTATAAATTGTTTCAAATGTTTCTTCAACACCTTTTCCTTACCAGAACGTCGAAACACAAGCGGCCGTCAAAACCTGAAAGCCTGTCCTGCCTGAGCACTGCTTTACCATTAGATTAGGATCAATAGCTGTACCGGGGGCCTGCTAGGATTGCTGTTGTACTCGTGGCTTAATAAAACATGTAATAAGGTGCACCTTATTAATGCAGGGGGAGAAAACCTGGGCTTGTGTCTATCTGGCTTGGTGATAAGACTGCAAAGCTCACATATGCCCACAGCACAAAGCAGTCACTAGCTGGTTCCCTGGGGCATGACAACTCATGCAGTTACGTGGCGCAGGCATATACTTTGAATGGGTAAAAGGAGGCAAAGGGTGAGTCAGAGATATACTCCAAGAGGCAAAGTGAACTCTTCAAAGTAAGCAGGAGCTCAGTGATAGAGCTGAGGGTGTGTTGGAGGAGCATCAGCCACAGGCTGGGGCTGGCGGCAAGGGCTCCTGGGAAGGTGGCATGTTTCTGTGTGGATGGCTGAGCTGTCAGTGCCTGAAATGGTTTGGTTCTGATCACCTCATCAGCTTGGGCAACCCCTAAATCAAGAGATTTAGAGCATTGAAAAACAGCTGAATAATAACTGACAAAAGATAAGCATTGATTTTGAAAATGCTGCACAGGTATGATAGAAGAGCAGGTACGTGATAGATGACAGAGAACTGTATGAACCACTTGTTTGGCTTTGTTTGGTGTTGAGTAAAAGATGAGAGAGAGAGAGAGAGAGAAAAGGATCTTCTAATAGTACCATGAATCTTAACGGTGTAAGACACACTCAGACCACATAACATAATTCAGAGCCTCCCTTCCCACCCTATGCGGCAGCACACTCATACAGGGATGGTTGCTGAGACAATATCTGATGCCTGCAGACAAAATGTTTATTTGCTTTTATAAAAAAAGTGAGCTGGAAGCATGGCGCATGAGTGCAAACTGGGAAAGAGGACAGGTATTTCCAAAGCTACTGCCAATCCCCTTACATGGACGTGATTTGACTCCTGCACATACTTGTGAGGGACCCGTGACTCAACACGTGAATCTGAACAGAATTGCATTCACAGGTTTCTATTCATTATGACTCCTAAGCTCAAAAAATAAGAGCGTTTCAAAAAAATTATTTTAAAAAGAGACCAGGAAGTGATTTTAAAACAAGAACAACAAACCAACCCCTCTGAAATAATGGGAGCAGCTGTACATATATCTTAGCATTGAAAAACTAAAATGCAGGTATTTTCTGACTCAGATAAATCTTAAGTTTCTCATGTGAACAATTGAGACTGTAAATTTGGAGAAAGACTGCTGCTGGAAGATGAAAGGTCGCTTGCCAGATGAGGACTTGGCTCTTCTTGCTCAAATACACACATGTTTTCAAGATTATTTGCTTTGTGATAGACAGCTCTAAATCCAGGACTTTCAATCTCTTAACAAAACTCCTGAATATATTAAATGCATGTGCAGCAGACAGGATTCAGGGAAACTGAAACCTGTTGTATATCTGCCAAAAAGAACAGCACATCTGCAAAAAGGAATACCAAATTGGGATGCCTAATGCACTCAGGGCAGGAACACAGTCATTTCAGAGTATCTGGAGTAGATGCAGCATGACCTGCACTTGCAGAACTAGGCCTGGAGCCATGGCAAATCTGTCCCCAAAATGTTTGGCTATTCAGTTAGCGGACTGGAAAGTATTAAACATTTTGGATCTTCAGTTGTTTAGCTGACCAACATATGTGGGTTTGAGGCTAGGTATTGTAGCAGCACGAAGTTCAGTCTGGTAAATTGGGTAAAAACTGAAGCTGTTGTATGATGGGAAGAACTTCTGCTTCCAAACATACAGATGAAGTCCATTCCCACACTTAAAAGTTAATATTGTGATAGCAATACCAATACAGTGGAAGAATACATGTCACGCAAACGGTATCACAGGCTAATGTAGGCAACCGGGTATTTTCTAAAAAGTTGTAAAATGGTTAGTGTTTGCATGCACAACCTTTCAGATGTCTGAAAACACAAAGACCGGCTGTGCATGTAGCCTGTTAGCTCTCCTCCAGAGCTGGATGACTGCTCATAAAATGAAAGCAAACACTCCAAACTGGCCTCATCTAAGCCATCCTGCATTGCTTCTGTTACTTGTCAACTAATACAGGGCCAGCTGTCTAGTTAGTGAAACAGAAGCATTAAATTAGAGAAATCATAGAAAATGGAGACTGGGAGGGCCCTTAAAGGTCACTTGGTCCATCTGCTGCCCCATGGCATGTTCAGCTTTACCTGCACCACTTCTCCCTCATTTGTCTACCCCATTTTCCAAAATCCTCAGTGATGGAGATTCCAGAATTATCCACCATTAGGTAAAAAGTAAAAGATGTGCTTCACGAAAAATACAACTGTTCAGCTAGTAGCTTCTCTCTCTGAGGTTAATCTGACGTACAACACATCCACTGTGTGGTTTACTAATGCTTCAAGGAAACACGCTGCTCCTTTGGGGACATGCAAATCTCAGCACTGGAAAATGGGAAATACATGCTAACTTTTGCCTGCAAGGTTGTTATTGGTAATGTGCATAGATGAATTTTGACTAGATGGGATTTTTGGTCTAATGTACTTGTATGGTTGCCTTTAAGACCTTAATTGTAACGAATGTGATTAGCCTACAATTCGCCAACAGAGTCTGCACTGTGATAGGGATGGGAGTGTTTTCTTCCAACCTACACAGGCCAGACAGCACACATCCTAGCAGAAGATGTTGCTGTCCCACTGGCTGCTTGCTTTAATTAACATATGGGGGCTGTTTAGTCTGTACAGTGATGAAGCATGGCCATAACCCATTATATATCCCATCTGCACTCTTTTAAACTGTCCTCAGCCTCTCCCAACATACATAATTCCACAGTTTACAGGCAAATTACTCTATTGCTTTCATGTTTCTTTCACCGTTTCGCTACTTCCCAGGCACATACTGAGAAGATCTCGTGTAGTGTCCCATTAGTGATCTCACTGAGACTACTCAGCTCTTTCTTTGCCTACCCAAGGCATAAGGTAAAGTGGACTGAACTCTGTGGTGCATCCCCCTCTTCTTTTCCTTGTACTTTTCATCCTTGAGCACATTTTTTATGGATGGGGACAAAGTTTCTCCCAAAAGCAGTCCCCACCCCCAGGCTCAGTGCTGCAGTCATTAGGAGAAGGTTGCCACATGTTCCTCGGCGAGCCTCTTCCACACTTCAGGTCCAGTTATTTCTCCCCAGCACCTATTGGGAATGGCACCAAATTGCTTCCTTCAACCTAGCATCCTACTAGTTCTATCAAGCTGGCACCCTCATAGCGTTCAAACCAGTCAGTGCTAGAGTAACAGAACATGTAAGCATACCGTCAGCACATTATGGATTTTTTTTTTTTTTAATAGCAAATGTCCACATCTTAATCCCAGCCAAATGAGCTGAACTCCTAAACACTCTTGCAGGGACTGCAAGTGGGTGGAAAGGAAGAATGTTTGTAAATGGATGAGATAAAACAGCGGGAAGAGGTTTTCACAGAAGAGGCAATTCAGAGCTAATCCGAGGCTCTGCTGCATGGCAGTGTCTCTGAATGCCCTCTTATTTAATGATGAAGAGCAATTGACTCTTGGATGTTACCATTTATGCAGTTTCTGAATTGTACTATTTATAATATGTTTTAAACATTTTTCCAAATCTGCGTACTTCACAGGAAGATGGGGGACAAACTGGCAATGGAAAGGAGCAATTGTAAACTAGTTAATAGGCCTGACTGTCATTTTTATTCAACCTGTATGTGTAAAGCTGTTTTAAAGTAGATATAAGGAAAATGAGAATCAACCCTCTTGAACTTATGGTGTCTTTTACAGTCTGAGGAGCTAGCACAAAGCTTATACTCCCTTTTTCAGTTCATGGAATATAAATCAAAGAATATTTACATTTTTAAAAATTATTGTGAATCTGCTCTGCTTAACACTGGGAAAATCCATGATTCCAGTGATAGAGAGTAACAGTATAAAACTTGTTTATCCATACCAGGTACTTCAGGTTTTACCATCAATTCCTGACTTACCAGCAGCTCTCTACATCAGTTGGACTTTCTTCATAGCCTCATATTCCAGTATTTTCCTAGCCTGAAGCTTCCTACTTTGCAAGATATAGCCTGATGTTGATCATACAAAACAACCTCTGCTCTGGCAGATCAAAACTCCCTGTGCCCAGCAGAGTAGACACATATATTACTTGCTTCCTAACCCAAGACTCCTAGAGTTTCACTTTTTGGCCTCACTTAAGAAGCATTAAATTAGAGAAGGATGCAAGTCAAAAGATTTGAGGCTCTGAGGGGTTGCACTGAAGTCTGGGTGTTTGCTGTTTGGTTGTTTGTTTTTTTTTTTTTCCTGTGGGGGGTGTTAGCTTTTTTTTTTCTGGGTTGGGTTTTTTTTTTTTTTTGGCTTTTTTTGAATCTTATCCAAAGTACTTGAATGTGGTGGAATTAGAGACAATGTCAAATTGCTGGCCTACCACTTGTTATCTTTTTCTCCCTATAACTTATCCTCCTGTTTGGTGACTGCTCTTGTTTGAGTAGTTTGGTTGAGTGCAGCTTTTGTCTGGGTATTTAAAAGCCTCTCAGAATAAGGCCGCAAAGAGAGAGTTGAGGAAGAAGAAATTAAGAAGAGAAATTCCTGGGGGCAGTGAAATTGAGCTGAAATCCTACTCTCACACTCAGAACTTTCACAGATGTTTTTAATGTCTGCACATGTATCCAAAAGAACAAAATCTTTATCAGAGGGTTACCTTTGCCAGTATTTCTCAAAAAATCACCAGAAGCTTCAGATATGCAAGAAAGACTGGACATTTTCCCACTTTTTTAAACATCACAGTATAATCAGGAATAAAGAGATTACCGTTGGTTTCAACATAGCTTCATACTGTCAAGAAATAAGGTGGCAGGAAAACCTTTTAGGTAAAAGCAGAAATTTCATTAAGAAACAACAACTGAAACACTTTCTTTGTTAAGCATAATTAGCAGTTCAAAGACACTTGCATTTCAAAATCTCTGCTTTGATTCTTGTCAGATGCAGAGGCAGTGATACATGACATGACATTCATCAACTAACTCTCAACATAAAAAGATGTGATGATTTTTCTCTAATTGAGGGGATGGGAAAGCATTTAAATGGCTGTCAAATATCCAGCAGCGGTTAGTAGAAAACTGGATGGAAGACTTTCAAATTCAGTTTTTGCCCATTCCCAATGTTTTTCTTTTGAAAGTATTTTACTTCCTGACATTTCAGATGTTGCTTATAGGAATCTTGTTTCCTTGTTTTTAAGATACGTCCTGTTTAAATTTGCCTGCTGCTTTCATTATGCTATTCTGACAGCTTTCTTTGGGACCAGTCAGCTCTTCTGCAGTGTATTCCATCTGAGAGGTTTCAAAGTAGTTTTATTTTATTTTTGATCTTCCTGTGACTATTGAGTATTATGCTGGCCTTTTTTTTTTCTAGTTGGCTGCTCTCGTGTTTCTTTGTCTTTATTCTCCACTGACTCCCAGCAGATTTTTATTTTACAGGTGGATATTGTTTTGTGTACTCTTCTTTGTATATTATTTTTCTTAGCTTCTGGATTCTACAATTAGCATGATTCTGCCTTTTTGTTTTAGAAATCCAGCTAGGATAACTCAGGAGCAGAGGGACTTGTGAGTATGAACTGCTCATAGCAGAAATCCAAGGTCTGTGCTCTAGGTGAGAGTTCAGGAGAGAAGGGGTGACTGGTCCTACTTCCCCTCGAGTACCTCGATGTGGCTTTGACGACTGCAGCAGTTTATTTCCATGTGTCCAAAACCTGCCCCTTCAGATTTTACACAGGCTGTGAGCAGCATTTCAAGCTGTGCAAAAAGAGAAACTAAAAAGCCAGTAGAAATACTCACTGGTATAAATGAGTTTAAAGTCAGGGTGTGAAAATAACTATACAGGTTAATAATGATCCTACATCCCTGTTTCTTTGTATTAGTGGTTCAAAGTTCTAAACATAACCCAGGCCTGTCTTCTGGGTTTGTTCCTGACACAGGACTTTCTCTCTCTTCCCTTGTTACCAGTGTGATAGCTTGGAAGTCTAACTGCCTCTGTTTTTGTCTCAGTGCAGTGTATGAAAAGCAAACATCTGCAGCAAGAGGCATACTGGAGGCCTTGGTGGAAGAGGAAGGTTGTACTTTGGAAAAGCAAATGTTCAAAGAGCCATAGCTGCTGCTTTGCGCAGAGTGACTCAGCTCTCTGGGCATGGGTTTGCCAACATAAATGCAGTTTAGCTCAGTGTTTCCACGAAACCAATGAACTGACAATCATACTTTAAGGTCTGGTACTGCCATGTAAAAACTTCCATCAACTTTAGTGAACTTTTTTGCTATGGAAAGGGATGAATAAAGCCAGCACATTTGATTTATTATCTGTCCTATGCTGCTATGTAAGAGCAAGACTCTTGCAAGCACTACCCTGCCCCAAGGAGCTTTGGGTCTACCTGGGAGAGCAGGTCAGGCAGGAGGAGAATGGGAGAAGCTAGAGGTAATGTGACCAACAGAAAGATAATTTATATATCCCCACTTCAAAGTTGTTGCTCTCTAACACCCTTGTAGAGCTAATGTCCTCTCATAAGTTACATGTCCTTCATGCACCAAAACGCAACTCTGCTTTCTGGTACTTCACAGCATGAGGGAGCATAGTGTCTGGTCTATGTGAACAGAAGAAGAAACTAATCTAAAAAGTTTGTCGATTCTACAAAATATTTTGGGAAAATGTCCATTCTATTTCATATATGAACTAACTTTGTGGTCTCTGACCTGCAATTGTTTGCTATCAATATTTTCCTAGAAAACTTTTAAACAGACATAAGATTGAATGATCAGTAAACAGTAAATAACAGTGATTTCTTTTTTGGCAGTTGAGTCTGGAAACCTGGCTCTAAAAACCATGATAATGCAGTTGCAGACCAAAAACATACCATAGGTGTGCATGCAAAACTAATGTAACTTAAGGTTTGATATTAGAAGTATTCACTGAACAGTACAGAAAAAACCCTCCATCTCAGTAAATTTCAAGATTCTTAAAAGATAATTTAGAAAACAGAAAGAAGGAGTGTCAAGAATATTTAGTCTTTTATTGCCTGCTCGTGATGCATATGTGGAGTCTTGTTTGGACATGCACCCCTTTCTTCTCTAAACTGAAATATTCGCCGCCTTTGTACAACACAATAAGCAAGACTATTTTCATCCACCTAACTGCCAGATATGACACCCTATGAGTCAAAGATCTGCATGTCATCAAATCTTGTACTGAGTGGTTTTCCTTTAAAGACACCATTTTCAATTTATCTCAAAGTCCAGCTTAGCTCTGAGTATCTCTTTTATGCTGGTACCACCAAATTGTATCAACATTATAGGATTATGAAGTGGGATCACTTACCCTGTCAACTCTGGCTTCACATTGCTACTTCCAGCAGAGCAGGTGCTATATTTTATTAGTTACAGAGATTCATTGTGCATCCAGAAACTGCCCTCTGCACCCTGCTTTTATAATAGGATTCAATACAGCTGAGCAAATACAACCTCTGTAATATATATGAAATACAGGAAGATAACAGGAGCGGGATAAACTCTCTGATTAGGTATAGTGTGCACAGTGAATCAGAAGTACAGAGACGCTTTGCAAGATGAGGAAAGAGGAGGAGGGAAAATCTGTTTAAGGTCTGCCATGAAGGCCTAGGAAACCCTGCTTAAAGGATTTCTGTCCTAACAAACTCTGTAATCCCTACCAAAGGCCTGAACGCAGTTACAACTTCAGTATATTTCCATGCTGGACTTTAGCTAAATTCTTAACATTGCAGTCAAATAGGGGAAAAAAACCAAAACAAATCCAACGTACTAGTTGTTAATAACTTCCGAATAACAAACTGACAGCAATTCCCCAGCCCAAACAGCTTAATCCATTTGTTTCTACTTACCTCCATTTGTCTCTTGGATATTTAAAGCAAAGGCTCATTTTGTCCTGCAGATGCGGTGCTGCTGCTCAGTATTATCTTGCCGGATCATAAAAAGGCTCCTGACCAAAAGGAAGAGGAAAACAATACGTAAAACAAACACAGAAGCCCAAGAGGAAAGCTACACCCTAAAGACCAGCACTAATAGCAACTGCGAGACAGGGAAAGAGAGAACACTCCCAGTTACTAACTTTTTCCATTGATACATCTGTTACAAAACAATTTTGCTGCAAACTTCTCTTCCTTCTTGCAAGCAATGCTTTGCTGTGTGTGTAGACCTCAGATAAACCACATGATGAGTGTGGGGTTTGGTTTTGGTTTTTTTTTTTTTTTTTACCAAGTAAGCAAATTAGTGAAATATAAACTAGAAGCTCAGCTGACTGCTTTAAAAGTATAGTGCTAGGCAGTAATTATCACAAGGTGCATTTGTCCATACTTCAGATTTTTTTAAATTCAAAAGTCTTCAATGGAAGCAGAGTCATATTTGAAATAACCACCTATGGGACTTTCTGGCCAGAAAGCCGTAGTGCAGCAGAGGTGAATGTTTAGATGATTAATAACTTAATTTTTTAAGAGCTTGATGGGCAGACAGGGAAAATATGCCAAACTGTCCTTGCCTCAGAGGGATTTTTAGTGCCAAAAAAGAACTGCATTGAGAAGGAGAGCTCATGATTTCACCTCTAAAGACTCTAAGGCTAGAGGGATGTGCAGAGGGGCAAAGTGGGATTTACTGCAACAGCAGAAGCTGCTGGGCCCAGCTGTGTTTTCACACCCTCGCCTCCATGGATTTAAGTTTCTCCAAGCTCCAGGGCTGTTCCTTGGTGTAGGTCATAGGGTAGCTATGTGTGCAAACCCACAAAGGCTGTATGGAAACTTTTGTCACTGACATTTAATATGTGGCTTGGAACAAATAACAAACTATTTGGTTTGAATTAAAAAGTTTTGACAGTTACATTTTGCCAAATGTTAGTCAGAAAGGAAAACTGATGGATGTGTCATGTTTGAAAATTCCCAGGGTGTAGTAAACTCATTTGTTTTCAAAAAGTTAGGATCAGATTCTCCCCTTGCCTCAGAATAAATCTGGAACTACTTCGGGGAGGCTGAAAGAAATTAAGGTCATTCCGTTCACCAGGGTAAATGAAATCTGCCTTGAGCCCACAACCAGAAAACGCTGTATCCAGCAGCAGAGGTGTGAAAGAACTGCTGCGGGCAGTAAGGCTGACAGTGGTCCTATTAAAGATAATATTATTCCTCCCCCCCCTCCTTAACCCTCTGTGACATCTTGCTATTGCAGTTTTCCATTGCCACATGCTGAGGTGATACGCTGATGGGCTTTTAAAAAGTTATGTAAGGAGACACACAGATCACGTATAAAGGTGATAGTCAGCTCATGGGAGAAAGAAGTCTTCTGGTTCCCACCTGGGATATTCAAAGAGACCTGAAGGCATTTGGTTCCCAAATCTCCTTGAACCCAGTGGAGCAGGCATGTCTGTATCCTTGGTGCTCCTTGAAAATTGCAGTCAGCACCTCCTCCAAGTTTTGTTTTCTGAAGGAGTTTTCCCACGTGTGCTCCTCTCAGCTAGTAGCAAACCAGAAAGCCTTTCCATCCAGACTGCCAAACAACAGTCATTCAGTAAGTGATGGCCTTTGGGACGCGAGCCCAGGAGAGGCAGAAGTGTCGCCAGCACATATCCAGCCCTGACTTACCCCTTTCCTTTAAGCTGAGAACTGCTCACTGGGCAGAAGTAACCCCAGAGTCAGAAGGCAAAGTTAGATACATGTCTCCCCTTCAATGTCGCAGCGCCCCATGCAAATCACAGGGCAGAATCTGGCCAAGGTTTTAAGACTGAGGTCTTAAAACGCTGTACAAAGGGTGAGAACTGGTTCCAGAGGGACAGAACAATTGAGTTCCACCACTGAAGTCCTTGTGTATTGTCGTGGTTTAACCCCAGCCAGCAACTAAGCATCATGCAGCTGCTCACTCACTTCCTCCCCACCCAGTGGGATGGGGGAGAGAATCGGAAAAAAAATGAAACTTGTGGGTTGAGACAAGAACAGTTTAATAGGACAGAAAGGAAGAAAATAATAATGATAGTAGTAACAATAATAAAATGACAATAGTAATAATAAAAGAATTGGAATATACAAGTGATGCACAATGCAATTGCTCACCACCCTCTGACTGACACCCAGTTAGTCCTAAAGCGGCGATCCCCACCCTGACTCCCCCCAGTTTATATACTGGACATGATGTCAGATGGTATGGAATACCCCTTTGGCCGGTCTGGGTCAGCTGCCCTGGCTGTGTCCCCTCCCAACTTCTTGTGCCCCTCCAGCCTTCTTGCTGGCTGGGCATGAGAAGCTGAAAAATCCTTGACTTAGTCTAAACACTACTTAGCAACAACTGAAAACATCAGTGTGTTATCAACATTCTTCTCATACCAAACTCAAAACATAGCACTATACCAGCTACTAGGAAGACAATTAACTCTATCCCAGCTGAAACCAGGACATATATAAAACCAGACCTTTAAAAGAACATAGGAGTGACCCCTTTTTTTAGAATCTTTTTGCATTATTCCATTATGAGCGCTCCTTCTGGTCTGGCACAACGTGGAGTTACATGGCAGCATGCTTTCCCCCCCACCTTTATCATTTTCTCTCAGAGAAAGCATCTGGCAATGCTGCCTTTGTAGCTGATTAAAAGCTTGACACACCAACTCTGAATAATTGAGCCAGGTTAATGGTAGAACATCATTTACATGCCTCCCAATTACTTTTAATGAGCCTGGTTGGTACAGGTGTTTGGAGTAATTGCCAGCTATGGATTTGTTTGGTTTTGTGCTTTCTCACTGTTCACAGAGCTGGTCACCTTATGAAGGAATATCAGTGATGTAATTCTACCACAATTACATTTAAGCTACTGGTTTGCAAAGGGCTTTTATGTAGCTTGAAGCAGAATCTTTTCTTCCTCATTATTAATGCAGCATTGCCAGCAGCATAGGTAAGGTTTATAGGCAATCCAGAGGCCAGTTACTACCAAAAACAGTGAAATTGTCCTGTTCTCCCCTCTCTGTACCAATCTGTATATTAGTTTTATTAATACTTGAGAATAATACATATTTAGCTGTTGTAATTAATTACAATTAATTATTTAATTACATCTTATTCTATACATACCCTCCTTTGCATTGCTGCTTGCCTGCACAGATGGTAATCTGGTTCAGGATGTTAAATGGGCAGTAAGGTAACTCTACAGACAGAAGTGAACTGTTTTCTCCCCATGTAACTCCCTGAACCAGGTCTCTAAGAAGGTAGATAGCAACAGTGCTGGCACAAAGGAAGCGGTAGGAATGGGTGGCTCAGAGCATTATGTATGGGAGCCAGATTATCTCATTTGATTGTATGATTGTCGAACTGTGCTAGATTGGTTTAACCTGGAAGGTTTAGGGATTAACAGGTGCTGAAATTTGACAGCAATAGAAGTTAAACTATTCTTGAGTATTTGTACCTAGTCTATGAGAGGCAAAGACGACATCTTTCACTGAAAACAGCCTGAACTCTGCTACTCCACATCATCTCAAACAAATCATAGGAAGAAAGAGAGAGGCCCTGCAGGTAGCTGATTGTCAAGGTAATGGATCTGGCCTCCTGGAAATGCCCTGACAGTGTGGGGTGCAAGACCTGACTCCTTAAGAGAGCGGTGCAGTGACTGCAGGTGGATGGGCACATTGCTATCAAGCCAAAAGAGAACAGGTTACTCCATTGATGCATGAAGATACCATCATTGCAATTTAACACCAAGGTGAACTAGAAGGATTTCTTGCTGGAGTCTGACTCAGTCGTGTAGTTGTAGGGCACCCAACCACTGCTCCAGCTGGCTATTCCATGCTGTGCCCAAACAGCAGGAGCCGTGGTGGAAAGCTGTTCACAGCTGGTAGGGTGCTCAGAAGGATAAGGGCAGTGGAAGGCCCTGCTCTGCAGTCTGCATGTGCTGCTAGTGCACTGACAATATGAGGGTATTTTCATGGCTGTTGGCTTTTCCGCAGGGCAATTCAGAGGAGTTAAGGACAGCTATAAGCCAGTGGTGCTCCAGTCAGGCTTTAATTCTTCAAGGCAAGGTCATTATTGATTTGCTGCGCTTGTCTCACTGAGAGACAAACTGATCAACTTATTCACTGAGTGTGGCCCTTTGCA
Organism: Aquila chrysaetos chrysaetos; assembly: GCF_900496995.4. NCBI lineage: Eukaryota > Metazoa > Chordata > Aves > Accipitriformes > Accipitridae > Aquila > Aquila chrysaetos. The sequence goes on along the minus strand of NC_044013.1, from coordinate 8,814,057 downwards.
CACCAGGGAGCTGTTACAGTGGGAAACAGATTTCTCTGTGAAGCTTTAAATAAGATTTGTTTTCTCTCTTTTTTTTTTTTTTTTGTTCATTTGGAAGAAGCTCTGTGCTGACATGTCAATGTGTTTTTCTTCCATCTGCATGTATCTGTCCTTGAATTAGAGCACCTCAGAACCTGAAGAAGGGGAAAATTGTTTTAGTCCATCTAATCTATCCAGGAGGGCAAACACAAGATGGGCCACTATTATATATTTTCCAGAGTTAACGTTCCAGTTGGTGTGTCACTTCCAATATTTTGCATAGAAGAATTCTTTAGCTCAATAGATCTCTTTGTCTTTGAGGGAGGTTTGTGATGGCCTTTGTCTTGCTACTCTCCTGGTAACTATAATTCCATTGTGCCACCCTCATTCATCTCTGCAGTATGGACGTTTTCTCTTTCAAAATCAGCTTTTATTAAATGGTGACCAAGCCCAGTCAAATTCTTTGTTCTACTGTTGTTCATGCTTCCTACTGACAGACCCTCTAATTGCATCTTTTTCTTTGCCTTTTAATTGAAACACAGCTTTGCAGCTGAAAATGCTGTAGGCTTGGCTGTTTAATATGACTCTGTGATCCCTGCCCTTGCCTCTGTGGAGCATCAGTGGCTTGCAGTTTGATGGCTATCTTGGTTCCCGTGCCCTGCTTCTGCCAGGCTGAAAGCATTAATTTAAGTACTTTCCTCTTTGAATGAGCATTGGAAGGCATTTCCACAATGGTGGGGTTTCATGGCTAAATCTCATTATCACTGCTCCTGGAGGTGTGGGGAGATGTGCAGACACGGAGGCAGGACTTCCAGTTCTTAGCACAAGGCAATTCACCCTTAACGGACAGATTTTCAAAGGAGCCCAACAGAGTGGTGTTGAGGATTTGCACAACTTTAGCCTTAAGTAATTTGCTGTGAGTCATCAGTGAATGAGTCTGTGACTGTCAGCTCCAACCTGCTAACTTGAAGAGAGACTAGATGCCACACACAGCGTTACACACTTCAGTGCTGGGGTCCAACATAGACTTCAGTGTTACAAACTCAGGTTTCTCCAGAGTTAAGGCTACAGGTTATGTGACAGCTGAAGAGGCACTTTCCAAGTCTAATTTCTGGATTTATGCCCTCAAACTTTGCCTGTTAGTCTTTCAGCTCTGAAAGCACTCTATGGGCTTGGGCCACAGACAGAGTGGTATACGTTAATAAATGCTGTTTTCAGTAGCATAAATACATGTGAAGTGAGGTGATGTCCATTGCAATGAAGTACTAATGAACTCCATAGAACAGTGGAGCTCACTGATTGTACTCAGCTTCGTTTGGGAACAGAGATCAATGTAAATTAAATTTGTTCTTACAATAGCAGCAGGATCCCTGGGAAAGCATAGAGGAACTGGGAAAGTGCATTTTAGAAAAGATGTTACAAAGTGATTTCCGGAAGATTAAAGGATGACGTAAAATATGGGTAACCACGAAAAGCCTGGAGGCTACTCTCTAATATTTTGAAGCAGGAAAATTAACTCTTGGGAAGCAAGAGAGGAAAATAAAAACAGAGGAATCAATTCACACTTAGAGGGGGCTGGATTGTAAATTCATTGCAATCAACAGTAATTTTTCCATAATGGGTCAAGCCCATATAGCTGTGTTGTAACTGTTGCACAGGAATCTCAACAGCAGAAAATGGTGGAGGGCATCTGTGCAGTTCCTTTTAAAGAGGTAGAATATACTGTCCTTTGCTTTGCAGACAGGATTAGGGGTGATGGATCTCACCTGTCCCTTGGGACTGCCAGGTAGCTACACGGCTCAGGTCAGCAGGCAATAGTAAAGTTAATTAAGTGCAATAATGTGATGAGGGTGAAAAGCGAGTCAATGAGGGCAGGGGTTGAAATTTTTCCTCCTATTCAGTAAAATATTAAAGCCTCTTTACATTGTTTCTCTCTCTGGTCTTTTTTTTTTTTTTTTCCTTCTTCTTTTATCTCTTTGTTTTTCACCCTTTTTTAAAAGAGAGACCCAGAACACCTTCCACTCCGTATTTTCTTCAAGAAAATCCCATGCACGCTTTAGTTTTGTGATGTTTGACTATAGTGTTGATCTTCCTGAAATAATCTGAAAAATTCATCTCCCCGGGGCCGTGTTGTCCAAGGCGGCCATTTCACAGCCTTCTGGGGCAGCTGTTCACAGCAGCAGCACAGTGAGTCATGGGAATGAGACGCAATCTCGGATGAGCAAGCGAGGGATTCCTCAGGTGGAGACAGGAGAATGTGTTTCTCCACCCAAGAGTCGGGGGTTTGTTTACAACTGACCAAAGCCACCACCGTGCAGGATGATTTTGGCTGCCTTGGCATCGTGCGCTCGCTTCCCGTGTACCTGGTGGAGCTTCCCCCCAGTTCGGCACCTCCGAAGTGTGCTGGGAGGGAGTCACAGCCCAGCGGGGCTCAACACGGATACCCCAACTCACACCTCGTGGACAAACAGTGCTTCCCCCAAATGGCTCTGTAAGCCCAGAAAAAAAAAAACGTTTTCTCAGCGAGCGTTGCGTCCTTTGAGACGGTCGGAGTTTCCCAGGTGCTAGAAACCCCCCTTTTCGGGCTGGCTCCAGTCACGACTCCGTTACGGCACCCCAGCTCGTGCAGGGAAAGGCCGATTTCGGCGGGACGGCGGCAGCGAGGCCCGGCGGCGGGGAGAGGGCGGCGGTTCCCGCCCGCCAGCGGAGCGGCCGCCGCGAGATGGCGCCGTCCCCATTGCAATGAGCGGCCTCCGCCGCCTTTCCCCGGCCGGGGCGAGGTGAGCGTTGCGAAGAAGAATTTCTTTGTTTTAGCGTCACTTCTCGTCACCGTGGCCCTGTCCGACCACCCCGGACCGCGGCTGGCCCTGGTTCTCCTCACTCGGGCCCGCGGGATGGCGGCCGGGCCCGTCACCCCGAGCTCCCCGATGAGCCGAACGTGGCCGCTGCCGCCAGGCCGGCCCTGCTCCGTGAGGGGACAGGCCCGGCCGCCCAGCGATGGCCCCTCACGGGCACCTGGCTCCTTCAACAGTACGAAGCGAGCACAAACTGGCTTTGGTTCCTTGTCCGTAGTGGTTTCGCAAGGTACAAGCCCAATCCTGTGGGTTCCACCAGTTCCCTCCTGACGTTACTCGCGACGATTCACCCAAAAGCAGCTGTAGTGGTGCCGAAGCTGTTTGTGGACTTTCTAGATTATACTAAATACACTTTGAAAACAAAAGAATACATTAATAGTGTGGCCAGCAATGTGGAAAAGATTATACTTAAACAGGCTTTGAAAAAACCATGGGGGAGAAAAAAAGATTTTCCACTTTATTATCTTTTAGCTAACAGATTGGCCCTATGAAGGGAAAGCAAACATAAACTTGAAAACAACCGAATGGTGGGCATAACTGCACTTTTGAAGAAACATGGGTACTTTTGTGGGGTTGACAGAAAATCCCAAGTTAGATGTGTAGGGACATACAGATCACCAATATAAATGCAGCATCAAATTCATTTTCTTGCTTCCAGCAAAAGATCGTACTTGTGCCGGGTGCTTTCAGACGATAATATGCATTTCTTGATAGAAGTTGGGTTTTTCAGCACTTACAGATTTCTTGAAGGTTGTTGTTCCTCCTGGATTTCATTCACAGTTAAAAGTATCTGGATACCCTTATTGATAGGAACAGCTGAATCTTTTTTAGAGTCCTGCTTATTTGGCCTCATAGTCATTCATGGCAAATGCGTCACAAATTAATTAAGTGTTCTGGGAAACAAGATTTCCTATCATCCCTTCTACTGGTTGTTGCGATTCAATTTCATTGGTGCACCTCTCGTTGATATAGTGTGAGACACAGTAAACCTTTACAGTCTCTTTTCCATTTATTTTTCATAAACATCTGTTAATGTCAGTTCTAATTCACTTCCTCCTTCCACTAAATTTTATTTGATCTATATCCTCATGAATGTCTTTTGCATGTTAATAACTGTTCTTGCCCTACCTCGAAGCTTCTCCATTCCTGCTTTATGATTTGTCAAAAGGGGAGTCTAGTTGAGACAGTGGTATTAAAAACATGGAGGTGGAAAGCGGGGAGGGCTGATGTAATGCTGAGTACAGGTAGGATTGCTGCGCAGGATAGGGGAGGTTGTATTGCCTCTGCCATAACAGTGGCAAGTCTGTATCTCAGTGCAATTGGTGTCAAGCCCTACTGACAGTAGCTCCAAAGGCATGTTGAAAATTTGGGAGTGAATAGCCATTAAAACATTGAACACCTTGGGAAAACCTCACCTGCAGGGATAACTTTCAGGGCAGCTTTATGAATTTAAGGAAGATTTGATTAGAGTCTTAAGCACCTTACAGAAATAATACAAATTTGATGATAAAGCAATCTTCAATCTGCTAAAATAAATGTAAACAGATAGCTGAGGGCAGTCAAATGTACATTTACAATAAATTGCAAAATCCTAACAGGATGATTTGCTGTCAGAACATCTCTCTGGAGGCTTTGGTGGCCATCCATCCTTGGGAGTTTAAATGTGATCTACCTAAAAATCCTGTAATTTAACATGGTTCTACATTTCCTGAGTGTCTTTGGTAACAAAAGGAACCAGAACCAGAACTCTAAAACTACAGTTTATTTCTGTAAGACCAGCGAAGGCAGCCAAGCAAACACTTCTAGGTAATAGGTGCAAAAAAAAGAACAATCTGTATTATGGAAATAATATTTAGAACAGCTGAGACTGAAGAAGTGACCCTGGCCCAGAGACTATTCCAAGACATTGGATGATTCTTCATGCAGCTAAATTCCCTGGGAGGTTGTGAGCAATGTTTAGTGGGCATAAGATGCAATCCCATTTCCTTTGGATAAAAAACACACTTAAGCTCACACGCTGTCAGATTACAGGTGTGCATACTGGAAATGAAAGGGGAAGGCATGTTTCCAAACCTAGTCAGTACTTTGCTAAAATTCCCTATGGTGATACAAACTCACCCTGGGATTTTACACCCAAATGTGGATAACTGAACTAGGATCCTTACTGATTCCCTTCCAACCCTATCTATCTATTCATCGTACCTAACTTGGCCTGAGGCAAAACGTCTCAGCCTTTCCTCATGGGCAATGCCTGGGACTGTGGAGGATGTGCTGCTTCTTAGCACAACCTCCCCAGGTCTGCTAACTCCTTGGGCCATCCTGGGAATTTCTGCTGTGCTTTCATCTGTTCATGGTATTTTCATTCTATTCGGTAACATGGGAAGGAAACACAGGCAGTGTAAGAGGAGGAGGGAAGCAATATTGGATGATGTCTCTTACCCCAAATTACAGCAACGCCAGACCAGAGTGTGAGCTCTGGTAACGATCTTGTGTGGGTGGTGCTGCTGAGGTGAAGAGCAAACCCAGTATCCTGATGGCTGTATAAGCCAGCACTGGCTTGGATAATGCCTACCCAGGTAACTTTTGCACCTGTCTTGCAAACTTTTGATCAGTGTTGCTGTGCAAAGGTCTTTCCTTGCTATTTCCACCCTAGAAGGGCTGCATTTTACTAGGGAGGAAACTGAATCCTGTAAACCAAGCTGTGTGTGATGTGAATGAGTAAACTATGGGAAAACATGAGACACAACACTAGCCCCAATATGAGAAAAAACAAACAAACTTGATATTTACCTGCCCAGTCAAACAGGACAGAGTTTAAGATTCTCTTCTTGCTACTAGCATAGAAAAACCTGACCAGACCTGACCTAAATCCCTTTGAAATGACTGTACGTTATTGCCCCATTCCTTCAGGTTTCTCAGCATAGATGCAACTATGCAACTGGGTAGGTGGCTGCTGCTAGTGTAACAGTTTGGAAAGGAAATAAAAGACCCATTAATCCCTTGAAAAATCCACGTGTGTTTCGCCTTGGGGCTCTACACTCAACGTGACCTCAGTTTGCGTCCTTTATTCACACAGAAATGTTCTTGTCTTTAGCCCTGTTGCCAGGAGTTCATTTCTCTGCTGGGCTCTGCTGTTAGCCTCCTGGTAGCCCTTGCCAAGGGCACTTTCACTGAATGTGCCTTCTGTTGGCACCCTGTCTTGGGAACTGAAGATCTGCAGCATACCAAGGGCTAGTCACAGCTTCTGCAATGGGGTTTTTTTTTTGGTAGCTTCTTGTGGTTTTTTTTCCTTAGTGTTATTTGTCTCCTAACTTCTTATTATCTCAAAGCTGATTGTTTCTAATCCCCCCTTGAATCTGACACTCCCTTTGTGTTTTTCTACCATGCAGTATTGCTATTCTGAATGTTTAAAGATTTGGGGTTCTGCTTTCAATTTCACTTTGCTGTCCCATTGCATCTTCCATCTCTGGCATTTAGTTTTGAGGTATAGTTTCCTGTGAACCTGCTGCCTCTAAGCCTTATTCTCACTGATTCTGCTCGTTTGCTCCAAGGATGTGTTTTCCATGTAAAGCCTCCATCTGTGGACTAGAATATCTGTGCAATGCACGTATGTAAGAGGTAGGGCCTGGAGGGCAGCCACGGGGCTAATGTGAATAGGGCACATAAATACAGTTTGTGCTCCAAGCTTCTGCAGCCTTGGTCACTGGGGAATGGCAGTTTCAATGGCTTATGTTGGATAACTTCCAGAATTGTCCTTTTGTGAGACTGAAAATGGCACTGAGAGGTTTCCGCATAGCTCATGCAATTACCATAAACATTTGAATACAACTAACACATTGAGAAGACATAGCTACCATACAGTATGTCTGAGCCATGGGCACTTATCCAAAATAGTAATTCTCTCAGTGCACTTATTTCTTTGGGGTGATGATGATGAGGGATTTCCTTTAACATCTGTAGAGGACACCTGGGCCTGCAATGTTCTTTTTAGAAAGGTTATTTCAACAATAGATAGATATTTTCTTGTCATTATACACAGTACAGTATCTGTTACCAGAGTCATTGCTTTAGTAAAGAGACTTTTTATTGAAGTATTATTCATTGATAATGGTCATATTCTTGCCATGTATTGCCAAATAAATATAACAATAAATGAGCAAATATTACCTCATGTGCTCATGTCTGAGAACCTACAGTCACTGAAGGTTATCAGTGCAGACAAACTGTAAAATAGCCAGACAAGAGGTTAATCCTGCGAAGTGCTTCACTTGCTGCAAGGTGTCTGTGTCTACAGGGGTCCCAGCAGATGTATTTGTCAGTGGTGGGCTGCCAGCCTCTTTCACAGACACAGAGCTCTGACAAGGTAGGAAGCAGGCCCAAAGATGGACAACACAGATCATATGTGCCACATAAAAGTAGCCACCTCTTTGAATTTCAGAGGTATGGTCACTAATGGCCACTCCCCCTACAGCTATTTGAAGCCTTTCCTGTGCCTTTCTCTTGTTCCAGGTGCGTGTATGACCCATTCCTGTAGCATCTAGGGATTCTGTTATGTTGATGTCACGTTGTTAATGTTTCCATGGGAAATGCACCAGAAAAAAACTTGGTTCACCTATCTTTGTTTAAATATTTATCTATAATATGTAGATCTGGTGGTTTTGTACTTGGATAAAATCACACAAACCACTACTTAGGATCAAGGTTACTCTCAGGAGGCTGTTTCATATTGTGGCCAGTGTAGCCCAGGCTCAGCTGTGTGCTGCTGTTTGTCAAGCATCAAAAACCCTTGGGATTGCTGGCTGTATGAGTTCAGGGTCTCCCAGCCATGGTTCATACCTTTGCTGCGTTATGAGTTACAAAACACAGGCTCCAGGCCACTGGGTCTTTCCCTCTCCCTTAGGTGCTGTAAATATATTTTGCTCCAAGTCACGGTGCTGTCTGCAGAAGCTGCAGGCGCGTTCTGTAAGTTGCCGCCCTTGCAGTTAGGAGATGTTTAAAATACAATGTTTGTTTGTGTGTCAGAGCAGCCCTGAACATTGTTATAGGTGGTTATAATTTCCAATCTGTTGAACTCACATTGTACTGTAAAACACTTTGCTAAAAAGGTAGCATTTCTTTGGTTTGTCTTCCATGAATGGGCCCTTTAGGATGAAATGCTGCATGAACCCTTGCGTGGCGATGCTGTAAATTGCAGACAAAGTATATTCCCCCAAATACCCTACGATACCTCAGACAGATGCATACCTCAGTAGATTGATGTGGTCTTTCTGCTCTTACTGCCACAAGAAGACCTGTTGTGCGGGGGTCGCAGTTACTGCTAGGCAAGAGAGTCCCTGGGATATGGAGGTGAACCCTGGGAGAAATTCATTTGCTTTAACATCCTTCATCAGTAATCACATGAGCAAACTTTGTATTTGCAAAATATGGCTCCTAGCTTCAAAGCTTTTCTGACAATTTTCTGCCTCACTTGTTTGGTGATAAACTGGGCAAAGGCTCACTTTGGCATGCTGGAGAACATTTTCTCCATTGGAGGCAGGAGGAGCTTGCGTATTAATTATTAAGGCAAGAGAAAGATACATACCCCACTCAGCTACCCCAGCCTGGTGGGTAAATAAGTGCAATGCAAAAATACTGAGGTACAGAGGATTTTTTGCCTAAAAGAGAGAACAGAGGGCTTCTGTTGCTCACTGGTGTCCATACGTACCGTGAGTGTGAAGCCTCGCTTAGCCTCTCAGTGAGCCTTTCATCTGCCATTGCAATCAGAAGACCTTCATGTTAGATGGATACACTTCTACCTATGTGCACCTATTTAGTCTGCCATCTTAGCTCCATGGTTGCAGGGAGCCCTCCTGCTATTAACACAATGTGCAAATAAAGATTTGCAATTAGATTCAAATTTTATGCTTTGAAACAGGTCTGACTGTATTCCCTAAGTCAAGATTCTCCCGTACCCACTCCTGCCTTGGATTTGAGCTGTATTTAAGCAGGGTCATCAAGCTCTTGAAGGTGGGTGTGTTCTGCTTCCCTTGCCAAGGTTGGTTGCTGGCATTATTGATACTGAGGTTGAAGTAGGTTCTAGAGTGCTGTGCTGAGTCCAGTCCTGGGGCTGTCCGGCTCAGTTGTGAAAGACAGATCCTGCCCAAACAGGGCAGGATCACACATGGGCATTGATCAGATTATGGATCTTGTAGACCTGAAATTATTGCTGGATACAAAAGCTTATACTTCTTGAACAGCAGTTTCTCTCCTCTTTCATAAGCATTCCCAAGTGAAGAGACACTTACTCTTAATTCCAAAGAAGGAAAGCTGGAAAGATCAAAGTCTTTCAAATGGCAACACTTTTTTTTCCCCCACCAAGAAACCAGTAAGAAAAACAAAGGTAGATTTTGGAAAATGTTATTAGGCTTCCACCTTAGGAAAAAAAAGTAATTATTTTGGCAATTACTTATTTCCAAAGGATTAGAAGGTAAGAAAAGGTAGTCTGTTCCATTTTGTAGTTTAAAGCAATTAGAAAGGCCCAATTTTGCAAAATTCTGAACTCTGGTAAAGGTATCAAGGGTCCCTCTGGGATTTGGTATCGAGGGTCCCTCTGGGATTTACACATTCTTCCTAGTTTCCTTTGCAAAATTGCAGGTTTTGTATTCATAGCTTACCTCTTCTTCTACTGCTCTCCTAAAAGCTGCTATGCTGGTGATTTTGAGGTGTTCCCATTGACTTTCTAGGTGTTCACTCAGACCCTCATGAGGAATCAGTGAACTACACTGACTTGAAGTCTTCTTCCTTGCCCAGATTTCTGCTGACTGAAGAGGAGGAGGGAAAAACAGGAGCCTTACAACAGCTCCCTATCACTGCTGTGTAATCCCAGTTCAAGCCTTTGGTGGCTCTAGGAAAGTGGCAGGAGCTCTGCTTGGCACCATTAACCTTCACTGTCAGGGTGAGCCTGCAGGAAGAAGAGGCTCTCCAGCTTATTGCTTTGACCCCGTAACATGCCAGGTTAGTACTAGTTTAATTCCAGTAAATTCAATACAGTTACACCAGGGATCAATTTGTTCTGAAGTTTTTTTGGTGCGTTCATACATAGAAGTGTCAGGTATTATTAGCAAAAGAAGTTTATCTTGTGAGATAGTATTAAGAAGCTGATGGAAGTATGATTTTGTTTCATACTGGCAGAGAATATAGGAGATGCTGTTTGACTCCCTTCACAGCATGGAATTAGCAAAATTAGACTTGTCTCCTTTGCACTAACAAGCCCCAGAACAGAATGTGAGCCATTAAATGAAGCAAACTCCTTTCAGACGCACACAAAAAAAGCTGTGGGAAAATAAATCACCTAGGCTTCCAGGAGAATAGATTATTACGGAGTTCATATCTGTAGGGCATCTACTCTGCACGGTTTTTTGTGCACAATGACATGACTTTATGGTTTTATTTACATTTTCTGAAGAGTTCACATGACTTGTTGCTATGGGGAATGCTGCAGTTGTCTGGGATACCCTTTTATATTTACACCACACACACACACACACAGAGTTCTGCCTGTATGCTGACTTGATGCTGCTTGACAAATCAGTAAGTAACTATGATGGACCTGTTAATTTAAGAGTTTGAGTCAGGTTTCAATCTAGTAAGAGTGTTGTTGGATCCTTTATTTTTCCTTTCTTTGAATTTTTCATGAGTAATGCCTTTGGAACCCAGACAAATCTGGAAGCTGGTAAATCCTGTTCTCTGAGGCTGTACATAACACTGCTTGCCCTAGGCAAGATTTGCAGAGAAGCTCATTTCTATATAGGCACCCAAATAAGTGACCAGAATCTAACTCGACCTTCAAGGACAGCCAGCACCTGGGTGCCAGTTGTCCCCTAGTCAGGTGGTTGAACATTTCTGGTAACATAGCCCTGGATAGGCATAGTGAACACTTGAAATTTTTCCTGAAATCTTTTGAAAATCTGCCCTCAAGGCTAAACCTTGAGCTGATGTAGTGGAACAGAGAGACTTCATTCATTTTCATCTGGTGGGCCTTGAATCTGGCCCAAACTAGTTTCACTTCCAAATAAAACTTAACTTCGAGTAGAAGTTAGGTGAGGACAATAAGCATAAGTTAAAATAAATAGATATTCTGAAGTCTGCCATTTCAAAACATGCCTCTGTGGAAGTTCAGTTCACAGACTCTCTGTTAACACAGTGAGGAGTAAACAATAATGTTTCAAAGTATTCCTGGAAATTTCCTCCCACGGCTGTCACCTTAAGCACATACCTTCCTCTGCTTGGTTTTACAGAGGACTGTGCTAGGAAAGTCTTGGATTCAGAGCTTGCACCTCAGGCAGCAAGGCCTCAGGGTGTAATGAGAAAATTGCCATTTTTTCCTCAATACATTCTTTGGAGCCGGAAAGAAGTGTCCCTTCCATGACATTTCCCCCCCCTCACTGTCTCCTTTCTCCCCCCCCCGCCCGCCCCGCCCCTTTAAACTTGTCAAGATACCTGGCTTCCAAATGTCAGAAAGGAGCCTGACACTACAAAGTTTTAGAACTTCATCAAATCCTCAGAGAACTGGTTGAATGCTACAAAAACATTGCTCACGTCCAAATGACATTATTTCAGTTCTGAATGACTGTGCATTTTGACCACATTCATGTTCTTCATTATTAACTAATCTCAGATGTTCACACTAGACTACTTTTGCTCACATGCATGTTTAACGAATGACTGTCTTTCAGAGGAATTGAATAATTAGACATTTGTTCCCAGAAAGAGTATTAACTACATGTCATGTATTATCCGTTATTTCATTAATTATTTATCACTTGTAATCCTTATTTAGGAAGTTCTAGTTATCCAGTCATCCAAGAATGGTATCATGCAACTTGTGCCATAATTTTGTAATCATATAAAGTCATGAAAAGCTGTCACTACTTCTGGAAGATGGTGCTGCTGCCTGCCCATTCTTGTCCCTCATCCTACACTGTCCCTTCTTTCACCACAACTCACTTGCTCTTTCAGAGAAGGAGGCCAAGAAACTCATCTAGGTTAAAACTAACACTACAACGGAAAATCTGGGCCAGACAAATGCTTGTGTTGGTGCACAAAGGAGCTGGCAGGACATGAAGTGCGCATGAGTTTTGGGGAAGAGAGCTTGACATTGTCTTCTGGTGGCCTGCGTAAACTGGCTTAAACTTATTGAGAACCAACATTGTAAAATTACTATTACCCATTCCTGAGGAGGAACTGGTGTGTAGCCAAAGCAACATGTTTGTGAATGCCGTAGATGGCAAACATGTTTTAACTTCTAGATGTGGAAGCTTTCTCTTGCAAGGGCAAAGGGATCTCCTAGGTGTCCTTGGCAGGCCTGTGGCACCAGTAGTCCCCACCATAGCACTGTATGCTAAATTTTCAAGTGTGATTGAGAGTGTGGCCTCATATACAGACACTGGCCAGTGTTTCTCTGTCCCCACTGGAAAAGTTGGCCTAATTTTATCAACAGAAAAAAGATTGAAATTTATGAAATGATGACTTTGTATCACGTTAAGCTTTCTGTCCAGTCCAAGTTGGGACATTTCTGCCCACAAAATGGCTTTCTCCTGCCCTGCCCCTATGTCCCCAGTGCTGTCACCCCCTGCATTTCCTCGTACATTCATAACCCAGTCTAATCACACAGGCTGGCAGCCAAGTGTATGTCGCTACAGAGAGAGGAACACCACTGGTTTTTAAAATGCAAGTTATTCAATAAAGAGCAGCATGGCAGAGCATAGATACAAACCCAGCACACTTTGAGGCTCTTACAAACTATAACAAAGCACAGTGTCCAATGCATCACCCTTTCTACCTATGTTTATAAAGGCTTCCTGGCAGTTTCCCTCAGCTTGGCCCACAGGACTTCAGTCATTGCCCTCTGCTACTCACTCAAGAGCCAAGCACTTACTAAATGAGAAAGAGAGTAGATAATGAATAGCAACAACAGAGTTAATTATTTTCATTTCTGGGTCAGGAATAGGCTGAAACACAATCAGAGATGTAAAAAAAAATTAGAAACAGCATGGTGGTTAGAGGGAAAACAAAGAAAGCCCAGCATAGTGCCAATTACTAAACAGCCTAAAGAGGAAGAACTTTGGTGGCAATGACTGCTGATCAGCCAAGGTACTCTTGAAACAGGTAACTGCATCCTTGCATTTCACATGACACTAGGCCCTTGACCTGTGTAGTTGCCCCATGCAGAGTGTTTCCTTCAGTTCCTAATGAAATAGGGCTCCGGTCTGGCTTGTTTTGCAGGCGCAGCTCTGCTGCTGGAAGAGCGGGGTTCCCCTTCTTGGCATGCCTTGTCCGCTCACTCTCCCTTTTGCTTTTCTTATTGTTTTATGGATTGTTGACTTTTGGTTACATATCTACTTGTTCCCCTCCCAATCCTGCCCTGGAGAATGCACACAATGAGTCTGGACTTCTATTTCTCTTAACTCTGGGATTAAGAAACAAAGCAGCACATCTCAACAATGCACATTGTTTTTTGACCTTGAGCAGTTTATTTGTGACTTTGATTTTGCTGTCTCCACCTCCAGTGTCTCCAGTAACCTCAAGTCTCTTGAGCCCCTCCCTCTCATTTGCTCTCCACAGTCTCTTCCTACTTTGTGTTCCCAGAACTGCTTATCATTCAGGTAAGGGGAAGCATCAGTTTACTAGAAAGGGAATTACACATTTAAACATCACGAGTCTGACACATATTGATTTTTATTTTAGGAGGTAACATGTAAAACACATAAATAAAATGCAGGCTTTGGCAGCTTTCTTCTAGGTCAGGTTGCAGCCACTCTATCACTGATATCTGATCATAGCAATGTTCACAGACTGTGCAACCCACCTCCCCACAGTGACCCAACTGCAGAATTTCTCTGAAGATTTAATTCCTGCTGGGTGATTTGCATCACAGCCTTGTGTGTGTGCATGTTTTTAACTCCAAAGTGGTGGTACAGTGACATACCTCCAGCCCTCTATACTGCTTTGCGTCTGAATCAGAGCCTTTCCCTCTGTGGTATCTTCTGCCCTGGATGGCTTTACAGACAAGATACCGTGTTACTGCTTAAGTCCTCTTTGAACCTGTGTGCTGAGAGTGACTCTGTGCTCCAGGCACACCTACCATATTCAGCTAGTTGTCCTGTACCATGGCTGTTCATCAGCCTGAATCTGTGCTAAGGCTTGGGAATGGCAAATCTCAGCACCCAGGCATGGAGACACCTTAAGACTGCTGGGAGGCTCACACAGTGCTGTGGAGTGAGGCCAAAAGCGGGTTCAAAGAAGAGCTGTATGTACTGCTTCAGGCATGTGGCCCCCTTAAGAAAAGAAGATGCAGTTTAAGGCCCATCAGCTGGATGTGCCTCACAGCTGCAGGGCTGAAGACCCATTGGCTTCCCCTGCAAAGTCTTTAGGATTAACCCAAAGCACCTGCAGCCCTACTGCAGTGGGTTAGAGTTTTGCATTGTCTTTCGGCTCAGTTTCCCTCTGTAGCACAAGGGCAGCGTTACCTTTAGCTGCCCAATGAGATCTGCATGGGATGATGATTTACAGCTCTGAACAGGGTCTTTGTGGGCATGTGGTAGGTGCTAAGGAGAATGTGTTAGGGGGATTGTCCTTGTAAGATCAAATTCCTTTTGCTGACCTCTTCTTCTGCCTCTGAGGACAGCCAAGCTGCCAGCAGTGCTGCAAAGGGGGTAGGTATCTGTGCATTTGCCTCCTCTGTGAGTGACTGCAGTCTGTGTTCAGTGAGTGCTGTGTTTGTTTAGTTCCCTAGTGCAGAATGGTCTCAGCTTGAGCTAGGTGAGCCCCTTCCTGACTTCTGCTTGCTGGCTGTCACGTACTTCCATCCATGTAGTTGGTGTATAAGCTACTGTGGAAAAAATAGCTCCGTTCTGCAGAAACCTGTTGTACCCTTTATTGCTCTAACTCTGCACCCTGTGTTTTGATACCAACTTGGTTGTGGCCCCTGCTATTTCACTTGCTGTTTGTGCTCAGCTCCTGACTGCTTGAAAACCTTAACGCTGACCTGTATTTATTGACAATTGAGCTTTTCGTGGTTTTGTGAAAAAGTACATACTGCTTTTGATCAAGAAGGGAATTAACGCAGAAAATCAGCACAAGTTGTCTACCTTTTGAAATCTTAAGCATGAGGCTTTCTTTTCATTTAATGTCTTTTTCGAAGTTGCTATTTTAAAAAATCAGAAAAGCTTTTTGTACTGCAGCATACATCTAGGAAGGGTTTTTTAAGTATCAGTGTAATTCTTAGAGGACCTTTTTTAACAGAAATACTTCTACCAATGCTGTTCTTGAATTTACTGTGAGCTGTGCTGAAGTAATACAGAAGATCAAAGAAAGTAACTTTACTGCCTTCCAGACAGCAGAAGTTCACAGGTCTTGCCTGTGACCATACCTTTTGTTACAGATTGGCCTGACTTCACATGAGGGAAAGAGTGAACAGAAATAGCTGACTTATACTGAAAAAGAAAGAAAAAACATTGTTGTTGGGTTTGAGGAGCTACCACATGTTGTTAAAGGCCCATCACCCCTAAATATCTCTAGCTGATTGCAAGACAGCTTCAAAGGCCCAGAGAACTTTGTACTTAGGGTGTAAAATGAAATTTTTAGGCACTTGGCTGACAGTGGAACTTGGCTAGCTAATTCTGTGGGTAGTTCTTGAAACTGGCAGGGGTTATCTATATTGCTCTTGTAGGCTGTCTGGGGCCTGAATGGCAGCGATGCATCTCTTAATGGATTCTCTTACCCTTAGTAACCTGTTCTTAGGTATTTTTATTTCTTGACTGTTCCTAAGAGGCAGTCCAGTCAACATGGTATAAAGCAGTTGTTTTCTGCTCTCATTCTCTGTATTTTAGTAATTTACCAGTAAGAGGCCATAGGGTTTCCTGGAGAAATCTAGGTGATGACAAGTAAAGCCTACTTCCAAGCTGAGTCTTTTTGGAACGTGCTTTTGAAACCTTGAAAAGTTTTCCTGAAAAAAATCAGACTCAGACTAAGGAAGTATTTGAATCAATATTTTATTTAAGTGTTCAGACAAAGGAAAAGAGAAAACAAAGGAAATTGATAGCATTAAAGAAAGCTATGAGCATATTGTATATTGCTATGTGAATGCTTTCAGCAGAGGATATATAGCTCTGAATGTGTTCAGATCTTAAAATACTATTATTTTGAAAAGTGGAAATAAGAGAAAGTATCTGATGCTGTGTGAATTGTTGCCAATCTGTATGAGCCTTAAGTTCTGTAGTCCTCAGGGTATGAATCAAAATGCAAGATGCTGCATGGGGTTGTTTTGAGACTCTTAGGACAATGCACGAAGGCTATGGCATGGCCAGATCCTTATTCCAAGTTATCAGCTGACTCAGATCTGCTTCAGCCGTGAGGGTCCGTGCTGTGCCAGTGCCCTGCTCCCAAGACCTTTCCTGAGAGCAGGCAGCTCCTGGTAGTCCTCACCTTACTTTCTGCTTCACTCTTAGTTATCCAGCTGATTTATCAGGTGTGCAGCACTTCTTACTCTAGAGGTCAGTATAATATTAAGAATGGAAATGGTGCATATCCAATTCTTTTTCCCTGATGAGATGTTCCAGGGTGAACTCTAAATTATACTCCTTCCCGTGTAAGATGGAAGAGAAATTTCATACTGGGGAAATGTACTTGTAAAAGCACAACAGCCAATATGGGAAGCTCAGAGGGCGTTAAAGAAAACAATCATTGAGCCTCTTTGTTGAATGGAAGTTATGAATGCACTAGTAGTAATTTTCTCAAGCCATAGACAATAACATAATGTGAGTGGGTGATGGAAGAAATTACATAGGGTGAAATTTAGAGAGCTGACAGCAGCCTATGCATCACTTAAGACCTATTTCTGAGGACTTAATTGCAGCTTAAATAGCACACAGGCCTTGTGCTCATCTTCTGCGTAGAAACAAATTCCATCTAGAATGAACACCATGAGCAGAACATGGAAAATGTAATCTGATCAGCTGTAAAACTCCTGCTTTGGGGAAGGGGTGTTCTGTACTGAGAACAGATGTGGGCAATGTAGATTTATGTTGTAGCACGCACACTATAAAGGTCTAATGTTGTGTTTCACCATAGGATGCGCTGATGTTAGTCCAAAGAGATGCCATGAGAATATCAATCTTTAAACAAATGGGAAAACTGAGTAATGAGCACACCCCAGGCATTGTGGTAATCTACTCCATTTGTGTGTGAGCTGCGTGGCTGATAACACTAAAAGCAATCCCACTTATAAGTGCTTTGGAGGCATTTATTTTACTTTTGGGCTTGCTTTCTACAAATATTCAGACTTGGTGGTATGAATGCTTACAAAAGTAAATTTTCAGCTTTGTTGTGTGACTATATAAGAGAAATCAGAACTGGATGGTCACATGTGTCTTTGCTACAAAATGGTTGCATGCTGGTTTAGTAAAAGAAGAGAAGGAGCTCTGTACAGCTTCTCTGAGAGAGCTCAAGCTAGCAAGCCACTTTGCATAGTGAATATTGAACACTTAGTTTTTCAGTCTCAGAATGTTTTTAAAAAAGTATGGTGGGCAGAATAAAACCTGAACCCATTGAACTCTTTCCTATCTTTACATGCTTGGATTTCTTGTAATATTTAACTTTTTCTTTGCATTTCCTGGACTTAGGTTTCTTAGTTCTGAGATAATCAATATTGCTTTTTAAAGTATTTTGACATATGTTCCCGATAAGCATTTTCAGCTTGAAGTCCTAACAAATGTTATTTCTGTCAGAAAAGGTAAATTGAAGTAGTCTCCTGATAGCCACTTTGAAAGCAGAAATAGAGGTGAAATATTAGGACTACACTAATAGCACTTTTCAAAACACAAAGCTTGATAGATTTAACTGTTTTCTTTTTAATTGAGAAGCAACCTGCAAATCATTGCTGTTCTCTGGAAGGAGATCTGTTATTCAGATGTCTGCTAAATGGTTTGCATGAATTCTATTCTGGTTCTGGGTTTGTTCACAAACCATTCACAAATTGTCTACTTTTATTATTCACAGTGTGTGATTGGGCATGTGGTATATTTTCTGCTCTCTGGTTTAATGACTGAAACATTTTGACAGGGAATAGCAAATGGTGAATGACAACTAGTAAACAACGTGCAACTTGGGGCATTTGCAAACACTTTCAAGAATATTAACAATCAGAAGAACATTGCTGAAGCCTGGGTAGTCTGACCTCTATGAATGATAACAATTCACATCTGAGCCCTTTAGTTACAGATGCATTTGAGTCAGTTTGTCATTTGTCCACCTCTTAAGTTTGCAGGCAAAATCTTTGCCTATGAATGATGCGTCTTTCAGTCAATTCAAGCCTTGAATTACTTGTAAATAAAATCTAATTCTGAAACTTGGCCAAAGGGGAGTAAGTTCTCTGATTTCTGTATAGGAATGATGAACTAAAATAACATAGCGCTGTCCTCTAGGACTGTTGACACAGAGGCAGGTACCACATTCTTGTTCAGTGAGGTTATAAATGTGGTGCTGAAGTGAGTTTGCCTAGCATTAGAAACACGGCATCTCTGAGATACAAGACTAAGTTGTGGTCATTTAAAGGTATCTGGTACTTTTGTTCGAGTATAAGAATTAGTCTAGTTTTATTTGATAAACCTCAATCTCTGTTTCCATGCAAAACCCATTGAGCTGCTTCACTTCTTCAGTTGGCAATTGAAAAATAACCCTATTCCAGTCCAGAAAGTTTTGAAATGGTGGATGGTGAAATTCTCACACAGAATATGTGCAATTTTTTTTTTTGCCGCAGCCTGGGGTTCTTGAGCTGTATGAATGATTAAGATTTTGTAACACTGCAGGCAAAATTCTTTCCCTTGATCCATGCTGTAGATATCTTTTGCATTTTCTGCACACATGGTACTTTCATTTCCATCAATGGGAATTCCACATGCTGAATAAGGAAGAAATATTTGCATTTGGGATAAGTGCCTTATTTGGGCACTTACTAATACTTACTCACTTGGGCAAAGCTCCTACTGACTTTGATCTTGTTGGCGAGCTGCCCACTGGATTTGAATCCCTGGTTTGAAGAGTTGGTAAGTGGCATTTTAATGGTAAGGGTCAGCAATAATTGCCATACAATTTTTCTTTCATTCCCCACCACAAAGTTATCATCTGAAGTAAGGCATTGCAGTTCTTTTTGGAAGATTAATAGTTCCCCGCTAGTAACAGATTTTTCCATTAGCCAGAAAGCGGTACACCCACTGATGAGTTTATCATTTGAACTTTGAATCCAGTCGGGAAGTTGAGACGTAAACTCTTCCATGATGGTGATTTGTGGTATATTTCCAGTTTTCAGGGTCAGGTTATTAACCAGCGTAACAGTGATATAAGCACATGCCGTAGAGAACATGAATCAGAGGAAGCATCTGACAAAGACCTCACTGTGCAGGCAGCTTTGCTAGGAGGCTGTGAAAGTCTGACGTGTGTCGTGAAGCTCCAGGTGTCAGGTCTGAAAATACCACAAGTATTAACAACCTGTGTATGTGTATATAAAACTTTTCTTGGCAGCATTTTTGGTACTTGGAAGATTTTATGCTATGGACTGTTTAAGGAAGGATTTTCATTTTGCTGTAAGATATGCAGTTCCTAGAGTTTTTCTTTGCTTTTCCCTATCAGTTTGAGGGAGAAAAACAGTGACAAGAAACCAACCCAACCACCTGTATTGGATAGCTTGTAACTTTTTACATAGGAGAAGTGTTTCTCACTTCGTATTTGATAACAACGCTCTAGGTTCCTGTTAAAATTAAGAAATTGAAAGAGCATAATTGTCTGCAAATTTCTAATGCTTGTCCCGTCATGCTGAAAGTACTGAAATGTAAAACATTCTGGGAGAAAACCTATCGTGTAAAAGAGAATATTTATCTGAGCTGTGCTAACACTGGAAATCGTAACCCATAGAAAATTCTGGTATTCTGACAAGTTTCTGTCCTGACCTGGAATAAATATTGAAAATATTTATGAATAGGGAGTTCTGAAGAGCAATATAGTGTAGAAATACTTAGCCTTTTGTTTAGAACCAGTATAATGTTATATGCCTTGGGAACATGTTATGGAAATTGTAGTTCAGGTATCTCTTGCCTCTATTCAACTGCAGGGGTTGGATAGTTTTGCAGCGTGATGTATCCCATGCTACACTCTGTTTTATGGCTTCCACAAAATACTAAACATGGAGAAGAAACCAGAAGGTGCTTCCTGTGGCAAATTCCAGTCTGGCAAAATCTGCTTTTGTTGGTTTTTTTCCCATTGCAAATTGCTTTGAGGAAAAAACTCCCAATCAGATCTAATAATATGGAATTCAACCTCTTATTTAATAGTTGTACTCAGAGTTATGGTATGGCAAGTTCTCTTTCTATCTGCGCTGTAACGATCTGTTCAGATCTCCTGTGTTAGGGGAAAAAAAAGTCTGTCCTTTAACTGCATTCCAAATAATGCTACATCCCACTTCTGTAGTGACTCCTACTCAAGTTGATGTAGACTGCAGATTTAAGGGTGATTCATATGCACTGAAGTCACACAAGTTTTGTGGACTAGCTGAAGAGCATGTGAGACTTACTAGTACTTGGGTTGGGCTTTAGAGAAGAAACATTTCCGTTCCGGTCGCTTGAGCCATGCCTGGGGGTCAGGAGGTGAAGCCTTTAATTGCAATTTTCCAATGACCTGCCTCTCTCCACTTCTGCATGGTGGCTCCTCCGCTTTCCACCTGGGAAGAGAAGGTAGTCCCCATTGAGGATCTATTCTCATATATTTAAATATTCAAGCACTCTAAATATTCTCTAAATAAAATATGCACAATGAAATTTCTGCATATTGCATGCAATTAATTCTGTGCATTGTAAATGTGGAAGACTGAAGCACTGGGAGAAGAAGCCCATTCTCACAAGCATCCTTGCTCCTCTGAAGGCTTTGCTTTAGCCGCTAGGTGATGCAGCAGCTTCTCTTTGTGTCATGGGAAGTCGTGGAGGGAGAAGCTTGGAGACTCTGGCATATAAATTAAGAATGAGTAATTGAAGAAGATCCCCACTCCTCTAGAAGCAATACACAGGCTAGATAATAGGCCTTGGGAAACTAACGAGATGATAGGGTTTCCAACTTTGTGTTTTGTAATTGCTTCAAATGAAACCCCATTAGAAACAGCTAGTCTGATTCTCAAGTGATATAAATTGTCATATATTTTTAGGTTTAAATAGCACTTGGCTGGTCTACTCCAGATGTAAACTCTGGCCTAGATTATGTGATAGCTATCAGCTTGGAATGGAAAGTTTAGCACTACTTTTACAGGCAAATTTATTTTAATGTATTATCAGGAAAATCCAGCATATTTCCAGGTATTGTGTATCTGAAAAAATAATCACCAATACAAGACTGGTAAGAAGACAGAGTTAAAGTAATGCATGTATCCACATCATCACTGCTCGGGGCAGCTAGATGAAACTTGAACTCAAGCCATGTGCTGGTAACAGGTAATCTAGGGCTGGATGCTCCGAGCCAAGGGCGTCTTCAGCTTCCTGAATCCAAAGAAAGAGAAAGGTATCATATTTTTCAGTGGCTGCCGAAACCCACACGGAACTGGAAATAGCTTTTTTGTAAGAGTAAAATGAATCGGATTTAAAAAGATTTATCCTGTGAGATATTGTGATTCTTATTGGAAAGAAAATTAACAAATGATTTGTTGTTCATTCTAGCTAGATTCTAATCTACCTTAAATTCAGAAGAAATCACAAATTTGGCCCTTAATATTTCCTCTTAACTGGAGTTCAGATGACTGTTGAACAGTCTGTTGCTATAGCCCTTTCCAACAGTGTTGTTTTTATAGATCTTTCACCTGTGTTGAAAGAATTGTCTTATTCCTGGCTCCAAGGCCCAAGGGAATTGGGTCATGGTATCTGAAGTCTGCAGTGATGCAAATTTGTGGGGGTAGGGAAGTTTACTTGTCTCTTGTTTCTACTTTTCCATGGTGCATTTATTTTCTAAAGTAGGAGGAAGAAAACCAAACAGAGCAGGATTAAAATGGGAGGGAGAAATATTTTCCAATAACAATGAGCTAACCACTGATCTATAGAAGATAAGATTTTTATAGGCAATAGGTCTATTTCTGACCTAATTTAAACTAATTTCAGAGCAGTCAATGCCAATATAGATTGCTTTAAAAGAAAGACTTCAAATGAGCTCACTCAGGGAATGAAACAACACTGAAGTTCTTAGATATGTGAAGCTGTGGGACTCATTTTTGGGGAATAAATTGCCTGAAAGAATTGGATTCCAGATTACTTTCCAAATTAATGAGAACTTTCCTGCATGTTTGTAGTTTTACGGAATTACATATTCAAGCAATATAGAGATGCGTGAGTAAGTAAGGGTTATAAACCTGAAGCCCTGTAGTATAGACATCAATACAAATATACTCGGCAATAAAGGATTGTTATGTTAGTATTTATATATTGATCAGTTAAAAATTATTAAAAAGGCCCTATTCAAAGACACGTGGCTTCTAATGGGACATCAGTTGATTAAAATTCTCACATCACAGATTACGAATATCCTTTCTGTGATAATAAAACATTAAGTTAACAAAGCTAGGAAAAATCTAAAAATACAATGGACTTGTTGCTTACATTTCTCTCAATGCAGACAGTGTAAATCACTGTTCATGTTATTGCTATTTACATATTACTATTTCCTATCATCTGTTTTGCGTTAGCGTTGCCACAGTTCAGTGTTTGAATCGCAGCCATGGCTGGAGACTGTTTTGCCACAATTGTTTCCATTGCCATTAAAGCGTATGAGGTATTACTAAAATTGATCTTGGTTTTTTAAATGAGTTGTTCTATCAAAATTTCAGTTTGGGGATGCATTTTATTTGGCAGCGCCCTGATGGAAAAAATGAAAGCAGTGTACTGGGAATCAAGACCAGGCAGAAAAATACAAAACAGGGGACTGGTTGAAAGCTATGTAAATTAAAAGCCCTTAGTGAAGTTGGGCTCTATTTCAGTGCCTGAGAGGTCATGTTCTCATGCTTTTGTGTCCAATCTTAATGACGAAAATTCACGTTCTTCAAATATGAAGGCCAAGGATTTCATATGAAACTCCTCTTGCAAGCATGTTAAGTCATTAATCCTGTAAAACCTGTTGTAAAATTGAGAGGG
Source organism: Aquila chrysaetos chrysaetos (assembly GCF_900496995.4). Taxonomy (NCBI): domain Eukaryota; kingdom Metazoa; phylum Chordata; class Aves; order Accipitriformes; family Accipitridae; genus Aquila; species Aquila chrysaetos. Next base: position 8,790,992 of record NC_044013.1, on the reverse strand, counting down.
TGGCCAAGAGGTGGGACAGCATACTTGCATATATTGGTAAGAACCCATTCTAGGAAAGAAAGTAATCTAAAATTTACATCACCTGGCCATCTGTGCCAGTAGGGTCTGCATTATATTCCAGGTTAAGTGAATCTAGAGGGGACTATACCCTTTTCTGGACATACTTAGACTTAATTTTTCACCTGCAGCTTATGTTAATCTACTGATAACCATGTTTCTGAAAACAGCTGAATTGAATGTGGATACACTTAAAAATTCAGAAATATTTGGTCTCATTTGCACCTCCCCCTCTTTATTTCACACTTATGAATATTGATGATTTTAGAGGAGTTCCATCAGATAGTTGCTGCTATAGCTAAGATGTTTCTTCATGTGCTATAAAAGCTTGTATTTATGTCCATTCGATTAAGACTTCAGCTGATAGAAACTGGCTATCACTGTGCTGAAAGCAAAGAAGTTCTGCTGGTATGTGCCAGGGTTTGTGGGGCTGGAGATACCAAACTGGTCTTCTACATGTGCATATCATCATTTTTGTGTGAAAGCAGGGAACGAGGAGAGGAAGGAGCAACAAACACAGTGTAAAGCATCATTCCCTAGTTCATATTTTTATTTCCTTCTACCATTCTCCATAGGTTATCTTCTCTGTCATGGATGAGAGAGACAAGTACTGTTCACACCAAAATCTGGCAATAAATCTCCTGCTTGCTTATATGTCTGCTTCTAGCTCTTTTTCTGGATACATTTTCAGAGTAGTTGCCAATGCCACTTATCAGTGAGTAGGTCTGAGGAGTGAGAATTTGAATGAGATGCCTGCTTAGAGGCAAACATGGAACACTTTAAATCACAAGCCTTGTACTATTCTTTATTTTAGGACCCAAACTGAAACATGCATCTTTCAGTATTTACTGGCTTTCCATTAGGGGAAAGGCTGTCTGCAGTTGCTTACAGCTTTTAATCTTTTTAATCATACCAGATTTTAATCATTTAGGCTGAAATTAGAAGATACACTCAAGATCTCAAACAGCAAAGATCTTATTGCCATTCACTCAGGTGCCATCACCCGTAAGGGAAGGACGGGATTTGCTCTGTTCGTAGCTGATAACATCTAGCTGACAGATTTGCACGAATAATTCATGTGACAGCATGCAAAGACACCACAGCTTGACCTGTCTTCCCCTTGAGAAGAGGGGCTTCCTGCTTTGGGGACATCAAATCTCTCATTCATACACATCATTCATGGCGGGGTACCTTCTGGAGGTACTTTCCCAGTCTGCCCGGCATCCAAACTGAGAATATGCCAGGACCTCCTGTGTACACCTAAGCCCCGTGGAGGCTGGTCCCCTGTGCTGGCGTGCAGCCTCACCTCTCTGCTGCTGAGGCAGCTTCACGGATGTGTGGGAGGTTTCAGCAGGACTCGGGCTGCTGAGGTCAAAGGCTGTTAAGATGCTGAGCCTTCTGCCACTAGACACTAAAAGGCTCAGTTTTCAAGGCCCTGTCACAATTTCATACATGTGGAAAATAATTATCCTAAAAATGTGGAGGAACAAAGGGATTTTTTTCCCCCTTTTAATCCCCTTGCATCTCAGTTTTGCATCTGTAAAACAAGAACAATATACTGCTGCTCATAAAAGTGAAGATGTGTGTTCCTCATGAATCATGCAAATGCTGTGTGATGTCCCATATTCTAGTAAAGCGTACAAGGAAACAAGCAATGCTATTGTCAGAGCTCAGCCTTGACAGAGGTGGGAGGGAAAAGGCTGAGAGATTTTTCTCATTGAGGATATCTAAGGAAAGCACTGACTAGTTGCTCTTTCTGCAAATGATTTTCACCCTTTTCACTGAAGAAGCAGGGGATCTTGAAGAAGGATGGTGTATCAGAGAAGGACAAAATTTATATTCCTATGCATAGCAGGATGGAATGAAAGTATTGATATTTTTGGTGTTCCTGAACTTTCTGAGTACTAATTAAAATGAGGTCTGCAGGCATCGTTCCTGCGGGCTTCAAGCCCCAGGATTGGCCTGGATGAAATGGTACGGTGAAGTAGGTGTTACTGGGTTTGGGGGATCCACTTGCTAATAGAGGTGACCATCATAAATTCTCATTTTTTAACAGCCTGCTTGTGGCTATGTCCCCACTTGCATCCGAGTCTGTATTCACAGACCGTGTATGCGACCAGGGCTGCGGTCCCAGCTGGTGACCACGCTGGCAGCAGAAGCTGAACCACCCTTTCCTGTTGGGATTCACGGGCATCAGGGAGGAGAGTTGCACAGCTGAGGTGGGAGCATCAGGGGAGCAGGGCAGGGGGCATGTGGGATAGCACTTCGGTAATGTGACTGTTTCAGCCTCCCGGTGAGCCCTATGATGGGTTTGTAGGGTAGGAAGGGCTCCTCATTTAGGAGACTCAGTCCTGTGCTCTCCCAGGCTCCCGCAACACATAATCCATTTTATAAATGCAGCGATTCAGGATGTTCAGTAGGTGAGTTCCCAGATATATTGCCTGTCTGATGCTGAAAAATTTCACTCTCAAATGTTCTGCTCACACAATGGAAAGTTGTGACAGCATAGGTATCCTTGAGTCTGCTCAAGTGAGGACATTCCCATTGTGCTGATATGAAGGCCACGGATGAGAAGAGGTGGTATGACTCAGTCTTATTAGAAGGTATTAAACCACTTCATCTTTTTATCCCTACAAGCATAACCTGAGGAAGGCTGTGGGTGGCTATAAGTTCACTGTCTCATTTTTCTTTGTACTTCTGCTGCTCAATAAACATTAATGCTCTGTAGGAGAATTAGAGATTTTATTTAGCTGGAGCTGTAAAAGTGCTTGCTCCCCTCAAATTTCATGTCCTTTTTTCCTTTATTCCACTGATGACTGGCATAATCTGCTCATCTCCTAGAGGGTTTTGAACTCAATTATTGTGATTGTCTCTTGCTGCCCTTGTTTTCTGTGCACAATTTCTATATTCCCATTGTCTTAGATTAAATTAGCCTAAATCCAATCCCTAGCCTTGGCAAATTTAAGCCTCAATATGGGGAAGAACATTCCTAATTTTTAACATGGGAATTGCCTTGCTGGCTTGGGAACTCACTGAGCTTTTGAAAAGCAGCAATCTTGTTTCTTGTAGGACCTCAGTAGATTTCTTGTACTTTCTGTTCTTCTCCTCATGTTCTCATCTACCCAAGACACACAGTTCATGGTTTAGCACCTTGGTTTCACAGTTCATAAAAATTGGCCTAGCCTTGCAGTTTTCACTTGAGCAAATCTTTTTTTACACTTACCTAAATTAGGATCAGGTCCTAAAACATTGAGGTATTATAACTGTATAACAGAGCAACTGCCTTTTTCAATGTAGATGACTCCTTTCCTCACAAAACTGCAAAATTAATTTTGTGTGAAATTAAACTTTGGCCCAAAATGCAGGGAGGGAAGAGTTCTGCTTATGGAGATCTTCTGTTGGGATATCTTCTTATGCCAAATGCAAAAAAACCCCTTTGAAACGAAACAGAAAGATAAGACTTGTTGTTTCAAACTACCAGATTAAAATATGCACAGATTTTTTTCGAGTAGCTTGTTTTCCCTTCTTTTATTAAACCTCTGAGGCGATTCAGTGAATTTGATCTGCATTTGCAAATTATTTCAGTTGAGAAATAAGTCCTTTTTGTGAATAAAATATTTGCCTGAAAAATATTTGCTTGGCTCTAGCAATGTAGCATATGGGCCTGTGTAATTCCTCTCCATGGGGTGTGTTTAACCCCAGGTGACAAGCATGCTGTCAGTGCTTAATAATACTCAGTGGAGAACGCGTCAGGAATAATGTTGTCATTCTTGAGATCTCAGCTTATTTTATACTTACCTGTAATGGACCCTTACTCAAGAAAGATGGGTCGTCTTGTGGGCAAGTTTGCAGGTGCAGGTTTCTCTTGTAGCTGAAAGTTCCTTTTCACGCTTTCCAACTGCCAGCCCACAAAACCCACCTGCAAAGGAGCACTGTACAGCAGAAATGCTCTTCAAACCTCACTCAACCATAAACTGAGCAGCAAGCGTGCTCTTTGTTGCTGAACCAGGCTTTCTTTAAAATTCCTTGTTGCCTCCCTGTTGCTTATTACCCTCCCATAGAGAGGGGAGAGGAAAAATGGTATAACATTTGGTAGTAAAATGGAGGAGTGATGACCACAGGATTCTGCATCCTTTAAGAACACTTCTGCTGTGCTGTGTTGGAAGCTATTTAAACTATAGGTCCAGCCCTACTTCAGAGTATGCTAATATATTAATTTTAATGACTGAAGAAACGAAGGATACTTGGATAGCTGAAGTTCTAATACAATATGTAAGACTGAATGAAAAATAAATTAATTTTAAATGGTTTGCAGACATACAAAAGGTTCATTCGCTGCATATAACATGCTCAGTAAAATATCCTTTAATGTGCTGAACTCTTCATGCTTTTCGTGAAGCTGCATCTAATTGTACTACTTCAAGTTGACTAATTCTGCCACTGCCTTCCTTTGAGAAAAACAGCATTTCAAGACCTGACTAACACTCTTAGTCATTAATTCTTAATTAATTCAGAATGAAGATTAAACTTCTGTACTGTGTATATCAACCTGAATACCATAGAGAATACATACAGTCAGGTCACTTATTTTGAAATGAATATTAGTTAATACTATGTGATTTTAAAAAAAACACAAAACCAAACAACCAAAACAAACACAAAGACCAACCACAAACCCTTAAAATATTAGCAACAGCCAAACCATTTACTAATATAAATATTGGGTTTATTGTCATATACATGTTAACATGTTATAATAAGGCTTTGTTTATATTTATACTGCATGATGAAGCTCAGCTTCCAGGAACACTTTACATTTTGAACATTAAGTATGATCTTACGATCATACCACTGTGAATGATCCACTACTGTTTTTATTTATGTTAAGAATATTTAACATTCTTTATTGTTTTCAGCTTGCCTTTATTGAAGGCGATGATGTTGTCTGCCTATCATTCTCCAAGGAGGTATTTCCCTCAACAGTTCCTAAGGACCCGAATTAAAGCTTTCTGGGATGAAGCTCACCTTTTCTTCATGATGCAAGAAATCTTGCTTCTAGAGATAACCCTTCAGATGTGGTCCCACAGTCTTTTGTTCCTGTTGTGGTTGTGAAAGTGGTCATAATAACCCGGGTTAGCAGAAACATCTATTTAGAGTGGGTCTGCTTGATATTTTACTTTCTTGTGCTGACACGACTGGATCCAGATGAGGACTTCAGTGCTTAGGGACATGGTGGATGAAAGTGTCAAAGGGTTTTCCTTTATGTAAGGACAACAGATTCAATGACTCATGTTTCTGATGATGACCGCTTGGCCCCCTTGCCCAGTGAAAGTATTTGGCCAGATTTAGGCTGGTGCACCATTTTGGCAGCATTCAGGCATCTATGGTCACTAAGAGACACTTAAACACTGTACAAGTACACTGGTACCTTTCTCCAGTGAATTTGACTTGAAATTGTATCTATTTTCATTCAGAAGGCTGGCTATAAAGAGCAGAAATATAAGGTGAACACCAATATATATACACATACCTGAATATGAATATACATATACACCTGCATATATACCTGTGCCAGAACCATTGATGGGACATCTTGATGTCTACTTCTGAGGAAAATTCAACTTTCAGTCCTGTAGGCCTTTGATCTTTGCATCAGAAGTGATAAATAATGAATTCTGGAAGAGGCTTTGTGAGCATTTTACATACAGCAGAATATGAAAAGAAATACTGTCTTTGATGGAAGCCATGATTTCATTAAAAATTGTTTGTTAACATAAGAAGGGGGTAAATTAGTTTAATCCATTTGCAATGTAATACAGTGAGAAATTATGTGAAAACTAAATGAAAACGGCTGTGACAAACTGTCCAGATTGATGGTGGGGATAGTGCTGGAAGAGATGGAGCATGGGATGTTCAGCAAGGGGCTAGCCTCTCTAGAAGATGAGAATAAAGAAATCATGTAGGGAGTAGGCTAATAAGAATTTCCAAGACCCTACAAAGACATGATTGAAAATATTCCTTTTGAAGACCTGGAATTGAACCCAAAGCCTATTTGGACATTTTAGCATGTGGCAGGTTGTGTTCTTTTTAAAATCCATCCTTTAGCAGCCTCTGAGCATCAGACTGAGCAGCTGTTTCTATCTTTTTGTCCTTTCTCTTTTTGCCAGGACCTGGCATTATTTATCTCTTGGGCAGCAGTCACTGGAAATAGGTTTCCTGATCCTTTGTGATAACTGGAAGAGAGTGGTGTCCTGAAATTTAAACCTTCTAATGAAGAGCTTAAGAGGAGAATCTAACCTGTTCAAAGGCCTTTCCACCTATTTATTAGACACAGTGCTACACAGAAATCAGCAGCTGTCAGACTGCCAGCCAGAAGACAATACAATTCTTTCCAAGCTCCTGACCATTTTTTGTTCATCTCTGGAATTGGTTGGTCTGCCTCTCGCATTCAGTCTCTTAGAATAAAGACGGCTGAATTTAAAACTATAATATCAATGCAGCTCTAGCTTCTGTGCCGGTAATCAGGACACAATGTACTGCTGAGGATGCATGCTGTATTATGCAACTCATTCAGCCTGTAATTATCCCCGATTCCCCTCCTGTTGTAGCAGAACAGCTACAGACACTGATGTGACAGTTCCAGGCTGTGTGGCTCCTGCTGCTGAGATTACAAACTATACTGGTGGTGGTGAGCTGGCCTTCAGGGATACAAAGGCTTTTAAAATTCAAGTTAGTTTATTTTTAGAGTTCTTGTGAACATGTCAAATATCCAATGTTTACAGCTCAGAAGCAAGATTTATACTGTCAGGATCTTATAATATTCCCTGGTGCTAAGTGCTGAAATGTTTTAAACCTTCCCCTTCCTCTTGGTGCTTCAGTAGAAGTTGATCTAGGCGGTTGTGTTGCTTGAAACATTAAATGGTTCCAATAACTTTTAAATTTGGGGTTGTTCAGACATCAACCGAGTGATGGAGTAAAGGAAAAGAAAGCGTTATATTGACTGAAACTATCTACTAGCAGTAAGGAAAAGCAAGTGCAGTAGTAGGTAAGGCCAGAACGACTTGTTTGACTTACAGGAGCATATCCCATCCACAGACAGCTCAGAGCTGTGCTTCCACTTCAGCCTGGTATGTGGCACTATCCTTTGGAAAGTGTGAGGGCCAAACCCAGCCATCCTGCCCTGCCCAGGAGGGAAGGAAATGGGTGGGCAAACAGGCATTTGGCAGGGGCTTGCTCCAGCAGCAGTAGTACCCACCACCAGTACTGCTTCTGCAGCTGGTGGCACAGCCAGCTGGGGACAAAAGAGCAGAGATGCCATGCTGTGACTACCTTTGTCCTCCTGCCTGTACCCTGGCACAGTTATCCTGTCCTTTGCTGTCCTACTGGATTTCATGCTATAAATGTGCCAGGTTCATCAGTCTGTTTCTTTGGACAAAAACCCACTTCCTTTCAACCCCATCCAAAGGTGCTGACGTCAGTGGAAGCCTTACTTTCCTTGAGGGGCTTTGGATCAGGTCATCAGTGTGGGATGTGGTATGTAGGGCTTCCTGTATCTTGTTAAATAGGCAAAATTGGTGCAGCCTTTCAGAGGAGAGGGGGAAAAAAAAAAAAAAAAGTACTAACAGAGATAAACACACCCTTGTGTAATTTAGGCTCCATGAAATTCAGAATTTTTTTCAGGATTCTGATATATGCAACGTTATTGATTTCCATTTTTTCCTGCTGGATCTCCAAATCATAAAATAGGAGCCATTTTGTTAATTCAGTCAGTGGCTCATCCTGGATTTCTCACTGTACAATGTTTCTGCTCCTCAGAGAGCATGGTTCACCAGGCAGGAGGACCCTCTCCTAGGCGCCAGGAAGACATCGGTTTATGCCTGAAGGCGTTTGCCCACTGGCACCAGGTGACATTTTTCTTTCTTCAGCACATACCTCCCTTCGGCAGAGCAACGGGGAGCTGAAACGGTGCGTAAGACATCCACAAGCAGTGGCTTTCTGATATTTCCAGTTGCAGCTTTTGGGGATGGATTTATAGCCTTGAAGGTGTGGGCATGTTCAAGTCTAGGCTTTTTTGCGTCGACTAAACAAAATATAAGACAACCCTGACATTTGAACCAAGACGTCTCCTCACAGGTCATGAGACCCCATAACCTTGGGTTAGATTCTGCTTTCATTTACATTTGTTTGAATTTTATGTAATGACACTGCAGCTACCAGCTAGTTCTCTGCTGGATGTAATTGAAATTAGTACACGAGCCAGGATGTTCTCAATGAGCCTTTTACCTTTTTTTATACTTACTGAAGCAATTTCATATTGTGAGCATCAAGAACATTGGCCACAACTGTGGTGTTTATAAGTAAATGAAACATGGAATAATTCTTACCTTAATTTGTGTTTTTGAAAAATAACTGAAGCACAGTGCTGTTAGACAATTAAGCTTAGTGAGAGGCTCAAAACATAGTTTTAAAAATTTTGTACTTTTATTCTCCTTTTTATAACTAAAATATGTCAAGGCTATAAGGGAGAAAAGCAATATATCAGGAATTTTCAGTGTAGTGAAGCTTCATTGAAACAGAAGTGGTATTACAATTGTTCTTAAGGCGAACTTACCTGCTTAAGTGGAGAAATAATTATTTTCGGGTAACAAAATATTAAGCAAATGATTGTACCATTAAATCATGATAAACACCAATAAAATGCCGCTTTAAAATTGTTAAGTGACAGGAAGAAACAGAAGGCAATACAACCTACTGAAAGAGGTATACTTCTCTTTTTTAGAAGTAACTAAGTGCTGGGATCAGGCTTTGGGCAGAATTGCTGGTCGTGGAAGATGAGGAGAAATTACTTACCTGCTTTTGTTTCTTGGATACAACCCATGCCTTTGGCACCACTGGGCTTAACTCTGCACAAATGCAACCTTATCCAGAATTTCAGGAATTCAGTGAAACAGAGTTTCATTGATTTCCCATAATTTCTTGACCTGAATTTCATTCAAATATAGCTGCTGAATTGTAACCAGTGGTACTTGACTGCTAATAGGAAAAGTGAGTTTCTCCCTTCACCACCCTGGACTTGAGACTCAGTAAGATTACTATCAAAGTGTACTGTCAGTAGGATTGCTAAAATAAATGAGACAGGGTAAGGCAACCTATACTTGAAAGTATTGTTTTGAGCATTTACAAGAGGAAAAAGGTAACAGAAGTCTGAATGCCTGAATTATTGCTGCACTGCCTTTAAAAAAAAAAAACAACCAAAAAAACCCCAAAAAACCCACAAAAAACCACCATCCCCCCCCCCCCCCCCCCAAAAAACCCCAAACATAGAGAAACCAAACCTGCCAAGAGTGTGTACCTATGAACCCAGCAAGGACTCCCTTCCACACATGCCTCTTGTGGGTTTAATTATGGTATTTGCCTTTTAAATCTCTACATGTTGCAGCATGATGATGACTGGAATAATAATAGTTGAAAAAGCTGATATTACTTAGCAATGATGCAGTTTATGCCTTACTAGTGTGTTCTAATGTTATGCCTAATAAAAGATGACAAGACTTGCTTTAAGTCTTAAACCATCAGCAACATTATAATCTACTCAGGTGAGCTGTATTTTCCTTCTTGCACTGATAAATAGCATGAAAATTGGATCATTCAGAGAAACTTTGAAGCAATGTTCTGGGAACAGTTACCGTGTACACTGGTTTCCTTTTGTCCTCTGTACCTGGCCCAGCTTCAAAAAGTGTCTCTTTGCTGAGGAATTTCAGGTTACTATAATTGGGGATGATTTTTCTTTGAAGAGGGAGGTTACCTTTTCCCCTCTGTGCTGAGGCGGAGGTGCACATCAGGGACTAGGAGACCAGCTGTGGCTTCCATGGACATGTTTGACCTCTGTGTAGGCCCATGGCCAATGGTGAGGTGTAAGATATATATTCTTTTTCATCCCCATTCCTTACTATTTAGTTGGTCAACCCTTGAGGGCAAGGACTGCCCCCTCCCACATGCATGTAGTAATACAAAATGAAAATGTAGCAGCAGCCAGAGCTTCATCAATGATGGTCACTTATTTATGGTTGATGGTGAGAAGGTACTGAATGGAGAGGAAAAAAGTTTGCTGCCCTGACAAGCTCAATGCCTTCATGCAGAGATGGCTCCACAGCAGAGCCAATAACGCTGAATGTTGTTGTCTGAAAGTAGGTAGGGGAGAATGGGGTGGGGGAAGAGGGACAGCGTGCCAAGGAAGGAATGGGCATGGTGCCTTTGCTTTTTCTCCAGCATAAATGATAGATTCAGATGCCCGGGACTTTTCCTCACTGGTGCAGCAGAGGTGTGAAACTTGGTGTCATGCACAGAGGTATAGATCCACAGCTTGCAAATCTGATGCAGGACATAGTGCCTTCCTTTCTTTCCTCCAAAAGCTGTTGCACTGGTTGGAAAACGAATGACTGTGGGGAAACTGCAGAGCCTTTTACGTCTCTGCGTAGCCATCAATGGCATCATTTGTTAAATTAAAACTATGGGCAGTAACTTCACATGTCACCAATGTGATCTAGTCACTGTAGAGCTCCAGCTCCTGTTATTGCCTCCCAGAACTAAAGATGTAATTTTAGAGAAGCATATGAAAGGTCAATTAATGTTCCCAAACCTTAATCTTGAAATATCTGTTTATTTGACCTTCCAGTTCAGTCAGAACTGGCGTGAGTTCAACTTCCTGCTAAATGAATGCTGCCTATTGATTTCACGCAGACTTACACCAGTTCAGATATATTTAAAATGCATTTCTTCAGCTTTCTGAGGCTTATAAATTGAAGTACTGTAAGGCTGCCAGGTGTGGGTTACCTGGACAAGATATCACAAATGAAAGTCCTTTGTGTGGATGTTTCTTAACAAATAATTTTCATGTGGTAAGGTCAGATCCTGAGTTAGGGGTCTAATAGCTGTGGAGTCTGGGCCATCAGTTGATATCTTTGTCTCAATTTTCATTTCCGTGTTTCTGTTAGAGCAGAACTGGTCAAAATATTTTGGCTAATAACTAAATGTTGAAAAGTTTCAAAACAACTTCAGTCTCCTGGGAGGTAAATCAGTTTTTCCCATTTAAAAAATAAAAATGAGGATTTTCTTCTTGAGTTTTCCTTATGGAGAAGGTGTTGATTTTCTGGCATGCTACTTTGAGCATAGGATCTTTGCATTGCATCATCACACTTTCCGGGAAGTGGCTGCATTTCAATGGCAAAAAGATATACAAAGCATTTAAGATGCTCTGTGTTGTACCTGTCCTTGTATACAGTGAGTGGAGCTGACTGGTTAAAGTAAAACAAGTGGTGTTAAGGCCAGTATGTAGTAACTGAGAACATGATACAACAGTCCTGGAACACATAATCTCTTCATCTCTCTCTCCTTTTTTTTTTTTTTTAACTGTTGAATTCAATGAGGTTTCTAACTGTGTTGTTACAGCAGCAGTTACATACTTAGCTTATTTAATCTCCTTGTACTTTTAGTATGATTCTCCCTTCTTGAACACAACTATAAAAATCTACTTATTTTCTCTCTCCATTTCAATATGTGGCTTTAACTTTTAATCTTTTCTCCAATGACTCACTTATAAATTGGAACAAGATATTATTGTGTGTATTTATTTCATTCCTTTGGTGAATTTTGAAGCCTCAGTAAGAATTACATTTTGTACTTCCAATAATTATAGACTATTTTCCTCTTATTTTTCATCTATCATACTATGGCTTGGTCAGTCATTCTTTACAACCATTACTACAAGCCTTCATCAGTTTGTCCTGAATACAAGGTGGCTTAATGAATTATCCTTCTTCCAGTTCAAGTTTTCTCATCCATGTAATCAAGACAACCTGACCAGCAGATGGGAAATAGTTACCTTCATGACTTCCACACAGGTTTTTCCCTTTGTCCCTTCAGTACCAGCAAGGCTATATCTAAAGGAGTGTGAAATCCTCCAAAAATTGCCTTGTCTCTTACTGATAGGAGCTTTGTTTCATGTTTGTCATTTGCAGGTATTTGTGTTTTCCCATGGCAGCACAGACCTGCTGGTCATTAAACACCTACAGGCAACATCCTGAAACTGTCTAGCCCTTAAATTGTCTGTAAACTCCATATCCAGGCAATTTTCAGAGTGTTCAAGTAGGTCTGCTTGACTTTTTTCTTTTTTTTTTTTTTTTTTTCCCTAAGCTTCTGAGCTCTTTTAATCACTTACTCTGTCTGATTGGGTATTTTTTATATCTTATAATAAAATACATGCTCACCCTTAGAATTACATATCTCAAAGAAAGACTTAAAATTAAATTTAATAAGGCACTTATTGAACAGTATGTTTGCCAAACACTACAAGATTTTTAAGCAAAGCTTAATGATGTTTGTTGGCCAAGTAATTTGTACATTATGCTGTAGGAGTTCAGTAAAGTTTTTGTCAATGTTATTTAATATATGGTAACCAACCACTGTTTTAGTTGGATCGGAACTGCTGGGTTTTCTGCAGCTTAGAGGCCAGCAAGGGCTGTGAGACTAGAAACGTGGCATTCACAATTTAGTGCTTTAATGAAGCATTAGAAATGTTCAGGGATGTCACTGAACACCTATCTGCAGTGTAGGAGTAGGCTGGTCAGGTTGGAGAGGTGTAAGTTGGCTCTGGAGCAGGACTTCACAGTGCAAAAGGTCCTGTGAAAATGGTACCTTTTTACTTTTGTTGAATAGCTCCACTGTGCAGAAGGAGAGTCTGGTCTCTATGCTCTTGGAAGAGCTATGTAATAGCAAGGATCTGCTGGGGGGTACATGTCAGCTCTTTTTTGAAAGAAACATGATTTTAGGAAATGAGGAAAAGATTAGCTCACCTAATTAAACACCAGACGAGTAACGGTAGATCTGCAGTTATGAGATCGGTTATGAGCAGTAGGGTCTTATAAGCTTTGAAAGTTACACTCTGAACGTTCATATAGAATATGTTTAAATTTGAAGTGTGGCCTGGAGGAATGAACAGGAGGGTGTGATTGGTATGGGCTTGGTATGGTATTGTGTTGGGCACAAAATGGTGTTTTCCAAAGCACTAAAGTGACTCAGGAATCTTAGTCTTACTGTAAAGGATGATTTAAGCAAGTGAACTCTTAAGTATGTTGACTTTTAAATGAAACCTGACTTTGAAGTGCTTGAAGGCCAGATCTCCAAAGGAATTCAGATGTTTATTATAGTTTTCAAGAATATATAACTAGCCAGGATGTTTACTTCTGTTGATTTCAAATTTTTTCCTTCTAAATTATTTTTGCTGTTCTCCTTAGATTTTATGCTACCTACTAAACAATTTAACTATTTTGGCTAAATTTCTTCCCAGTGTAAGGGCATTTACTTAATGCACTTGTTCCCAGGAAAGACTTTGCATTTTGCTCTCCATTTGCAGAAGAGAAAAAGCAAAACAACCCTTAGATTGTCTCTTTGGAGTTCCTTACCTTTTTAATCTGTGCATTTTAAGATTCACAGAAAGTATAAGATATTTAAAAGTCCTCATTATTCTGTGTTTGTCAGCTTTGAACTGTCTTTTCCATTAGCTTCTAAATGATCTAAGTCTTTCTATAACTGACTAGAGTGTTCCTCATTTATGGTTCCCTAGGCTTTAACACTATCAATTTATAAGCACTTCTTAATTTGCCTCCTGTCCTAATGCTTTTTGTATTCTGGGCGAGCTTTCTTACTTTGTCCTGCCACTTGTAGTATTGCAGGTATTTACTCTTGACCTTGAATTATTGTTTTATTTAAACAAACCCCCTAATTTTCGATGAAAAGAACCTGTGCAGTCTTCATTATATCATTGTACAATGAAGTATGTAACTGTTTCAGACATGAATCTTTCCACCATTCTCTGCCTCCAAACTTCTCCAAGTTCCTGGGGCTTCTGCTGGCCTTGCCAGCAATACAACTGCGAGTGCAGGAATGCTGTTGAAGATCACTTGTTTACTGAAATCTAGCCTAACGTCTCTTTTCCCAAGCTGCCAAGCAGCTGCCATTGCTCCTGGACTAGGCTCATCTCCTGTTGTAAATGATGCTGTTATCAGATCAATCAGTGTGGCCAGGGCGAAAGCAGTAGCGATATTCAAGTAGAACTTGCTTGCTTTGTGTTACCTGGCCAACCTCTCCCTGCCTTTCTGCATCCCTTCTTGCGTCTTCACAAGAGTTAATACTTTCCTCTGGGAAAGAAAGCTCTCCTTAGGTTGACAAACTTGTACTAAACCAAGATGAACAATATTTTCTTCCATCCCTGGCTGGATTCTGTTGCTGAAAGATAAGCTCTTGCCAATACTAGAAGGATAAAGGCAAGATTCAGGAAGTACCTCAGTGAAGGATCAGTGGTTTTTATCCACCGTAGAAATGGGCTATCAATGAACACCACAGATCACAGGCTGTTGAGCTTGATACAGGGGTATCTAGGTTAAAGAGAGGAAAGGACATTGTGAAGTAAGACCACGTCTCTCCTGCGCCTAATGGGAAGAAAAGCTTTTCTGGAGCGTGGATGTGAGCCTATTGGGCTAAAGTTAGCCTTTGACTGCTAGGTGACACAATGGTCTCTTCTAATTCAAACTCTTAAATCTCAGTAGACTGTGAAGATAATGGTGAATGTGTACTTTGCCACCAATCTAGACAGCATCTAAGGTTTTGTATTGCTATGGTGTTACTGTTAATTGTATGCATTAGGGATAAGAGATGTTACAGGAGCTAAATAAACAGACAAGTCCTTGCTTTGCAGAGCTCAATGTAAATCAAGGGCTGAAAGTAATAAAGGATCATGACAGGAGACAGGGTGGGAACTGATTGCAGCAGAGTGTGTTTCCGTAGTTTTCCTTATTTTAGTTAGCATAACTTTTTCTGACAGCTAACCATGAGTCTCCCAACACTGAGGAAAATTGCGTGACAATTAGGAGTAATCTACAGTAAATAGTATTTTGTACCAGTTTAAGGTTTTTACTTCTTGCAAAAATACACCAGCAATGAAAAAAATTCCAATCAACTTTTTTCCAAAACAAAGTAAAAAATTAAATACGGTGAATTTTTTTTTGTTTCTTTTTTTCCCCCTGGAGAGCTCCCAGAACAATTTATCTGTAGGAAAGATATGTAGTGTACAAAACTGCGAGTAGTGACACTGTCCACTAATTCTTAAGTGAGCACAGTTTGTTGACAACCTTCTGATTAAACTTTCCTCCTTCTTCCCTTTCAGCCCAATTTAAATCAAAATATCGACAGAAACAATTTCTGTAAGGAAAATCGAAAAGTTCATGGGGTAGTTGAAGTTGCATAGCCTTTCCCATTAATGTGCCTGGGTGTTCGTTCAATTTATGTATTATTTATCTTGCCCCTGAGGTGTAACATGAATAACGTTTGTAAAGTGTTCCTACAAGACTTCTTGTGTAATTTGAAGAAGTAATATTCCAAATAGGACCAAGTTTCACACAGCAATTTACCATGACAAGTTCACAACTACAGTTGTACACAAATAAAATACTGTCAAAATAGGCATGTATTCCACTTGCGGGAAAGCAGCTCAGAGGATCAGCAGAGCTCTGTAGATGGACTTATGAGAGCTGTGTTTCCAGCTCTGGCAAAGAGCTTTTCTTTGACCTTGGGCCAATCACCTCACCTCTCTGCCTTCATTTTTACTCCCACCTTTCTCTGCTTTGATGTTTTGGCTGAACACATTGGTGCTGGGACTACCTGCTTGTGCTCACACCCATGGTGTGATCCTACTCCCTTCAGCCTTTGTTGTGACCTCTTGGCATGGTGCTAATGGAAACAGTGAAAAGTCACGCCTTCCCTTTCAGTGGGGCTGCAGGACTGCTAGTAAGCTGCATCCCTGGGAGATACAAGCCAGCATCCCTAAGGTGTGAAGTGCTGCACCCCCATTGCGGTTATCACCTCCAGGCCAGGGTATGTAAAACAGAAATGCAGTGGCACCGTGGGAATTAAACCTCACACCTTTCAAAAAGGAGTCTGTCCTGCCTGGGAGCACAGATCAGCTCCTGAGAGACAGAGCAAGCAGTGATTTACCTCCTTGGGTTTGTGTGGCAAGGTTTTGGTAGCGGGAGGGTCTAGAGGGGTGGCTTCTGTGAGAAGCTGCTAGAAGCTTCCCCTATGTCTGATAGAGCCAATGCCAGACGGCTCCAAGTTGGACCCACCGCTGGCCAGGGCCAAGCCCATCAGTGATGGTGGTAGCACCTCTGGAATAACATATTTAAGAAGGGGAAGAAGTTGCTGTGCAAAAGAAATTGCAGCTGGACATAGGAGTGAGAATATGTGAGAGAAACAACCCTGCAGACCCCCAGGTCAGTGAAGAAGGAGGTGGAAGGGGTGCTCCAGGTGCTGGAGCAGAGATTCCCCTGCAGCCTGTGGGGAAGACCATGGGGTAAGGCAGGCTGTCCCCCTGCAGCCCAGGGAGGACCCCACACCGGAGCGTGTGGATGCCCAAAGGAGGCTGTGACCCCATGGGAAGCCTGTGCTGGAGCAGGCTCCTGGCAGGACCTGTGGACCCCTGGAGAGAGAAGCTCAAACTGGAGCAGTTTGGCAGGACTTGTGACCCCGTGGAGGACCCGCGCCGGAGCAGTCTGTTCCTGAAGGACTGCACCCCATGGAAGAGACCTATGCTGGAGCAGTTTGTGGAGAACTGTAGCCCGTGGGAAGGACTCACGTTGGAGAAGTTCATGGAGGACTGTCTCCCATGGGAGGGACCCCATGCTGGAGCAGGGGAAGAGTGTGATGAGTCCTGCCCCTGAGAAGGAAGGAGTGGCAGAGACAACGTGTGATGAACTGACCGTAACCCCCATTCCCCATCCCCCTGTGCTGCTGGGGAGGAGGAGGTAGAGAAAATCAGGAGTAAACTTGAGCATGGGAAGAAGGGATGGATGGGGGGAAGGTTTGGTTTTATTTCTCATTATCCTACTCTGATTTGATTGATAATAGATGAAACTAATTTCCCCAAGTCAAGTCCATTTTGCCCGTGATGGTAACTGTAAAAGGCAGTAGAATAGATAGAGTTATAACTGTTAAAAGCAAAACCACTGGTAGCTCAGTGTTTGCTAGCTGAAGCAGATGTTTGTTCAGCCTGCAGCTGCCCTGTGTAGCCCAAGCTGCAAGCTCCCGGCTGGAGAATGGCCATTAAGGGACATGCCCTCATGCGCTTCTTGAAGCCAGCTGATGAGAGCAAGGCTGCATTGGATGAAGTGCAAGCCAGGAATGCCAAGGAACAAGAGAAATAAAGATTTCTGCTGATTTTGGTGGTCCTGCTTCCCTAACCAGCGACCCATGCAGGAGCAGGTTTCCTCTTTGCTGGCCCATCCTCTGGGAGGGCAGAAAATGTTCCTTGTGAACCAGTGCCAGAAGAAGGTATTGCACACCACTGCCATCACGGGTAGAGAAGGGAAAATACTTGTTTTGGCAAACAAGCCAAGGATGTTGAAGAGAAAGGATAAGGACATGTAGCAAGCTAAGTATCTATATTTCTCCTTCCTGGTAACTGCAGGTATGACACAATCCCTGGGCCGAATAGCGCTCCTAATAATGCACAAGTATCTCCTCCAGAAGCAACAAGGTTACTCTAGATTTATGTCAGTGTTCTCAGGAGATTACTATGCTTTTCAATCATCTTTAAGAACAATCACTGCAATGCCACTGAGCTCATAAAAAGGATAACATGTAAATATTATTGAAGCCTAACACAGCACAGACATCAGTGTTATTAAAGGAGTTTTTTATCAGTAGCCTCTCCAAAGATTTATATCCGTTTATCAATGCCTTTGCTAAATTAAATACATAAAATCTTTACATGAGACATAACAAAAAGTCATGAACAGTATCAGTATTCAGACAGTATTAGGGACATTCAACATGACAAACTACATAGGAAGCTGGTTGTCAAAGCCCTGTGATAGTGAAAATGGCTCCGCTCACAGTACGAAGATATTACTTATCTCTCAAAGTCTGAAAGGCTGCTAAAAAAAATCCTTTATATATTTTGTTATATTAGAGGCATCAGCATACCATTAAAGTGGTTGATTTTTTTGTTTCTGTTGCTCTGCTGAGGATACGTGGGAGCAGTCCAGCCTCTCTTCTCCACCCCACTCCCCCAAGAAACAAAAAAACCCAAACCTGAGCAACTGCAACTGTTTTTTTTAACACAGTGCTAAACACGATGCAGTGTTCAGCGTTTTCTAAGAGAACTCTGAAGACACTGGTAATAAATTCAGAATCTATCTGCAAATTACTACAGATGGCTTATTTCCGCACATGGAAGCATGCTCTGTCCAGGAGTTCAGACCTGAATCTGCACATCTTATGTCCTAAATTAGCTGTTAAAAGGGAAATCCTGAGCATTTTGAGATGATGTATAATAGAAGCAACAGACTCATAAAGGTTTATCTTTTGTTTACTTTAGTACACTTGGAGATTAGAAAGCTCCCAGAAGCACAAGAACCAATATAATAGATTAGGGAAGGGATCTAGGTGTTTAAGTTCTGTTGGTTTTAATGAGAGATTGGTCCCTTAGCATCTTTGTACATCAGGACTAAGGCGCTACAAGATGTGCACCATGCTGGACAAATGCAGCAGATGCGTAGAGCAGGTATGTGCCTGATCCGAGGTGTCCATGTGATACCTGGAGAAGTGAGGTGGCATAGCCAGCAGCATTCAGCATATCTGTGGTAGGACCTGCACTGGGTCTGGGCTTGACAAATAACTTGACACCTGAGGTGAGTTACAGTTAAGCCTGAGCATAGTATGCTGAGGGGCCTGGTTTTCATATGATCATGAATGTTATCTCCATGACAGAGTTAGTGCAGGAGAAGCTATATATACAGCTGTTACTCTGAATTGTGATTCAGGAGCGTTACTCAAAGTTGCAGTGTGAAAGATGTTTGGAACCAGATTTCTCCTGCAGTCCCTTTGGGTTGTTAGCAGCATCATGGCTATTTTTTCATATTTATCCAGTGTTGTTGCCCAAGGTCTGTGGAACATGCCCATTGAATCAGAAAGATAGAGACAGAAGAGAATAACAGGGGAAACAGCACTGTGTGCTCTGCCAACCTGCAGCTGTGACCTTCCTGTTTACTATATTTTTTTTTTAACATTTGTTAAAGGAATGAAGCAGCAAATCACCAACAATAACAGAAAAATCAATACCCGCCTCTGCTTCTTTTGTGAGATCTGGAACACGGCCTCAATCTGTCAGACTGAATTACAGAGACTGTGGGTGTCAGCAAGGGCTCAAACAAATAGACCTGCCACGCTGCTCATTGATAAAAGGCTTAGGTCTGTACCAGTGTCACCATTACTGCTGCCTCCAAAAGGCATGGAGGGAACACTAACCTTTCAGATGAAAGGCGAGTTATGGAGCAATGAATGTGTTCACTTGCACTTTGCATGTAAGATTGCAGTAATCTCCAGAATAAAAAGGGTAAATAAACAGTTTGACAAATACAAGGCTCTGGGGCATTACCTTGCTAATGGATGTTAAATCAGATGAATGTATTTGAATGGAAGGTGATATATCAACACAGGAATGTCATCCTAAAATAGGCCATTGATCCACTAGCTGAGAATCCAGTCTTTGACAAAGGTCAATGCATCAGAGAGAGAAACAACCTCTTCCAAACTCATCATTTTCCCAGGCAACAGTAAAAGGCTGTATCAGTATAAAGAGGAAAGCTTCCTCCTGTGACTCCAGATGGTAATTAGTTTATACCCTGGAGCATGAAGATTAACATCCCTTATCACTTTTAATTTTGCCAGTGGATCTTAAGCTACTGCAATGAGCTTTTGAATCTTTGAGTAATATACTATGTGATTTTCATCTTACAAAAAGGAGCTGGTGGGGAAGTCCAGCATGTATTGTCCCACTGCCATTTCTGCAAAAAGACCAGGCAGGACAGCTGCTTCATGGAGGAAGAGGACTGTGACCAGCAGTGCTGTCAGGAGTAGCTCCAGGGAAATCAAGAGTTAGCATCGGGGATTTATAGGCACAGAAACAAGCTTACAAGAGAAGCTGAACATAACTTTACTATTACATTTACTATGAGAGAGGATTAGACCATCTTTGAGTTCCTTATTTAAAGATGCTTGACACCATGAAATGTAGAACAGTGCAGTTTCCTAAGTAATAAAGGCTGCACTGATGAGTTTGTATGGCAAACTGCAACCCACAGAGCAGTGTGGAGCTTGGGCTGCCCTGCTTCTAGAGTCGCCTGGCTTTTGTGTCCTGGCAGGCAGGGGCTCAGCACCTGGCTTCCCTGCCCCTCTTGTCCCAGGCTGGGGCAGCTGGTGCCAGCTCAGTGCCCCCCGTGCCTGTTGTTCCTGATGTGCCCCAGTTCAGCAAGGCATTGCTGACTTACCCCAAATATCATTCTTGCTGTGGGATAGACAGAACTGTCCATCCTACTCCAGAAGTCTGCCCAGGCTTCTGAAGGTCTTCAGCTTGTTGACTCTGCATCTCACCCTTCCTTCCTTGGCCTCTCCCTTTTCTTCGTTAGCTTTCTTGCCCCCATCTGCTTTTCAAGCATCTTATTCTAAGCCTCCTTCTCTTAAGAGCATTGTTAAGGCCAATCCAGCCAGACAACAACCAACAGCTCCTGTAAGAGCCTTATGCAGACCAGTATCTCCTGTTTCATCTTTTCTTTTAACTAAGGTGTTCCCTTATTACTTTATTTCAAAATGTGCTTTGAGAATATGAATAGCACTAGATCCCACATGAAAAAAGGACACAAAAAATATGATCTTGTTCTTCCCCAGCCCTGGGTAGGCAGCAGTTAATTTCACAGGCTGGTTCTAAACTATGTTCAAAGAGGAAAAGTCTTTCCTTTAATCCATATCAGCCTTTGCAGCCTTTCTAATTTCATGAAATGTCTCCTTATTATTGTCCTGCACTATGGGTAGAATAGGAAAATCCAAGGGGCTTTCATTGCATTGTTCATTATTTCATATGCCTTTGTCATTCTACATCTATCTATGCAGCGATGAAATATTGTTAATAAGGGACTAGAGGCCTTTTGTTGAGGAGAGGAGCTGATCGCAATAGACATGTAACTAATAATATATGCGGTTAAGATTGTAATTTGGACCAAGGCTACCACCTCAGAAAGCAGTGAGGAGCATACTGTTTCTCCAGATGAAAAGAGCCAACACAATAAAGGAAGTGAAATAAAGATGAGCATCCAGGAAGGAGGAAAAAAAAAAAATCCCCCTTTTTGAGATTGTATTCACTTCTATACCAAATGCCCCCTTTTTTTGCCTTTCTTGTTTCAATTCTCGGTATAGTGGCAGTGCCGTGCGAAGGCTTAGTCTTGCAGTATCCTCATTTTTTTCTCTTGTGTTAGCATTTGCTCTTGCAAAGTGCAAAAGCCTTCGTGATTTCACATATTCAACAGATCTAGACAAGTCTCTGAACTTCTGTGTGACTGAACCAAACCTGAATTTGCAACCTTCATTACTGACCTGATTCAGCTTCCCATGAAGTCAGCTGGAGTCTTTCCACTTAAGTCAGCGTGACCACTTAGAGGCTAATAGGCTTGTATAGGTTTGTACTAACTTGCTTTTTGGGTAGCATCGTTAGAAATGTTTCTACACAGGCCCAAAAGAGGAAATGGCAAGCAGTAGGTATTTAAAGTAATAGGTGACAAAAGATCGTGCAGTCTGAGAGTGCTTGGATTTTCATAGAAGGCTGTGGTTAAAAGTCAAGCAGCATATTGAAAGAAATTTGAATGTATAGTTTCTACCCCAAGATCTCCAAATCCTGGCCTGTCTGGAGCTGAAGTGGAAGTCAGATCACACTGCTCCCTGAAACCCAGCCTGGTACACCTTTATTCAGGTGTTAACTTTATTTTTTGTGGAGATATAGGCATCTATAGCAAATGAGGATCTGGCTGTTATTGTTAGAAATAAACATGACTAGAAGCTAAAATTCCTGTTTGAAACTAGCATGTAGAAAAAAAGTCAGAAAACAGACTGCTGTGAATTGTTGGGGAAACTCCTCTGCATAACCAGAGGCCAGGCGGTGTTCAGTACCCGTGAGCCACAGCCTAATCTGGAAAAAAAATAAAGTAAATAGGATTTTGGAAGGTAGGGCTCCCAGATTGGTGGGCAGTCAGTCTGGCAGGTGGGTTGCTGGCATCTAGCAGAGAAGATGCTCGCTGTGTTTCTGCTATACACTTTCCTGATTTGCCTTGTTACAATAATCATCTTTCTGCAAAGAGTTTTTGTTTCAGTGAACCAGTATTCTCTGTTGGTACAATGGTCTCCCCAGCTCTGTTTCTGAGGTTACTGCAGTGCTGCTTTCAGGTGGTGAAGTTTCCTGCTAAGGTTATGTGAGATGCAACTGGAGGTCTATTTCAGGCACAGTTAAGGAGGCAAAAGCTGTTTTGCTTGATCATTCCCTGCTACTCATTTGCCAAAGTCTTATCAGCCATTATAACGTCAGTAGAAAGCTAGGCATGTACTCAGCCTGTCATCTCAGAGATTCACTAACGATCAGCTTTGGGAAAGGATTATGCCGAATTTTCTTTTCATCTGTATTTATGATTTTTTTGGCTTGGTTTTGCACTGTGCCAATCTTGTGCTTGCCCCGGGGGAATATGAACTGCAGCATTCTTCTTGCCAGCTATTTCCTGAGTACCTCTCGTAACAGTTTCCAAGGGGCTGTGCGACTTATTTGTTCATCTAAATGGAAAAGTATTGCAGCAGCAGTGTTCACAGCAAACTGGAGGGAATTGAAGGAGAGTGAAGTTGCTACAAATTGAAGAGCTAGGAAAATATGACTTACCCGTGCCTGGAAAATAAGCCACAACACATAGCAGACCCTTTTAAATGAAGCATACAAATATGCAAGTGCCAGTGTGGCTGCACGTCTTACGGAGTTGTTTTGTGAGCACAGTTTCCATTGGCAAAGACATCCGCATTACATGAGCCACAATCAATCAGTTTTAGAATAGCGTACAGTTTTGCAGAGTGATGGCAAGGCATAGTTATCCACTAGGTATGTGTCCATAGCTGTTTCCTACACAGCATTGATGTAGGATCTCAGTAGCCCAAGAATAGCAAACAAAATACATATTCACCATGTACAGTACTCTGAACAATTCACAACCCAAACCATTTGTCCTGCACATCAGGTAAGGTGGTAAACAGATAATCGGAAGTATCCTATGCAGGAAAGCCAGCCAAGTAGTAGGATGCATCAAGGATATGTGAGATATACCAGGATTATCTTGCATGGCAAAAGGGAACTGGAAAGAGTTGCTGCTCTCATTCACCCACACAGGCTTTTGAAGTCAAGCAACTTCTTAGTGCTGTGGTCTGTGGCTCCAAGAATAAATCTGTGGCACAGAGCTTGGGAGAGTTGTGGTTTTACTCGTGCCTCTGCTTGATTTTAAAGAGGTCACTTAATCTCTTTCCTTTTCCACCTTTTGTAGTTTAAGTAGGAAACCTCCACAGACTGGACATTGTCCCGCTGATCATCAGTGCCATTAAGTGGCTCCTCAGGACACTAATACAGTACCATTTAGGCAAACCCCTCCACCTCAGGCTTGACTGACAAGCAAAGTTTGACCCCTGAGTGCCAGAGCTGGGTGCTGGGCCCTGGGCAGGAGTCACACAGCCTGGCTGCAGATACCCAGTGGAGGTGCCAAGTGGCCAGTGGAGAAGATGCACCAGGTGTCTTCAGAAAAAGCCGAGAGGGAAGTGGGACAATGCGAATATGTCACACTGAGTGACGCTGGTTGAGTGCTGTTCTTTTTGTAGCTGTTTGCTGTGTGGAGGTGTGAAAAAGCACGAGTTGCTTGCATTGGGCAAGTTTAGGACAGCAGTGTATTTTCACTAGCATAGAAGTGGATTACCTGCAATATCAACCTGGTGTGAAACTTTGTAGTTCCTGGAGCTATAGAACCCTATGTCCCCTTTGGTCCCCAGAAAAATAAACACATGAGCGCATAAGTAATGACTTTTTGCTGGCAATTGATCGGTGTGTGGCTTTTCATGTGTTTCTGTCCTACCTTCAGCTGCTGTGCCTTCAGTGGCACCATGCCAGCAATTAGGTTCCTGCAGAATAATCACATCCAACAATGTCTTGGGTTTTTTTTCCTGTCCTTCTAGTTGTTATTTTAAAAGCATCAAATGGTTTTGCTCTTGCTGCAGCTTAACAAGATCCCAGTCACCCAGCAACACACCATTTGGCGGGTGAAGCCCTAGACACAGCAGAAGTGCAGGGAGAAATCCTCCAAGCAGTCACAGAAGTTTTGCTCTTCTCAGGGTCAGCAGAGACTGGAGAGAGCTGGTGAGCGATGGGCAAGCGATCTGCTGCCTGGCACGTGGGAATGGGGTCCAGGCAGTGCTCTCCAGTGCTGGCTGTGCCCTGCCACTTGCTGCAACATTTTTCTGATAGCAGATAGCTGGAGTGAATATAAGCCAAACAGGGAGCAAATGTGTGCACCAAAAACTCAGGAAGATATTTTAGCAGTTAGTTTGTTCTCTCTGGGCGAAGATTTGCTCAGAGGCTCGGTACAGCTGAGAGTGGTTTGAGGTGGTGTAGAGAGACAACCACTTCCTCGCGCTGACTCAGGCCTCCTCACCCAGCATGTGAAAACCATGTTAGTTCTCCTTTAATATTCTTTGGAAGAGGCTTCTTTTCATTTTGGTGGGTTTTTTTTCCTTTTTCCTGAGGCTCTGCAGGCACAAGCGTGGTTCACAGCTGGTTTAGCAAGGATTTGTCTAATGTAGAGGACACTGAGGGTTCCCACAAACCATAGTGACGCTGATCGCACAGGCAAAGCAAAGCACTTAGGAGGGTCTCTCCTGAGATGGCTGCCTGGCATAGTGATGCCGAAACCCAGAGAGAGCTACAGCACTGAGTAGCCTCAGAGCAGCTCCTGCAGTGACGGCTCAGATATGGGAGATGGTGGATACTCTGCTCCCCAGCTGAATATGCTTTCTTCTGCCTCTTGTACTAAGCTTTCCACCTTTAATTTTTCTTCAAAGCCATTCCACACGCTTGTAATTTTAGCACTGGCTATTCTCTTCATCCTCATTTCCCGCTTCTCCTGGTGCCCAGGACACATTGCTTCTTAACATTTGGCAATGGCACAGCATGTCAGACACCAGCCTGTTGGTTTTCTGCTTCACGTGGTCTTGTGAGATTAACTGCACCCTGCATTGACCAGGCTAATTTGTTGTGGTGGGAAGGGACATCTGAAGCTTACCTTGGGAAATGCAGCCTGTAGTGCACCTAGCAAAATGAGCATCTAGTGTGCTATCAGAGCTTGGAAGAATTGGTCTTAGCTGTTAGGCTATGAAATTTAAATGGTGAAAAGATCGCTGATATATGTGATCAACAAATACAAACAAAGCACCGAGTATATAAGTTGCTTTGAGAGGAGCCAGTGGCAGGGCTGTATGTAATGCCTCTGACCACAGGCCTGGCTTGAGCAGCCCAGGCTCTGGCCCTGCTTTGGTAAATTCCCAAATGCTCCAAATGCAAATAGCTGTTGGGTAGATACAAGATGTACACAGTAATACTGTTTAAATTTTTCTTTTCTGTTTTGCAAGAAGGATGTGGTTTCTTGTGCCAGTTCTGGTAGTGCTCAGTTGAAGCCTTGGGGAGATCAGGAGGAGCTAAGGACTTCCCACCCAGTTAATCTCTCACTTGTGGTGCTTACTTCATTTTTGTCTTTAAATTTAGAGAATTGAAGTGTAGTATGTGTCTCATCTGGTTTTCATGTTGAACTAAGACTTCCAGATGGTTTTGTTTTTTCTTCTGAGTGATGATATCCCAGCTGTGATGGCAGGACAGCCTCACAGGTCTTCCTATTGCCACGTGAGAGGACGTCTGGTGGTTCAAAGCAGATGAGGAACATGTGATATGAAAAGGCCTTTGTAGCACAGAGTCACACTACAATAGCTCTGTGCTCAACAACAGGTTGTGGTTCGAAGAAATATTGCTTCTGTCAGCCTTGCATAATGGAAACAGTAATCAGCATCCATTAGGTCAGAATGTATTGTCAATCCACAGTGAAGCAGAAAGGACTACATCTCGGAAAACCTTTTCATTAAGCAAAGAAAATTGATACCAGTGCTTGGCTCAGCCTAACACTTTGTTCATGGAGCTGAGTGTGGATAATGGCTGGGTTTGTTTTCTTTTCATTCATTTCTCTATGCACAGTTATTTTGATTAGGAAACATCCACCTTTCATTCTAGATGAACAATTCTAAAAACTTTCTCCCAACATTTATTATCTTGCGTAGACAATCAATGCTTGTGTAAAGAACAACGTTAGAACATAGCTCAGGAAAAAGTATTTTGGCTTACGTGATTGAAGTCATGCAATCTCATTTTAGTTGAAAAATATTTTTTATCTGCATAGTAACTACAATCTCTTTTTTTCTTTGTGGATTTTGTCAAAATAGGTATAGGCCATGTTCATGAGTAATACTGTGCCTATAAGTAGTCCATTATATGTGTGCATTAATGATATAGTACTGGCTACAGGGGGGCCTGTCTGGTGAGCTGCCTAGCCAGTTGTCGTGGTTTAACCCCAGCCAGCAACTAAGTCCCACAGAGCCGCTCACTCACTCCCCCCTTGGTGGGATAGGGGAGAGAATCAGAAGAGTAAAAGTGAGAAAACTCGTGGGTTGAGATAAAGACAGTTTAATAGGTAAAGCAAAAGCTGTGCACACAAGCAAAGCAAAACAAGAAATTCATTCACTATTTCCCATCCACAGGCAGGTGTTCAGCCATCTCCAGGAAAACAGGGCTCCATCATGTGTAATGGTTACTTGGGAAGACAAAATGCCATCACTCCGAACGTGTCCCCCACTTCCTTCCTCTCTTCCCCCAAGTTTTATATGCTGAGCATGACGTCCTATGGTGTCTGGAATCTCCCTTGGGTCAGTTGGGGTCAGCTGTCCCAGCTGTGTCCCCTCCCAACTTCTTGTGCCCCCCCAGCCTCTTCGCTGGTGGGGTGGGGGGAGAAGCAGAAAAAGCCTTGGCTCTGTGTAAGCACTGCTCAGCAGTAACGAAAACATCCCTGTATTATCAACACTGTTTTCAGCAGAAAGCCATTACATAGCCCTGTACTAGCTACTATGAAGAAAATTTACTCTACCCCAGCCAAAACCAGCACACCAGTATATGAAAGGACTAAGAGTTGAAGGGAGTAGGATGGTGATTTAACAGAAGGGATAATAAAATATCTTTGTAGTGGCATTCTGTGAGGAAAACAGAAAGTAATTAATGCTAAGTCTGATTCGTTAACCAGGAATCATTACTGTATATCAGCCTTGCAAACACGACTATCCCATTACCATGACGGACTGATGATGACGAAAAAGAGTTGATGGATGGGTGGGCTCTTGCATACAATTGTCAAATCTAATACATGCAGAATGAGCGGTGAATCACTGCTACTCCTGTCGCTAGAGGATTTTCTCTCTCAATATCTTTCCTATTACCATTAAGCTTCTCTTAGTAGAGAGGAGGATCTTTCCCAAACCTTCTTTCTAGCCCTTCTAATTCCATGTGCTTTTCCTGCTTGCCCCAAACCTCCGTTCTTTATAGGGATGTAATTAGGAGTAGCCCTTTCTCTCATGCTTATACCATCAATAAACCTTCTCGGTTAAAAATTAACTCATTTCAGGAGACAGAGAAGAGAAAGCATTTTACTTTTATTCTGTTGCAGGTGGCTTTGGGAAGCCTTGATATTGTGGGTAATGAAACAGAAAACAAGATGTCAAGGGCTGGGCATAGCAACACTGCACGTTAGGTGCAATATCACTTCTTTCTCCTCCCTTGTATAATTCATGAATGATTGTGGAGAAGGGAGCTTGTTTTTAGGCTCTCCCCTGGGATCTGTGCACTCTTCTCACACATGGGCTGCCAAGGGGCCTGTGCTCTGCCAGGGAGCTACAGATGGGTGGCAGAACTGGCCAGTTGTGTCTTGGGGCTACCTCCTTTCCTGTGATCAGTGCATCTTGACTCCTTGATGGGATTTACTCAGCTGCAGTGTAGACTTCACAACAGGTCCACCTCTTCTTCCGCTTCTGCTGAACTGTCTTGCTCTCCAGGGTTGGAGTGGGGATGAACTGTTCTGTGGTCCGATGCTGTCAGTATGCTTTGATTTGGTGTATAGATAACCACAGTCCTGCACTGCTGTGAACGTTGCTGTCCCCTGGATCAGGCTTGATCCAATGCGTATGAATGTGAGGAACGAGTATGAACATAACGAATATGCATAGGAAGGATTTGTACTGATATCAAGTATAACATGATATACCATCACCACAAAGTAACTGTTCTTTGTAGCTGGAGAAAGTCATCCCAAACTTCTCAGTGAATAAACCCTCTGGGATCCTGATTTTTGGCTTCTTTTTATTGCACTGCATTTCCCCATTGTTTGCTACTCTTACTGCTTGTCTGTCTCTAGATATAAATGGCTCTTTTCACCACAGTAACTGAACATCATGAATAAAATGAGATTGTAAATTCTTATAGGGGGCATCTAGCCCACATCCAAGTGCTATATAAATAATGATCCATCTAGAAGGAAGGTGCTAGAGAAATATGAAGCTGTTATCGTGGTTACTTCCATAGTATGTACACCCGATATTGGGTGTAACTGCCACAAAACTGTTTAACAAGTCCCTTATCGCAGAGCTCTAGAACAATTCCTCCCCAGACTAGCTTTCTTCTCTCCTCGTGCATTTATCTCCCAGTCTTTTGGACCACAATCATACATTATGTTGTCAGCTTTATGGTTCTTTTCTACTATCGCTCATAAGAAGTGTTATGCTTAGTCATAAAATTGCAGCTAAGAAAAAAATTAGTGCATCTAGCTTTATTAGGAAACCTTCATGTCATCATCTATCTGTTCAGTGTTTCCTTTGGTTCCTTTTTGTGACCTATCACAAATCTAGGTTGCTGAGGAAAGATTTTTTTGGCAGAGAAGATTTTTCATCCTTATCTGATGTATTCATTTCAGGGAAGAAGTCTGTTCTCCATGTTATTTCCTTCTTTTTCCATATGAAGCATGAACCTGACTGTGATGCAGCAGTTTTGAGTAGGGAACTTTACAATGGATTTGGCCTGGGGCTGAGATGCAGAAAACAAAGGCCAATATTAGCGATCGCAAGAATTCTTGTGTGAAGGTAAGGGCTGCAGTAACCTGAAGGACAGCAACAGATGTGGAAGCGCGTAACAGAGCTGCGGTAGGCAGAGAGCATCACAAAAGAGAAGCTGGAAGAAATAGAAGACACTTGTCCCAAGAAATCTAATCCAAAATGAGGACAGTGGGTGTTGCTTTGGCTTTAATTTGATCTGGAGCTTTTCTTTAAAACTTGCAGGTTTTAATGACGTTAAGGCCCTACTCGTGTTCCCAGAACAATCTCTCCACAAATTTTCTAAATTTTTTCTTACTAAAATTATTTTTTAAGTAGATCAAAACTTCTTTGGTTTAACTTTTATTAAAATGCTAGATAGGAGAAAAATGTCAAAAAAACCCCTTCAATGAGATCATTAATCTGTTTCAATATTTTAATTGTGATTTTTTTTGATCCAAAAATGATAATCTCAAAAGCTTATTTCAATTATTATTTAAGAAAAAACTAAAGCAGAATGTTAAACAATATTGAAGTTTCATTCCTCTGCTACTTGAAGTTATGTTTTCTATTTTGGAATTAAAATGAACTCCCAAATTTGTGGAGTTTTCAGCAAATGAGAGAATTCTACCACCTCTTCAGAGATTCTCCCATAGGAAATGTACTCCTATACTGGACAACCTTGCTGATGAAGTTGGTATAAAACCAGTATCTAATTATGGTCAAAGACAGGTAAGGTCTTAAATAGTCTACACTGCACCCCCAAAAAAGGTGCGACCCTGAAGGAGGGTCCAGATTATCTCCAGTAAGGTCTGGCCTGAAACATGAAACCTTGCTTTGCTTCCATGGGCTTTTCCCATCCCCACCATCTTGCTCTTTCACCTCATCTTGAACCTCTGTGTGCTGAAGGAGGTGACGTGGTCCATCCAACTCTTCTTACCCAGGGGACTGTTGGAAAGGGAGGGACTGCCTATAGTGTGAAAATTTAATTTTCCTTCTTAGGTCCAAGAAAAGCAGCTTTCATGGCTGATGTCCCAGCCCTGAAATTGTGCTGAAGACAAAGCAGCTTTTTCTAAGACTGACTCAAAAAAAAGAGGGGGAATGGGGGGAAAAAAAGAGATGTAAAAATGTAGAAAATGTGGTATTTGCTGACTACCTCATGCTTGGAGAACGCCACTTTCCTTTTGTGTTTTGTCCATTATATCATCAAAACATGGCATGTTTTCCACCGCCTGCGGGGATTACTAATACAAGTCTGTACCTGGAGGCCTGAACCTTGCCTTAACTATTAAATGTTGTGCAATGATTAGGCCATGTCTCTAGGCCCATTTACTCCATCAGATTAACACATCAGGCAAGAACACATACTTAGAGAGAAGTATATCCTGACAGATATAATCAAACACCGTTTAAATCAAGGGAGACGACTGTGACATTAATCTATCCTGGTATAACAGCCCATTTAAATGAGTAGGAGGAGGGAGGTGGTACAAGTGAGGATAGATGGTGTGTTTAAGTAGAGAAATGAAATCTGTAGAATGACTTCAGTGGAGATAGTTTTGATTGAAGTCAAGTAGTAAAATGAACAAGTGAGAGAGATAAATTTCTTTAAGCTGGAGACACTTCAGGTTAAAGAATGTGTGCATACCAGGGATCTGTAACCTGCTCAGACCCACAGAGATCTGTGGTCTTGATACAGATAAATTAACAAACTGGAACAAAACAGCTCATATTCCTTGTGGAAGCCTAAAAATTGTTTTGTACCTTTTACAAATCATTCAGAGTGAACTTGAGTTAGTAGATTAAGGCCAACCAGATTATAAATAAGAGGATTTTTCAAGGCTAGAGACCAGTTTATGTTGCCAGCTGTGAAGTAAGAGAAAAAGGGTAAGGCAGGTTCATAGACAAGAGTGAATTACTGAGGGTCTATGCAGAAGGTGAGACTGAGAGTGCTGTCACTAATTAACTGGAGCAGCAATGCAAATAAATGCAGTCAGGAAATGCAGACATGCAATGGCATTGGTACCTTGCTTTGTGCAGTCTGTTGTATTTGAAAAAGGCAGTGGATCCTAGATAGTGAAGGGGAATTTCTGGGGTATCAGGCAAAGTCACGGCTTGGTGTACGTGCTGTGAAGATACTGCTCGAGGCTGCAGGGAGCACAAGGTCTGTTTAGAAAAGGCTGTCAGTTAACACAGAGCACTCTCACTTGCAGGTGTATCTGTGGGTATGTTGCCTTAGCCTGGATTTCTGCAAAGTGTTTATCATTTCACTCTCATTCTTGGTGTGCAAATAGTTACTTAATTCATATAAAAAGTGGATTTGGCTCACTTGGATGACTTAACAACCTGTAAGCAGAGAGAACAGATTAGCTGTACTTTTGCCCTTTCCCCAGAGCTAAGGCCCACCAATGTTCCTGAAATGATGCCACTTTTTTTTTTTTTTTTTTTTTTTTACATCTGACATACAGCTATGAGTTACTAACTATATTTTCTCAGGAGGCTTGATGTGGTGTGTGCCCTCCTCCTGCCAGGACTTGGCAGCTCAGAACCCAGGTAAATCACACTTTTAAGAGACAAATGCCACATGGAGCATAAGTAGCTCTTCAAAGTTGCATAGAAAGCTGGGAGAGCTCTGTTCTAACTAAATGCCACTACAAGTTACACAAAAAGAGATTAGGATTGGAAGGTACTTGCTGTACTGTTCTGGAATGGCTAATTAGCTGATGCAAATCCAGTCCAAAGTACTGTTAAGGAAATCAGACCTAGGAGGTAGGTATGAGTATTGTGTAAGTCTCACCAGGAAGAAAGCTCAGACTAGACTGAGCTTGCTAGACAGAAATACTAAATTTTTTAATTGTAGGGAGACATAAATAATCCTGAGACTGCAGCCTTTCTATTGAAACCTTTTCTTTTCAAACTCAAAAATATATCCTGAAGATATAACTACAAACCACTATTACACCTCAAAAATAATTTCTTGGATCAGCCAGAAATTAGCCAAGGAAAAGCTTTTTTAGTAAAGCACCTTACAAATACAGAAATTTTTTTTTTCCAACACTTTTTTTTTCTTTAAAGTTTGTTTTAGCTACCATCTTCCTTTAACCTCAAAGAAGTTGGTACATGGAGTTTATAGAGCTGAGGGCAGAGTGTTCATGAGCAGCAGATGAACCACATATCCTGTCACATACCTCCAACCCTGTTCAACAGGATTCCTTAAAGCTGGACTGGGATGGGCCTGTCCTTTCTACATGACTCTTCTGTTTCTCTTTTCTCTGTTCTAGAGCAGGGGCACTGTGTTAGGAGAAAAACATATCTCAGTAGGTCTACTCTCTTTATTAGGCGTTTCTTTCTCTAACATTTTCACTTAGATACATGCTACACTTTTTTCTAACACAATGACTGTTTTGTCATGCCGAATAAGTTTTCCTATTCTTCATCTTCCATTTGGGAATGCGGGCTAAACATCAGAACAAAAGATATGATAAAAGACAGGCATAGCACTTTTGTTAGGCGGACAGGGAGCTTTTGAAGTACACTCCTGAAGTCAGCAAACAAAAACTAGGCAGCAGAGAGCTGCCTGCTATAATGTGCTGCCGAGATGAGACTAAACCCAAATGAAATATTATGCTTTTTAGTCACTGGTCCTGCTCCTGAGTGATGAAAGGGATCTGATGACTTTCTCCTGAGTCAGAGCTTTCATTGCCCCTGAGAAAGGGATGCATTGGTTATATAAATGACAATTAATTGAAGTACCTCAGAGCCTGGGAAACTCCAGAGCAGAGAAACACAAACCTTTGTAGGTGGCACACAGAAGCTATCAATCAGGAAAAGTATAACTTTTTTTTCTTTTAAGCTGCAATTGTTTCTGCTAATATATTTATTTCTGAAATCCTACATCCAGCCCCCAGAGGCTCAAAGATGATGTGCAATATCATTACAAAACCAAACTCTCACATTTAAAATGCACAGAACATAATGAGGAAACCCTCATCAAACCAGAGCAACCACTCTTGCTATTTTGCCTGAAACTGTCTCTATATCCCAGATGAGAGCTCTTCCCCACGCTCATCTTCTAAAGATGTAAGACCTACTTTAGAGAATGACATTTCCGAGTATGGAGGGCAGAGCTATGACAAGCCCTTGGGATATTGGTGTGGCTTCAGATTCCTCTCTCTACCAAGTTTGTTCAGCCGTGCTCTATCTACAGTCTATACGATTAATTAATGTGTGATAGATTAGTAACTCCCAAATAGGAAATCGTGTTTTTGCCACAGGCTGTAGTAGAAGTGCACAGGGTTTTTATTCTGACATTGCTTGTGCTGATAAATCCTGAGAGCAACTCTGCTGAGTCTATCAGGCTGGCAAAGTCAACGCAAGGAAGATCTGATAGGGCACAGCAGCTAGCAAAGCCACCCATCACCCTCATATCTGAGTCAGCTACTGCAAATATACAGACACGCGCATATACTATACTTGGTCTCAATCCTTTTGTTTAATGGGATAAGAAATAATAAGCATCCAGGGAAAAAAAAGCATAGCCAAAGAGGAGGGAAGTAGTCTGTCTAGTTATGTTCTGTAGCCATTGCTGCTTTAGCTTAGTTTTTCTTCATCCTTGCAGAACTCTCTCTTTTGAGCACATCTTTTGTCTTTTTGGTGGCATTGGTGCCAGTCTCTGCTGTACAAAGGTGTCTCAGGCTGATGCATCTCCGTACCTCCATGCCGTGCAGCATCGGGGCTCCCAGCTAGCTGGGGGGCAGGAGCAGCCCTCGCTCTTACCCCACGTTACTGCAGTACTAACTACAATTGCAGCAGTGGGAGACACAGCCTCTGCTTCTCTACAGAAGTGTATGTGCTAATAAGGACTTTCACACAAACCAGGCAGCCCTTCCTTGCTTTTAAAAGCAGAAAAGCTGTTACTTTGCAAAAGCAGTTTACAAATTAGTAGAAAAATATAAACTAGTGATGGTTACCTCTTAAAGTTCTTCTGTCTAGGTTGTTAAATAGGACAAGTTATACTGAGGACAGGGGAAGCTCAGGTGCTTTATGAAAGCAGAATTACCATACCAAAAGAAGGAGCTGTGCTTGTTGCATATAAATATTAGTGTTTTGTTTAAAATCTTGGGAAAATGCAACCCTAATTGCAAATCCACCCACTATTAGTATCCCATAAACATAAAAGAATTTTGGATGAGCAATCCTTTGAGACACATCTTTAAGTGCTATACTTAACCCAATTGCTCCTAACAAAGTAGATTTATTTGTACCAAATCTGAAGGCTGGAATCAAGCACAGTGTGATTTTTTTCTAGTGAGGGTTTCGCTAAAAAGGTCAAACTACATCAATACTGTGGCTGTGGTCTGCAGCACAGTCAGCCTGTAATTTTGTCTTCCTCAGTAAAATCTCAATACGTTTGGATTTCTGCACACCCAATCTTGAAATTGTATCTCTACCAGAGGGTGGAAACCCATTGATTTCAGTGGGGTACCAACAGTGCATGTGTGGTTTTGTTATATTTGTCTTTGTGTCAGCATATGACCCTCAGAATTTATAGGAGTACTTTATCAGCAAAAGCCCCACGCATTCATATGTCATTTTTTCCCCTCTGTCTAGATCTCACCTTGTTAATCAGTGCATTGCAATGATCTTAGCTGGCTGCAGTAACATTGCTGAAATCAGTGACATGAGTTGATATTTTGCTAATGGACCACCCAGCTATGCTTGGGTATCGTCTTCCATATATACGCTGCAGTTTGTGCTTACGGTATCTGACATGATTGCATTTCACTTTGCTTGGATCTTCTCTTCCATTTACTTTTGTCACTTTTTCCTCTTTATGGTTTTCTTAAGTCAGCTGCACAGAATCTCTCTCTCCATCCACGTTCTTAACATGAAAGGGCTCTTAGCTGAATAGCACATATTTAAGGTTCACTTTTCATAAATGTTCCTCAGGATTCTTTGGCAACCTGTGCAGTCCAAAAACAATTATGCCAACAAACCTGCTTTGAGAATAGCTGTAGAAATTTGCATTCTGTCCCAGTTTCTGACACAGACTTCCCTTCTAAGGATGGAAAATTGCTCAGTTCTTATCTGTCTCTATTCTCCAGCTCTAAGGTGGGAATAATAACATTTCCTTTCCCCAGTGCTTTGTCTGTATATTTAGAGTAGAAGCACAAAAGGGACAATGGCTGCTTGATTATGTTCTAGGGTAGCTGCTAACACACAGAATTGCTTATCTTGGTTATTATTAATATACATAAAAATAATGCTGTTAAATACAAAGGAAAAGTAGTTTAAAATCTGAACCAATATTGATTTTCTGTATTTTCCAAAGTCTAATTAGTAACAAATGAGGGGAGTTCTTCCTTCACGGTGTTTGTATCATTGTGCTACTTTGCTGTGTCATGTCAATCCTGGTGCTAAGTCACTGTGTATGGCATGCATGTCCTCAAAGAGTTTTTCCTAGGCTGCTCCTGATACGATGCAGTGCTATGTAGCCCTCAAGCCTGCAAATGAACAAGACCTTTCTGGTTTGTCAGCACATCTTTTAAATCTTTTTTTTTGTGGCTATTTAGAAAGAGGGTTTCACTGTAAGTTACAGTTATAGTTGCAGACTAGGCTACTAGGTAGTCTTATCGTTCCTCGAGAGTATTTCCATACTGCTCATGTTTCTGTTTTGCTTTGATATTTATGCATTCTGAATAGTGAGAACAGCTGGTTGGGAGGCTATATTTCCTCCTGGCAGGAAAAAAAAAAAAGAAAAAAGAAAAAAAGAAAAAAGAGTGAATGCTTGGTTTAAAAAAAAATCTTCACCAGCATGTTCTCTGAAAAATTTTTTGATTTTTACATTCCAAAAAGGTATTGGTCATCTGAAACTGAATGCTTTCCAACTTTAACATGCTTTTTCTGTGGAAATGTCCACTTTGGTAAAAAAGTAATTTTCCTTCAAAAAGGGAATATGACCATTTCTGTAACAGTGAGCACATTGCCCATCTATGACTATTTTTGTCATGTATCCCTAGTGGTGTTAATACAGACGGGGCTCTGGGTCGCTTGGAATCGCTCTGCTGCCAAATACTGTACACTGAGTGCAGGGAAGTATGAACATCTATTTCTCGGGTAGTTTTCAATACTTTTTCATCTCAAGAAATAGGTGAGGTGTTGGTAATTCTAAAAGTGGTCAGCAAGCCTCTTAGCCCAAGATTCATACTTTTAGTTTCTGTATTATTGGGAGGAGAGTGTTTTGTGTCTGAAGCGGTTCAGATGAGTACTAAATTCTCCTCTGGTTTTGAAAGTGTGACTAGTGTCCACTTAATCTCCTTTATTCCTGTTAACCGTCTCCAGTATATCTAATTTGCTGGGTTTCTAAGATACTTGCTTTGTTTTTAACAAGCTTTGAGGTATAGGTTAACCGATGTCTTTATAGAGTATCTGACTACAATTTGCTGAGCTAAAATTTGTGGCTTAGCTGTCTCTTTTCTCTTCATATCCTAAGCAATTCACCATTTTTATGATTTTACCCCTACCCTGACCCTGGGGGGAAAAAAAAAAGTCTGTAGATCACCTTGCAGTCTGAGCCTTGTGCCTGGCAAGGTACTTTTCTTGCTAATTACCAGAGCTGTTAATTCTGTTGTCAGGTTTGACAGTTGAGAGACAGTCGCTATAAATGTCCATTTCCTACCAGTGGATTGAAGAGTTAAGAGCAGGATTGTAAAAGGATGAAAAGCAATTTCAAAAGTATTTCTGCTTTTCTCACTGTAAGATTGCAAGATTTCAGCAATATTCTCTTTCCAAAGGAGGGATCAGCTCCTATTTACCCAGTACCCCTGCAGGGATAGTGACCTGCGTGGTGAGGGCTCGCTGCAGTTTTGACAGGTTATTTACTGAGATATTACTTCAGAAACACTGCACGGTAACTTACAACGGATGTATGGTAACAACCCAGCAGCTCTGTGCAAACAAAAGTAACTGCCTGGTTATCTTGTAGCAATACTACCGGTTTATCTCATGGTTAACATGATAAATAATTTTAGCCAGCACTGCACGTGGTGAATTTAATCCAGGGCTACCTTCATGCTAGACATTAAATTCTAGGTTTGACTGAAATACCTTTGCCCCTGCAGACTGCTTAGCAGAAGTGTGAATGTCCAGCTTGGTATCCAGATACACTGTGGTATTTTGTGCTAGGAATCAGCAGCGTGAACAAGGTCTCCTTCTATTGCTATGCTCTCTGTTGTCATACTCTAAGCCCCTTACCTTTTCATGGTTTCCAAATCTGGTATCAATATCTTACTTTACATCTCATGCACATGAAGAGGTAATGAATGGCAAAGTAGGATTAAGGAATAAGTAGAACTCCTCATCTGTGTGTCATAAGCATCGATCTGTTAAAGAAAAAGGAAATGCTGTCTTAGATCAATGCACTGGGGTTTTGGAAGAGGTAAAAAAGTTTGTAACCATGGTTTGCCTAGGGACAATGAAACTCTTGTCACTGGAGGGTTTTAGGAATACTCAGTAGCATCTCTGCTCTTCTTTTATAAGAAAATAGAAAAGCGTTAACATACAAAGATGTATGTTCCCTATGAGTGATCTGCATTGGGAAGCTGTGAATTTTTGACCTGCCAAGATCTGACACAGCTTTGGATGTGCTTTGCAAAGTCTGAGAATATCTACTGCTTTCCCAGTTCCCAGTTCTGCAAGAAGTTGGTTACTCCCTTCTGTTCTAAACATGTTATAACTTACTGTTGTGGCTGCTGCAATTCAGCTCCCAGGTCAACACAGGTATGCATCAAAGTCTTTCTGATTGTGTTTAGCTTACTTTTTTTTTTTTAACAAATTACTTCTTTCACTGCCCCTCAAGCACATCAATCTTTGAAGTTAAAAGTCTCCTAAAGCACAGTTAGTGAGCTTGCTTCAAGCATAGTGCAGATCATCAAAAAGCCTCTGAAAAGCTTAATTTAGCCTTCCTAAAGAATCTGGACATCTTCAAATACTTTAAAGTATATTAAGAATTTATTTGTTTTTTGCATACAGAAAAAGTGGAGATGATATGTGTTTTACAGAAGCCCATGGCTTTTAATACTTATCTGGGAGGTTTAAAACATTTGACTAGAGTCTGGTTCCACTCCTCTGGGTCAAGGTGTTCTCTCCACAAGTTATTTTCTACTGATAACTTGTTATTCTCCGAGTATACTTGTGAGCAGAGGGATGCAAACAAGAAAACATTGAAAACCTTGTCAGTAGGACTGGAGCCTGAATCTTCAGCTTCAGCTTTCTGCAAGCAACTGGAGCTTCCTGTCCACATGGGACAAGTATTTATGGGGAAAATATTCCACTCTTGTTTGATTATTTTTGTTTGTATAAGGCTGGATGGGATTATTATGGAAAAACATAAGCTCTGAATTTCAAAATGGGAATTTAGCATGAAAACGTTTATTTTTCCTTATGAAAATGCTTTAAGAAAGATTTTTTTTCTTTTCTTTTTTTTTCAGTTTCCTTTTGCATCCTCAGCTAACCCCTTCCTTGAGGGGTCTATATGACCATTGCCAACCGTGACAGCTCTCTGCTTCTGTTTCTTCCTCACTTTCAGTATCTTGGCTAACTCTAGGAGTTAATTCTCTGGGGAGGGGAATGTCTCTTCTTTTCTAAACAGTCTTCTCTGAGGCCTGAAGGAGCTATTATAACTGAAAATAGTACTATTGTGTGGATGTCCTCAAATCTGCTAGGGTTCTTTGCGTTTTTCCAGGAAAAGACATTGAAAAGCTTGATATTTTTTCCCTGGTGATATTCCACTTTGAAGATGTATTTATCTGAATATTGACTGAAAAGCAGAGCACAAGATCTCAAAATCAAGCTACTCTGAAAAGCAAAGCTCCTGTGAACCACTTGGAGCTAAAATGATGGTGTTTTTCTTAACCTTGCCACAGAGGACGAGGAGAGCCGGGAAGCCTGTTACACTCCTCCTGCTGCCTCTGGGTAAAGCCGTGTTTTGCCTTAGCTGTCAGCTTATTTCTTTGTGAAACAGAGATGCTGCAGATTTTTTTCTTTTTTTTTTTTTTTTACATTAAGGTTGTTCATATATTTAAGTCTTCTATCTCCCTACTGATAACTGGGATAACAAATCCTGCTGATGTTGTCTCTCCCAAATATACTTTAATACATTTGACCCACTTGTCATATTCTTGGCATCACAGCCTGGGAGTTGTAACAAGACTGCTTTGGAAATGAGCTAATGACACATACGAGGGATTTGCGTAGATACAGTGGACTTACACAACCACGTGGCAGGAGAGCTTTAAGAACATGGAGAGTAGCTCTGTAGCCTATTGCTTGAAATGTACATCAGAGCAAGGCTGGACCTATTTAAAAATCACCAGAGGTCTCGCTAGTTACCTTCCCTTTCATGTAATAGAAAAAAAGGTTGAATGAGTCATGTGAAGCCAGCCATGAGATTAATATAGACAAAGATGTCATATCCTCATGCATGCAGCTGTGAATGGCATATCTACTTTGCCATCTGCAGATTAAATGGACATAGGGTCTCAGTGGCTGCTGCAGGGCTTGGTATAACTCAGTTATCATCAAGCAGACTTCCTGTTGCCTAATACCCAAACACAATAGTTGTTTCGCGTCAGACTTTGGTTTCTGGAGTAGTTTCAAAACCCGCCAGCCACAGTATGTAGTTTTATAACACCACCACCGTTAACTAATTGCACTCACTCGCAGAATTATGAAACCCGAGAGGATAATTTGGTGCATCATGAGTATATCTTTGTGAATTTTTCATAGGCAATTTATATTTTAGCTGATACTTAAAATGAGAATATTTTCCTGCAGATCTGTTTGCTGTAATTTCTTTCCTCCTGGTAATTTTGGGCTTTCTTTTCTAACAATTAGAAAAACAACATTCTGTTTAATTACAATATTTACAGAAATTGTAACAGCTTTTTTCCGTGTTGTAAGTTGTAACAAGTTTTATGTCAATTAACCTCTGTATTTGCAAAGACACATCTGTATTGACCTTTAAGTATCATTCATTCCATTTGCAAATTGGACAGTTGAATGTGAGTGCTTGATTTATAAAAAGCATTTAAGGACATATTATGTTAAGCACGCAATTAATCTTGATAGGAAAATACTGTAACTCCCGCAAATCATTCTGGTATTCTGGTCATGGCTGATATCACTGAGCAAGTTTATCTCTGTCTAGAATCTTCATCAAAACTTATTTGTGAATTCATTCCAAAAGGCCAAAGCTAGGAGAAAATCTGTGCTCTTCATACTGAAATCTTTGATGCAGTCACGTAATTCCCATTTACTTCAGTGAGTCACCCATGTGCACAGAGATGAGAATTCTCCCTTGTTAGAGCTTTAAAGATTTCCATGGGAGTTTGCTTCCTTGAATATTTTATTTTCAGCTTTGTTATGGTAAGATGATTTTTCTGACATTTCGCTGATCACAAAGCAGCTGGCCCCATAAAAAATAAAGCACACACACAAAGAAACAAATGACTGGGTGTCTGGGGGAAAATGTGAGTTCTGTGTCTGAGCTGCAACAGATTGTCATCATTAAAACAAAGCATCAGCAAAAGCTGGAATGATGGGCATTAAAGAGTGGAAGCATTTTCTCAGGTTGAAAGACAAAAGAAAGGTGGTACTTTAATTAAGCTATTGTTCATTTTGGGTGTATCGCCTAGCTCTGATCATTTTAAAAATTCTAAAATAATGGTGTTAAATACAAAGAAGATAACAGGTAGAAACACTGTAAGGTGCACTTGATTAACTGTACCAATCACACCATCCCTTATTGCAGGTCTAAATGTACCACTGCACAGGTCTGCCAAGACTGGAGCACCATAAAATCCAACAATACAGATGCTTGTCCATATCGGGGGCTCTCTGACAGAGAAGAGTTGAAATCCAAATTTAAAACTGGGATAGAACCAACCCCAGACATAGCCATTTTCTACTATGATCTCTCTTCCACCTCTGTAGTATATTTATAGCAGAAGATGGTCCTTATTCTGCATCCCCACAGCACCCCTTTGCCAGTTCCTACCAGGGTCTTTGCTTCTAAGAGACCAGGCAGGTGAGTGATGGAGGGGTCTGTAGTTAGGTGCTGGAAGGAGACATGGGAAGGACCTGGCCACCTTGTACCAGGTCCGTCGCTGGAGGAAGACAGAGAGCTCTACTAACTCCCAAGGACTTTTCCTGTCTCCCAAGACTTTTGCCTGACATAGGCAAAAGAAATGGCCCACGAAGGGCAAAAAACCCAGCCAATGGTATTAGGTGGGGAACTAGTTCATTCCCTCCCCCCTTCCCTGAGTTTTTTATTAAATGCTTTCTCTTCTGAGTTTTCCATTTGTTTTCTCTTTCTATTTAATTTCTTGATTTATTTGTTTCTGCTTATCTATATTGCATGAGTCGTCGTGCTGTTAAAGACCCTTATTAAGGAAAATGAATAATCTCCTTGAAGTTACTTATATGTGTCTCTGTTCCCTCCACTTATGGTTGTTTTCTCCCTGGTTATTGGAAATTAAAGGCCAGAAAATGGGTTTGGCGTGGAATTTTCATAGGAATTTTTTTGAGGTTTACCCTTAAAAGCTTTTTAATCAAAAGCTGGAACTAAAACCCAAATGACTTCTACATTTTCAAAAGGAATAGGTCAGCACTCTGGGTTTACATCAAATGTTACGTTTTCGGAAACAAATAATTGTAACCTCAAGTTGAATAAAAATGTTCTTAGGCAGACAGCATCCTGGCCGCTGGCCCAGGCAGCTGCATTGTTTCTCCTGAGGCTGGGTTTCTGGGCAGTCAGAAGTGATGCAGAATCTGGAAACCAAGACTTCAGAGCAGAACAATGATGGAAATGAATGCGCTGTCGTGCGTGGATGATTTCCTTGGTCCTTTTTTAGCAGCTTTCCTGTACTTGCTTTCATTCTACTCCTCTACTTCCCATTCCCTTTTCTTTCCATAATCTTCCCTTGCCTCTCACCACTCACTTCCCTGTCCCCTTCTCGCCTGATTGCCTTCACTGTTCTTGTGTGTTTGTCCTTGCAGTGATGCACTAACATGACCTAATACTGGCAAAACTTTGCAGGGCACATTTCCTGCAGAAAGTCAAGATGGGCTTCAAGGCAGGCTCAAAGTGTTATTTCTTCTGCACAACCGAAAGACCTGGGTCTGTACCTCAAAGCACGGTTCCTTGTTCATCATGTTGTTGCTTAGCTGGTGCCTCACGAAGCCAATGTGAATTTTAATTCGTAGTGGTTCATTGAGAGGGATCTTTCAGGTCTTGGAGTGGTCTCTTGGCCTTTCAGAGCTTCCCCCTTTCTCTATAGCCAGCTATCAGAGAGGTTTCGTTTTTTTTCTTTAAGTTCTTGTTGACTACTCTCTGTTTGCCTTATCAGCCAAGGAGGAGAAATGTGAAGATGTATGTGTCTGATGAAATATTTAGACTTCTAACACTAGCAGCTCACAAGATACATAAACCATAATTTATCTCTGTTTACAGCACTTCTGCTGGAAGTATCCTGCTAATCTACCTAATATATGTAAGAAAATGCAGACATGCTAAGATTTTTTTTTATTATGACTATCAATCTTCAGTACAATATTATGAAGCAACAAGGAATGGACTTTTTCCAGGAACTAGATGTCCTATTTATTAAAGACAATGCCTCATGTTATCTGTCAGAGCCCTATACGCAGCACTGGGTGACCTTTTTTGAAGAAACACGGTTGGGTGACGTAATTTTCCTGCAGGCTTTAGGTGTAAGATTTTGTCACTTTTCCAGATGAGGTTGCATTAGATCCTATACACATGCATCATTGAATGAGACATCTTGTGGCTGATGCCCTCATAGGAGCTATAGGGCCAAGCATAGCTGGACAGAGTTGCCTGGGGCCAGTGGAGGAGCAATATTCACAAAATAGTCCTTACCTCAGGCCTGATGCTCAAGGGAGCATGTCTCAGAGATGAGCCTGGGGACTAAATTTCCAAATTTCCAGGGTGGGTAAAAATCAGGGTGACTTAGGTATTTTGGCTTCGTGACAGCTGACCTCCACATCTCACCTGCAGCCAGGTCCTCAAGGCAAAAAATGACCTTTCCCATTGCCTTTCTCTCTCTGCCCCCAATGGCCAGCAAACCTAGAGTAATTATTTTGTAACCATATTTAGCTTTCCGTTTGCTTAAACTCCAGCCCTGAACAAAGGATTTATAACCCCAAAGCTGATCAGTGTTTTTTTCCCACTTGCAACCCTTGGTTTTAAAAAACAAAGCATCTTCTCCTTGGAACATTACCTTTTTCTCTGGAGGTTTCTTCCCACTTGTTATTTCCAGATGGATGTGGTTTAGCCCTGTCTCGTCCTGTAATGCTTTTGCGTATGTTGTTACAGCGGCATCAGCAACGTGTATTTTCACGCGCAGGCACTGCTAGTGGACGTGGGTCTTTGCAGGATAAAACCTCTAGAAAATGAGATCTAGGTTTTTCCCCCTTTCATCTTATA
Organism: Aquila chrysaetos chrysaetos; assembly: GCF_900496995.4. NCBI lineage: Eukaryota > Metazoa > Chordata > Aves > Accipitriformes > Accipitridae > Aquila > Aquila chrysaetos. The sequence continues at coordinate 8,747,308 of NC_044013.1, read as the reverse complement.
TGGGAACTGGTTAACTGATGCTCTGGTGACTTCTTGAGGCCAGAACCCTGGCAAGGCAGACCAAGGGAGCAGGAGGAGTTTAACCCCCAAAGCTGTCAGGGCAGCAGGCTCAGAAGTGGGGTCTGCACCCCACAATTCTAATTGACAATTCTTCCAGCCTTCACAGCCATGATACAAGTTAAGTGTGCATCTAAAAATGGAAATGTAAATGGACCCCAAGATAAAGGAGATGGGCAATAACAACATGCTTGACTGGCTGAAGTCTGCTACATGTTTTTAAGTTAACTGGATGCCATGCACTTGGCTTCAGTATACAAGATCAAAAAATAAATCCTATTAATACTTTTATTTAAACTAGTCATTCAAATTTGAGTGGCTGAGAAGCCATAATCACCCAGGTTTGCCCAGGATTACCCCTGGCATAAATTCTGTGCACGTATCAGAGGTATGAGATTATCAAGTGAGTTCATTTAAATTAATGTTATTAAAACAAATGGAAAATTGATTTTTGGTAATAGAGGGCTTGATTTACCCTAGCTTAACTCCATTGACTTTGGCGGATTTGCTCCTACTATTCTTTGGTATAAATCAGGGGAATACCAAGTCCAGGGAGTGTAAACACTAAGACCAAGTGAAATATTTACTGTCTCATGTCTTATCACATTCAAAGTAGTAGAAAATGCATTTCTTCTGATTTATTCTACTGTAATGCAGACAGTGGCCAGGAAAAGCAGAAGTAATGATTAGCTGTTTATTGCAGTGTTTGGCTTTAATAACTAATATCATGCTAACACAAACATAATTACAGATTCAAATTGAGCTTATATTTAAGATATTTATAAAGCAACAAGCAGAACTTGAGTATTGACCATTCACAGACAGAACTGGTTTCCAACCTCTGGGATCAGCAGCGTGCTAAGGTCTTGAAGTTGTTCATGTGCCTGACTGGAGTCCTTCCTCCCCCTTTTTTAAAGCACCTTCTTACTGCTCCATGAGTGAAAAATTAATGGACCTTCTTTCATTTGCTTTTGTGACGAGAAGGAAGCATTTCCATTAATGACACTAAGAATAGAATTTACTGTAACTTGGCCTCAGATGGTATTTGTGGTTCCCACACATCCTGTAACAATATGCTTTCTAAACTTAAACGGATATTGCCACACTGACTGTTATAGAAAAGCAGAAGGAAGATGATGAAGCAGGTCCTCCAAGCTAATTTTTTTTCGGAGGCAAAATTATTGGTCTCGTGTTCAACACCTCAGCAAGGAAAAAAAAAAGCCCCGACATGAAAGCGAGACAGGTTGTGAGTGCATTTTACCAGTGTGTCTGCAATGGGGTGATTTCCTGCAATTAATTACTGATGTGAGGGGTAAAGTAGAAAAACAGATTTCTACAGCTGTTTTTTCACTCTTGTATGGTAGTATTATCTGACAAGCGCACAAATACCATATTCAGCTCCACCTTTCCCATTTCTTGGCAAAACCTCTCCTCCACCTTTTCAGCAATTCCCCCAGCAGCTCCATCCTCTAGCAACCTTCTACTGATCACTTTGAACCCGCCCCCCCCCCCAGTCAGTGTTCCTCTGGGGTAGCTCCGTCACTGATTGATGAATTGGTAGTGTTCAGCTCCAGCTGGCAATCAGCTGCCTCTACTCCTTGACCTCTTGCCCGAGGCTGCCTGTAGACCTGTCAATCATGGAATATTTTTTGTGAAGTCAACTCTTTAAGCAATTAAGGATCTATATGTAGGCAGCCAGCGCATCTTGCATGGTGCTTGGGCCAGCTAAAACTTCTCTTACCCATTACCAGCCTCTGAGTAAGCCAGTCCTGCATGGAATAGATAAATACCAACCATCCATCATCCCCCGTATGGCTTAGGAGTGTAATTTCATGAACTGCCTGTGTGGGAGAGAAGTGTGAGAAGATGCTGCGTCAGTGTGTGGGCTGCACAAGGGACAAAGAGGTGACTTAAAATTTATACTGGAAATAGAGAGTGAGTAATAATATGCCCACCACGGACCTTTCTTCAGAAGAAATATGCAAATAAAAAAGTATTTGAATGATGGATTTAACTACCAACTGAAAATGAAGCCGGGAAGATGAGGTGTGAGCCAGCCCTCTGGCAAGATATGGTAGCAAACAGGCATACACCACAAAGTGAAATAACACTGTGTGTGTAGGGGGGGGGGTGAAGTTGTGTGACTTGGAGCTTGGAAAGAGAAAGTTTCTGTGTACCTGCTAGTTTTTTGCTTGCTTTCTTCTGTGGTGCTTTCCCATAATTAATGGAACCACCAGGAGACTCAAGTGACATGATGTTCCAGACCTGAAATCTGAGTCCTGGGGGATTTCTGAGATTAATCTAGACCAGAATACTGTATCCACAGGGCTGTGGGAAAGGGATTGGAGTTTGTGCCTTGGACCTTAGAGACAGACAGATATGAACCAGACCACCAGATCAGACCCTTCAGGTTTTGGAGGCATTGTGAATAGGGCTCATATCCAAACATTACTACATTATATTTGCTCTAGCAAAAAAAGGCTTAACATTCATGTATGTAACAGAAAATAAACTGCTAGGAAAAGAGAGAGACTATTTGAGCTGATGGAATGATCTATCCTGATGTGATATTTGTCAGCTGTGGTTTTCTGAATTCACCTATGCAATTCTTCAGCATTCATCAGTCCAGCTGAACCAGGTTTGCAGCAATAAAGAGAAGACTTTGTTCAAATAAAGTCTTTCTTCAAGCACATGATCTGGAGAGACCATTCCTTTATTTTTCCTGTTGCCATTTGGGGTGAATAGGATATAATCTTTTCTCTTCTGTCCATTCTTATGCATCTTCCTGCTCAAGATCCTTACAACTGCAAAGTCAGTTCAGTGAAAAACCTCTCTCCCATCCCCTTCCTTCATTTCCTAAGAAAATAGATACTTTGAAAGGCATGAAATATAATGCCAAGTGCTGCCTTCCTAAAGAATGTCTAAAATTCCTGCGAGACAATGCATTGTTTCAAAACAAAGCTATTTCAGGCAATTCTATCCTCGTATGTATAAAGCTATTCATCTGAGAGACTTTTTTTTCAGCACAAATATTCTTGCTCTGGGGTTTTATCTTTTGGAAAGAAAAAAAGAAAGTGTTTTGGAAGATCAGTTTCATATTGTTACAATTTAAAATAAAACAAACAAAAACAGATTCTGCAGAAGTTCAAACTAACTGCCATTCTTGCTGTCCATGTCTAGTCAAAGCCAGCACGATCCCTCTGGAACATCTTTTACAAATGTTATTTATTTGACAGTCAGCCTCTGGTGGATTTTTTGTCAAATGTTACCAAGAATCTTGTGCCATGCTTAATTTTTAAAGGAAGAGCGTAGTGGGTTTGTTTTTACACACTTTAGGGTCTTACATGGATCTTGGTGTGGTGGGAACTGCTCCCAAAACTGCTGAATGTCTTGATGTCCCCACCTCCGTGCCAGCTTTCCCAGGCTATTGGCACTGTGTTTGTTGCTGTTTGATGTGGATAACAGGAGAGAGAACAAAAGTACTGGCCTGTTGCAAGCCATTTTCTACCAGCGAGGATGCGGCCTATAGATTTTTATGAACTTCGATTCACAAAATCACAGAGCTGGAAGGTTATGGGCTCTGTAGAAGCATTGTTGTTTCCAAAGGAAATATTTTATAGAAGGCAGGTAGGTTTTGGCCAAGTAGAGAACCTCAGCTGCTATTTTATGTACTCTCCCCATGCACGAATTCATTGTCAGCTTGAACCAGGAAAACCTAGCTAATGCTACCACAGTAAAAGAAAGAATGAGCTCAAAAGAATGGATAGAGCAATGATGCCTTCGTTTCTTTCACTTATTTTGCAGAAAACAGGGCCTCAGACCATTAGTTCTACCTCCTTTCTCAGCACCAAGCCTGCTCACTGAAATTAGAGATATAAAACTATTTCACTAGCCCCTGCATTTTGACTGCACTCCAAGTCATTGGTTTTGTTATTGTGGTAGGAGATAGATATTCACAGAGCAATGGCAGGACGCTATTGCACTCAAATGTGCAACATGCTCTCTGGGAAGTAAATTGTAGCTATCCTACTAGATAAAGATTTAAAGATGTCCCTTTCCATTTCAGTGCTGATGGTAACACGGAGGAAGCTGGTTTTAGCAGCCGTTGGTAATTAGCCAGTTTGCAGTGTTACCAGAAATATGCGCTTTTTTGCAACAACAAAAAACCCCCCAGAAACATCCTTTCTTTAGAAATATCTGTTAAACAAAACCAAAAAGTGGAAAAAGAAAATTAGCAGCTGCTATTGCACTAAACTTTAACGTACAGACACTGCTTTCTGAGAGCTATCATTAGAGCCAAATTAAAATATAGCCGAGATTTTTCTAAATAAAACTGTCAATGAAGATAAAAAGTTTTTATGTTGACAGTAAAGCAAATGATTTTTTCCACTCTGTTGAGGTTTTGTAATGGTGCACTATATCTGGTTGACTTATGGCACGCTAATGACAGATTAACAGCTGCAGGAGAGATGATTGCTCTGAGAATCGCTCTCGAGTGAGCAAAGCTGAAGGCCTGTGGGCAGGGGCTGGATTTGGAGGCAAAAATGGGTGGAGGATTTACACAAGGCTGCACATCAGTAACACAGAGAACAAATTAAGAAAAGCACTTATGGATGTGAGAAGAACTGGTTCCTAGGGTGGGGGAAGCCCCGCGCTGAAGGTTACGTCTTGGCACTGCAGGAACTGAGGTGCAGCAGCAAAGTAACTGAGCTCACATATTTTCTGTAGGTTAGGGAAGGTGTGCACCAGGAGCAGTGATAACTGCTGGAGATATTAAGTAGGTTGAGTGAGAATTATGATCCGCTGCAGTCTTTTAATGCATTGCTAGCATGTTCAGCCAGCACAAATGTCCCCACAACCAGCCTGAAATAGCTATTTCCTTGGGTGTTTCCTTGAAATATTCATATGGGGAGAAAAGGTCATGCTAGAGGAATTTTTCTTTTCTCACCACCCAAAACTGGAGACCTTGTTCCCGCTTTCGGGTGGAAAAGGCTTAGAACTCAGCTATCCCCATGGTCTGTCAGGAGGAGGAGTCGTCCTGCCATGATGGGTAAATGCTGACCTGTCCTGCTGCACTCGGGGTTGCTACATTTCCTGCTGGGGAGATGTGAAATGAAGAGAAAGCTCTGGAGAGTTGCCTTCTTGGTGGAAACACCCATTGGATTAAAAAGTCACTCTAAAGAGCTCGCTAATCTACTATTACTTTATCTATCTGAAACAGTGCTTGGTAGTTTGGGATTTGTGTTATTTGTTGCAAATGAGGCAACAGAATGGTTTGAATATCATGGTTTGAAGTGGAGCAAACATCCCTCTGCTTGGTACCTTCATTGTAAGATGATGGTAGCTGTGGTTGCACATTTTATCTGATGCTCTTTGTTGCAATCAGATAGACAAAGAGGGGCTGGAGTGGTGCAGCAGCAGAAGCCATTCATTGCCTCTCTACCCTCTGTCCTCTGCACACAGCAAGTGGAGAGAAAGGGACTGTGAATCCTTGAGCCATAATTAATTCTCAAGTCTCCAAATGTGCTGGAGCTGCTCCCTTCATTGTACAGTACCCGGTTATAACCTTGTGCAAGGACAGGGACTATTGGCAGCTGTACCAGCTCCCTCACCCCTTAGTTCCTGAGTCCTGAATTTCACAACTTTTAGAAAAACCCATGTATTTAGCTCTTCAAAATTACCATGACTTGAAGATCCTTGGATGCCTCCAAAACCACTGTCTGTGATAACCTGAATTCACTTGGAGATATCTTCAACATTTAATTAGACTAGTTATTTTGGCAGGGAGGAAGAAGGAAAAAAAGCAGAATGCTTAGAAAAGAACAGCTTTTCCTTGGATTGTGACATCTGAATAATTTAAAGAGGTTTTGAGAACTATGCTTTATTTTAATTAGTTTCTGAATCAGTTTCTGCTTTGCCTATTCTTTCTCCCCCCTCTTTGTACTGTTTATTTTTGATGACATCTGCAATCCTGAAAAAAAAGAAAAAGGAAGCAAATTAACTTGGTTCAAGCCACATCAGCACATCCCTTGGAAGATCACAGCAGTCAGCTGTAAAAAATGGGCTTATGCTGAAAGAAAATGAGGAGCTCAGAGGACTGAAAATGTACTTACCTATTTATTAACTACATCTATCTCTATTATTTTTGTATGACACCAAAAAGTGTTCTTGGCACTTCACAGATGTGCACAAAGGACGTGAGGTGGACTGCTGTGGCACTGTTTTATTAAGGCCACTCTGCATTTACATCTGCCAAACCCAGATTGAAGTTCATCCTTTGACAAACTCTCAGTCTAAATAGGCACAGTCCAGGAGAGAAACAGGGGAAGAATTGGGCCATGTGGCTGTGATTAACACTGTGATTAAGGAACATCACATTAGTTCCAGAAAACTCTTTTTGCTTCTTGCAGACCCCTGCCCTGTGATGCTCTGCATTTTGCCAACGGTCCTCCTTCTTGTGTCCTATTCCCACCAAGCAGTGGGCGAAGGGTAACCTCTGCAGAGAGAGTCTGCCCACTTAACCCAGCTGTGGGCCGAAGGAGAGTGAAGGGAGTCAGAGTGAAGGAGATGATGCTTAAGCAGAGACATGAGAAGGAAGAGATCCAGTAACCCAAAGCTGAAGGAAACAGACCTGATCAAGTGATTGCTCTTGACCACAGTATCACTAAGCTACAGCTATGTGTCTTTTCAAGAAGGATGAGTTGTCCCCGTTGGACAAAGGCAATGCTATTTGCAAACTTAAGTTGCCCATAAAAAGAGCTACTCTCTGTGGGTGCAAGGTGTGGAGCTATGACTCCCTTCTCATAAACCCGGGAGCTACAGAAGTTGGTAGAAAGATATATGTATCTTTGGCCTATCGCTGTCAGTCCACATTCAATGTGGATAATCCTGTGTGCTTCCTGGAAAGTTAGGGTGTCTATGGAGTAAAAGAACATGAAATACAGTTGTAATTTTAAGATAATTTTGGAGGAAAAATGAAAAATTGTCTTAACCAATATGTTTTGCAAATTAATATAAGCCTCAGCTAATATTTCAGTGGGGAAGAAAAGCGTCAAGTAACCTGTCACAAAAAAAGACAGAATGACTGAAATGTTTCATTTCAATATTTGTCAAACAATAAGTTTTCAATTTTTTATTTCAAGTGAACATTTTGGGTTTTGAAATGTATGCCCTCCCTCCTCCTTTTTTTCAGAAAGCTCAAAGTGAATCATACATTTTTTTCATCCCCAAACAATTTTTATTTTCGACCTTTTCTAAATGCCGGGCAGGCCAGAAAAGAAAAAAGTTATTCGTGCAACTGTGTGAAAGATGTGGTTTCTGAACAGACTGTGTTGACATGAGGTCCCGAACACGGACTCACTAGTTCTGATCTGAGTTCAGTAAATGGTACGTGTAAGGTGGGTGATGGAGGTAATTCTGTTACCGTGTCATTCTGTCCTGCCAATCTTCTCCTAAGCATTATCAACTAATGTGTGACAGTTATAAACTGGATTATAGGCCAGTCTGTCTGATATAGCTAAGCTGAATCCATCAAACATGTATCACTCAGAATCTCAAACTGGACTTGAACCTCAGTCTGTGAAGTTGCAGATACGTAATTTGTCACATTTTGCAAACACCTTTCCTCTGCTTGGTGTGTCCCTTGTGGTCCCGTATTGCAATTCAGAATGCTCATTTTAGCTGTGTTTTCAGGATGTAGTATGAAAATTACTAGGCATTATAAAAAGGTCAGCTCTGTTAGACTCACAGAGTAAGTAGGAGGGATGGAGTTGCTCTCGAGATATTCATCATCTGTCATTATGTCTTATTAATCATCCCAAACAAATCTTGGACGGCAGTTCATTAGAGAGTGCATGTCCTACAACTGTCTGTGATAGGTGCCATTTTTACTGCATCTTCTTTTTCTGACTTTTTCATCGTGTTCCTAATTGAGGTTCTTATTGTAGCATTTTGATTATTGCAAGTATAAAATACACGCAAACATGTCACCTCTATCAGAAAAAGCTGAACAGAGAAAAGCCGTGTTGAAGAGTGAGAGTTAGCCCTGGTGAGCAGCAGGACTGTCTGAATGCCAAAGTACCTACGTGCACAGTTCGCTGCTGAAACTGAGCTCAATGGTTTGACAAGATTCAAGAGATCCAAAGCATTGTCAATATGAGAGAAATACACTATGTCAAAAATGTCTGACATGCTTGGTCTAAAGGAGGCCTTGGACAGCATAATAATGGATGTATTTAACTCCCTAGTACAGCCCAGTCCACTGTTCACAGCAGAGATGCAGCTTTTTTAAGAGCTTTCTCTGAAAGAACTGCTGATGCCAAAATGGGCTTCTTTGCAGACAGACTGGATGGGGTGAGTCCCTCCAGAGGAGTTTGAAGCCGTGTTCCTTGTTTCTGGGCTTCACAAGCAAGTCCCAAATAACAATGTGGAGGAGGAAGGAGTATATGCAGCTGAAATATTAAACTTATTCCTGTAGAGCTGAGGAGCCAATGCGTACTTCAAAACATCCTTTCAGAAGGAACAGGCAGATCCTGTCACTTCAGAAGGGTCGAAGATTTAAATGGACTAGGTGGAAGCGCACTGGAAAACAGCCAGCTTTCAGGAGTTATCCTCTTACTAATTTGGAGATTAGCAAAAAATTCTTCATGCCTTCTTAATATTTGTCTTCACACCTCAGATGTGAAAGTTTAAGTTTCTTTTTGTTCTATGTCTTTTGATGGGGTAAAGAAAGTGGAATAGAGGTGCAAGCTTTACTGGGAATGCATGTTTCTTTTACTGCCCCTTTAAATAGGAATACTGGTCCAGGTTCTCCACTGGTAGAAATTTGCTGCTGAATTTAATGAAGCTACTATCACTAGGTGACCCAGGGAAAGTGAGATCTGGAGCCATGTGTTACATTTTTTCTGTTGCTGGAATTGCAGGTTTTGCAGAGAACACATTAACCTGGTTTCTGATGGGGTTTTTACCTGACCTCTCAGAATCATGAGAATAAAGCAATAATCTTTTCAGAAGCAGATGCTGATTGCTTTTTTGAACCCATAGGACCAGACTCTCCTCTTGTGCAAATAGGCACAGATATGTCTGAGATAACTGGAGTTATGCAATTCTGCTCAACTCCAAAGGCTGTCCTAAGTGTTTGCGTGGCTGTCTTCTCTAGCAGAGTAAAGCTTGTGATGAAATATCAGGAAAGACAAGGAGACAGACAGGTTGCCCTCTGACCAGTATTTCAGCTCAGATTGCATAATGCAATGGTCACCTTATGCAAACTGCTCTGACAACACCTGCACTGCTTCCTGATGTCTCTTTGCTAAGTTGCTTTCCAGTACTTCTCCCACACCCGAGGGGCTTCCATGAGATGAAGCCAAGTGGTGCAAAGAGAATGATTCTGCTGTCACCCAGCCTCTGGCTTCTTTCTCCCACATGGCTATGTATGGTCACAAGCAAGGAAGAAACGTGTCCCAGCTCATGGTGGCACTTCTTACAGGGGTTGTAAGCATTATTACGGAAAGCACTTCATTCCATAACAGGTACTGACAGAGAAAAAGCTTTTGTGGGAGCTTTGCTCCTTGGTATGTTGGATCCTGGTGGTGTAGGCTTTGCAGATCCAGGCCATGGACCAACACCACTTCACACATCGGCACCAGAAGGATTGGCCTGTGGGAGCAAAAGCTGGGGGCTCCGCTGAGTCTGCCCACTTCACCTGGTGGTTTCCTTAGAGGCGGAGGGATTTGCTGCATTATGACTAGGAGATGCCAAAGAACAGGAGCATCTTTGGTTTTGTCTAGGTTCTTCCTTTATATTAAGTGCAAGAAACAGGAGAAATATATTTGGATGGTACAAATGGAGGTGGCTGCATGGTAGGCAGGAGGGCTATGCTGATCCATGGCAAGCGGTATCACAGTCTTTAGCTTGGTGATGTGGGCTAGCACACGTCTTTACCTTCTGTGTTCGTAGAGATCCTAGCACAGTAGAGTATGCTTTCAGAAACCACCACAGTACAAGTAAGAAATGCATAATAATGTATGTTGTTTCCTCCTTCTGCAGAGTTTGGTCTATTTTTATAGAGTTATAGGTAAGATGAGCCATGTAGATAGCTTTACATCTCCCTTTATATTTGTCATACTGCTGGTAGATCAATACATAGCAAAAAGTTCATAACTTGGCTTTTTTTTCCCCATATCCAGTATTTGTTTACAGAGATTGAATCTGTCACTCCAGATTAACAAGCAACCACCAAATGATTTTATGATTACCATGGGAGCTCAGTTGTTGTGGGAGTAAAAGGTGGGTGTGCACTATGGTATTTGGTTATGGATAACCCTTTAAATAAATGAGTAGTTGTAAGAGCAGATTTCTTTCACAGGATTTTCAAGAATAGCATGTCTCGAGTCTCTCAGGTATTTGTTGTGTGGAGTCCGGAAGGCAGATCTTTGTGTACGATGCCCTACAATGACATGGGTGGCAAAACCAGGAGACCAAACCTGGCATCCTTGGCTGTTAATGAGCAGGACCTGGCCTTGGGAGCTAGAAGACCTCCTTCTCAGCAGCGAAGGGTGGAGGGAGCAGTCTGACAGCTGGGCTGTATCAATCCTTTTATTGCTTGGCCACCTCTAGAGGGTGACAAATGGCCACATTGAAAGTTGTTACCATAACTGTCATGAGACGCTCTGTCATAAGACTGTCATAAAGCTATATGGCAACTTTGTCATAAGACTGTCTCTTATCAGTGCTCTTCTGGCACTCTGGTAACAGGGAAGCTGTGGAGCAGTATGAAGAAGGTGAGCAGCAAATAATCATTTACTGTTTCCCATAGTGCAGGAACTGGAGAACACCAAATGAAATCGATGCTCTCCATGCAGTTGAAACATGGCACTCCTTGTACAGGGCTTTTTTTGATGCTAATGCTTCACATATAACCTCTAGAAAGTCCTTGCATTGCTGGTGTTTGGAAGGGAGGACAATCTATCGAGGCAAACAAGCTTTCCCCATACTTTTGTTCTCTTCTGGGACCCAGTAAGGCACTGGGTTTGAGCTAGAATAACCTTTGGTCTGACTTGGTATAATAATTCTTGTGTTGGGATGCATTGTAATGGAACAAAACGTAATGCTTTGCAAGAATGAAATGGTTTTGTTCAGTATGATTGACACAGACTTGGAAATCACATGAGGGCTTTGCAGCAGCATAGCCGTATGCAATGCAGTTCTCCGAGTCAGAAAAAGGAGGTGACATCTACCACCAGGTATGGAAATGCAGCACAAAACCAACTCCACCACTTAGATCATCAGTAGACCTTTTAAATACGGAAAGGACGAAATGTAACTGCTTTTTATCCCCCGAACAATGACAAAAACTTTAAGCAAAATACTCTCTTTTATATGTGGAATTAATAGTTCTAGCAAAAGTTTTACATTTCTGGAAGTCAGAAGAGGGTTTCTATCCAGCAGGCAAGTGAACTCTAGTAACACTAATGGGACAAAATGATCAGTGGTGCAGGGGGAATGATGTGATGTGGAGACTTGTGAGTGCAGGGGAAGGAACTTGGATTCATGCCTCAGCCATGAACAACCTGAGAATCCACTCCCAGCATAAAGATATTCAAAAGCATATTTTCAGGATTAGTATGTTAGATAACCAGAATTGAAGGAGAAACTCTTCATATAGGAAAGTGAAGGTAGGATTTGGAATCTGATGTCAGGAATTGTTAAGGAAAATGCCACCCAGACACAGCCGCTCTGTCAGCAACATCTACACATCTATTTTTCTTTTGTGAGGGACTGCAGAGATGCTTATGATACAATTATGTATTATGGTGCTATTGTTGCATACAGAATGTGAGAAGGGAGAATGTTTGGAAGGAGGCACAGAAATAAGAAAATAAAATTAAAACCATCAGGACAGCCAAGCTGAATAATACCAGCTGAGGACCTGACTCATTTTGTGATGTCTGTGGCACACCAGATGCATGCACATGTATTGTGCTTACTGCCCTGTGGGAGTAGCTAAAAGAAAGAAAAAAGACATTTCTAGAACAATACTGGCATAAGGCACATGTTATAATACTAACCCCCCTGATGTGTTATGGTTTTAGAGTAATTGTGTGGGTGTTTGGTGTTTGAAGGAGAAAGGAGAGATACTGCAATGAATCACCTCTTCTTCCTCTCCTGGCTTTTGCACCATGGGCAAGGCTGGCGGTACTTCAAAGCTTTTTCTCACTGTACTGCAAACATGTGCATTGACCTTTTAATGTCTTTTAAGGTCACATAGGACCATTTTGCTTCACTTGGCATAATCCAGTCCAGCAAACGCTGCCTGAGAGAGGGGTGTCCTGACTGCCCAGGGTGCACCAGCCATCACTCAGCTCCCTAGCTTCCCAGCTCTCCCTCTACCTGCTTGCTCTCCCCTCCAGCACAAGCAGCTCATTGATTCTGATGTTCTTTTCCTTTTGGTCTTTCAGGGTTTCTGTCCTCTGTAAAGGATAAGAGAGCAGCCCACTTTAGTCCCAACTATGCAAGAGACAAGCCTGCACTGTCTGAATTTCTCTGTCGGGTGCATAGGATTTTCCCCCCAGTGGTGTCTCCTTGGAGGTGTGCTCTGGAGCTGAAATTTTGGCCACAAGGAAAGTCAAGGGAAGGTTTCCATTAAGTCTAATGGGGATAAAGCCTTAGCTGTTGAGGCAAACACATAAGTGATGTATTCCATTTCTACTCTACATGATTAATATGGGGAACCAAATGTCTGTATCAAATTCAGTGTCTGTTGTAGTTATGCCAAGTTTCAGGGCTCAGACAGCTGGCAACCAGTAAGGAATTTCTTTGGAAATACAAACCATTTGCAAATGGCCCTAATTCTTTTACTACCTTTTTCCTTTTCTTAGCTATTTTTACCTCTCCTTTTAATCATTCCTATTATGTTTGCAAGGGCTTTTTCACAATCATTTTGAGACATGTTGGTTTGTACCGCAGAGAAGATAAAGCCCTGTTTGGCTGAGGTGGCCAGCCCCACCGAGGAGCTGCTGGGGATCCCGCTGCACCTCGCTGCCTGGCTCTTCAAAGGGAAGCTCTGATGCAACATTTCTGTGGCCAGAGCGCAAAACGAGTCCCATGGGAACAGCTTCATTTCCTTTGATGTTTGGTGGATTTGGCAGTTCAGCATCACTTGATTCACCAGCCTGGCAGAAAGCCGGGATGCCTGCAAAGCAGGTCAAGGCTGTCATAATTTCACTGTGGAACAAACCCATTTTCGGACGCTGTTTCATAACAGCAGCTGAGCGTTTCCTCTGCCCTGTGGAGAGGCTGGCCCCAGCGGTGCGTGGCAGTGAGGGGGTGAAACCCTGGCTCAGCACTTTCTGGTCCCCAGCCCTGTCTCTGCTCCCGGCCGTGCTCAAGTACGCACGCACCACAGCACTGCAGCCAAGTCAGCGTCCTTGCTGCGGCTGCAGAAGTGGAAAAAACACCCACACAAGAAATGTACTGAAATTCTCTGCTGCAAGAGGACGGCTGTGTGGTGCAGGGAAATTTGCAGCTTATCCGCTGGTGACGCTGTTTCTGAGTCAGGCCCTGCACGGGAGCACCGGCTTGGGTGGCTGGGGAGTTGCTTGCTCCAGGGTTCACCCAGCACCTTGGAGGAGAGTTTTCCAGAGGTTTGCAGGTGTTCTCTGCTCTCTTGCAGGGTAGGGGAGGGGGCTGTGGGAGCTTGACTCAGCCCCCTGTCATGCCCACTGCAGCAGCCAGAGGAGCTGCCATGAGCCCAAACCTGGCTGCTGGCTCTGCAAAGCTGGAGCCTTCTGGAGCCTTCCCCAGGGCTGCTGGAATAACTTATTTTTGCTGTGCAGTAGTCTCCAGGTACCGTGCCCATAGTATGTGTGTATGTGTATATATACATATATATATATGTATGTATATACATACATATACACACATATATATGCATACATACAGATATATATGTCTTCTTTTGGGAGCCTGAATAGTAGTTCTGTATGGAAAATCTCTGAGCCTATGTTAGACTTTTATTTCTTTAAAAACCCCTGATATTTCCTAAATCTGCATTGACTGTGTGTTCCCAGCTCTCTGAACAATACTAGTGATGAAGAAAGAGATCAAATGCAAAGATAGAGGTTCTACTGAGCTTAGGTGGAAAGCAGTTATGCTTGCTTTATTCCTCAGAACTGGTCATTGCCATAGGGGTTATTTTGGGCTAAAGTAACCTAAATAGGCCATGTTGATTGTCAGGAATGGGGATTCTAGGGTTCAAATGAATGTTGCATTAAGAGAAATGTTCAGTGCTCAGTAGGGATAAATATGATGGTGCCTGTGTTCGTAGGAGGTTGGTCAGCTGCTCACAAGTGGCTGCTGCCTGCAGAAGGACAGCATGTTGGTGCTGGTTCGGCATGCATTGAAGGGACAGTGTTGGTCCCCCAGTTTAGCTCACGTGTCCTCGTGCGATGGGCTGCCCGCATGTAATTCTGTAACAATAGCTCTTCTTTCCTGCTTTCCTCCTCATCCTACGTGGTTAATTGGCCTGAGTTAGAAGCCTCAGGATTTAAGAGCAAAATGCAAGCATGCCATACATTGGAACTAATAATAAAAAGGGTTGATTATCTTTAATACTGGGAGCTGTCGGAGCTGAATGAAATGAGATAGCAGCTTAGAGTGCGTTTGCCTGCGCATGTGGGAGGAAGGTGTGGAGGCTGTTTATTTACAATTATTCCCTTTCTGGAGAGCTGGTGCAAACCACTGCTCCCTCACCCTGTTCAAAAATCAATGAGAATCCTCCTTGGCTTTGATTTTGTTGCTGTTTCATTTAACCTTTAAACTTTACCTGTTGGGTAAGCCAGGAATCAGCAAACCAAAACAGTTTGGACGTGTCTGAATGAAAGCCAAAACCCTGAGCCTCAGCTTTGATATATATTGCACTGGAGCACTGGCTGGCTTTGGTGCTTGGAGGTTTCCAGCATGGGATTAGCACTCGGTGTGCCTGCTGAGAAGCCAGGTTGCTGCAGGATCCCAAGGCAGCCCCCACTGATGATTTGCATGAGCATTTTTTGCTAAGTCATCTCTGTGTTTCTTATGTTCTCCTCAGAATGCAGAAATAAGCTGTGATCTTGCTGGTTTTTTTCCCTTACACCTGAAAGTGCTAGAGGTCCTGAAAGAGAAGCAAAGGCCATTCAGTCACCTTCCATGCACCCTGCAGGACCTCCGTCACAAAGACTGTTTTCACCTTGGTGACCCTCCCCACTGTGTTGCAAATGAAATAACCTCAAAAATCAACTTTGCTCTTGCAGCTTATTGCCCTCCCCTTCCCCAGGTGGTTTGTCTGGGTATCCACCATGGTCTCTCTGTGTCTTACCTCAGAAGCATCATTGGAATCCTTTCACAGGTTTCACTCTGACCAGTAGGTTACAGAAACATCTAAACAAAGGAGAAATCCTATATATGTAACTAGGTGAAGGCCCTGCAACTCTGCACAGCAGCTTTAACTGCCTAGAGCCAACTGCGAGCAGGCTTTAAGACCTTGGCGATAGGCTTGGCACAGTAATGCTGGATTTAAAGGTTTTCTGGGTGGAGAGAGTTAAGCAAGCTGTAAGACTCCGTGACTTCAGCCTTTGTTCTGAGACAGATAATTCCCTTTGAACAAAGTTTTGGTGCTGGATTGCTATTTCTGAGAGCTGAGATTGCTCCGAATTCCTCTGAGCATCTGTGTTCCTGGAGCGTATGGTGGAATAAAATTAATTTCCCTCTGCTGGGGCTCCCTGGATGACATATGCCAGAAGGGACACAGTGGCAGGATAGGGTCGCTGTACCTTGAGTAAGCGAGTGTCAGGCAGACTGTGAGTTTTTGCTAAGAAAAACATGGTAGAAATATTTGTAGATATTTAACCATTACACTGTGCTATGTTCTTGCTGTGCAATGCAATAAACACCTTGTCTCAAGAGAACAGGCTCAGGGTGAGGATGAGCAGAGAGGAGCGAGGCAGCTGCTAGAAGGAGGTGGAAGGGAAATGTAATTCAGCTTGGAGGCACAGGAAAGAGCTATGGCCATGATAGTAAAGGAAACAGAGTTCTTTGGGTACATTTGGTGCCCACGGCTGCAAGTGAAAAGGTGTTCTGTTACATTTGTGCCCTCTTTCCTAATAATTTATCCAATTACCACCTCTTCTTAAACTGTCAGCTTTACAGTATGCATTTTCAGGAGTAAGCACTGTTCTCGCAGTTTCTGTGCTATGAAACTCTGTACACTTGATTTCAACTTAAAAAATGTTATTCTACAAGAAAAGAAAAAAAAAAAAGGTGTCAGCATCATCTATATCTGTGGAATTACATGTTTAAAACTAAGACCAACCCATGTTATCTCACTCAGGATGAAGCCACATCATGAGTGTTATTGGTTTTAATAACTTGTTGAGATTATGTAGCGGAGTTATGGATGCCATCATTTCTTTGCAGAGAACACATTAAAAATGGGTATTTTGGCTTGCACCACAATGCAGAGTAACGACAGTGTTATGCTGTGTGCCAGCAATTCAATGGGATGCTCCTTTCTTTGGATCACGTATCTGTTATCGCTCCAGACAATGAGTATCTGATACAAAATAAAAGTGATGGATGCCGAGTGAACCAGTAAGTGGGGAGAAGATACTGTGGTTCATTGACTAACCAAATTACTTTGGGGGTATTTAAATGCATCTCTAGCTTTTTATTCTGCATGGGCTATTATAGATGAATTCTGTGATGATTCAGCCTTGGAAAAATTAACCTGTTCTGTTCCGTGTGGGATGCTGGTGATCACAGGAGTATGATGACGTGGTGGGGGACTATAATGCAGTTTGCAGGATGAAAAGGTGCTGGGTCTGGACACTGATGAAAATTATTTTAACATTTATAATTTAATCTTAGTAGAGCAGTGTAGCTGTTCATACTTACAAACTGAGCTAAAACTGAATGTTGATTGGAAATATGGGCTGGACTGTGTAGCTTTAGGCAGCAAACAGTGTGCACTACTTTAATGCATTTGCTTGACTTTATCCACCTTTCCACTGCTGGGTTTGCCATTCCACCATGACAGAAACTGAAGTGGATTGATGAGTTTGCTGCAGAAAAAGCAAAGCAGCTGTCAACTGAAGCAGGGAAAATCCCTCAACAAGTTATCTGTAAATAAGTAAATAAACCCCTGGATTGGCTTTGCTGGTGTTTGCACTCATCTTGTATTTTGTTCTGAGGAGATTGTAACAGATCAGTTTGTTTGCAAAGACTTTTGCATAAGCAGGGAATTAGAGGTCGGTGGCAAAGAGTGTGCGTAGAAAGACATTTTGAACTTTTACATGTAAATACACACACTGGAAACTTTTTCAGTAAAAGGGCCAAAATAAAATGCCACTATCTCTATATACCTTGTCCAAATTAATGAACAAGGTCTGCATTTCCAGTATCAAATACAAAATTCCTTCTGAGCAGCTCCAACTGTCACGAAAAATATTCAGGCTGATGGTAAGTCAGTTTGAAAAATCTGATGCTGCTTTTGGACAGTTCATACCTAGAAGAGATCTTATTCTGTCCGATTGATCAGCTTAACTTTTAATACAAGCTTATAGAAAATAGAAGCCATCCAATTATCAGGCAAACTCTGTTATCCACTGTTACAAAAGAATTCCTGAACAAAAATTTATTTTAAAGTAAGTTTTTATATTAGTATACAAGGTGCACAGACCAGGGCAAAACAGGGGCACTGTTTTTTTTTTCTGATAGGTGCGCGCAGTTGGATTTTGCTGCAGACAGGTTGTTGTTGTGCAGAGACTCTGACCAGGTGTGCTCTCTGTCGCCTGAAATGAATTTATGGTCCACCGTGAACTCGTTACGATGTTTGGCTAAAACCCATCAACTAGTTAACCTGGAAGTTGCTGTGTCTTCCTCTGCAGCTGTTGGATTAAGACGATGGCAAAATAAAGTTGAACTTAAAGACATCTGGGAGGCTGAGGCACTGAAAACCATAAACATGGAGAATTATTTTTGCAGATAAGCGTGTATAAGCTGACAAGTAAAGCCTTTAAATTGAATATGTGCTGTCAGTGAGGTGTAGTCAAATAATTATCGAAATCCAGGGAGTGGGAGAATATATCGGAAAACAGGAATATTGGTTAGTGGGAGGCCAACAGGGGGCAATCAGAGCCTTCCCTGCCCGCGGCTGTAACCCACCTCCAGCCATTGCCGTTAGCCCAAATTGTTGTCTGTTGGGCTGTAAAGTGTTACACATTCCATTTAATTAACACCTTAAATTTGATCTTGATGGTGTGGGAGCTCCTGGAGAAAATGAAATAAATTCACAACTTGTATTAACAAAGACAGTGTTTGCAAGGGGGTGGAAACCAACAGAATTGGCCTCGAAATGTTAAAATGCTTTATTGGCGCAAGGGGTAGAGCCAGGTGAGGACTGCGGGCTCACTGCGCAGAGCAGTTGGCTGGTATTTCTGCCCTGGGTTTGGTGAGAGCCGGCATGGGTGGGTGATGGGCTCACAGCACACCTGCAGACCTGCCTGTGTCTGGAACCCTCCTCCAGGAGCTGGGTTGATGTAGCACCATCCCGAGCTTCCTTCGGCTGAGGGGGACAGCTCTCTCCAAACCGAAAAGCACAAGGAATGACACCGTATCATTGAGCATTGATGATTAATCAACAAACTAATTACCATTCCCAGAGCAGGCTCTCAGTAGCGTTTCTGTCAGGAAGAGTGAAGGCTGAGAAATGAGATTTAGTATGCAGTGAATACGAGCTGTTTCCCACACTGCCTGCCACCAGATGACATTGGAGAAGGTTTTAATGTTCCAGGAGTAGGAGGACTTCTGTGTGTAATTGTGGTTTGGTGGCCAATGTGAGACAAAAGCCTTTCAAAAAATGATGAACTTGAATTTAAAAAAAAGAATGGAATAGATTTTCTGTGGACCATCATGCGTATCCACCACTGGAGGCCCTTAAAAACATGTGGGGACATTTGACAAGAAGTATGTACGTAGGGTTGGGTCTGCTTTGGGAATAAGGATGGACTAAGTAATTCCTTAAATTTCTTTCCAGCCCTATTTCTGATTATTACTATTATTCTTGCCAAAGATACCCAGGAAAAGCAAAACTCCAGATTATTTTTACATAAACATATTATTCCTGCTTCTTTCATAGGGAAATAATAATTTCTTAAGTAGTTAAAAATGCAGAATATATTCCATGTGGACATAACCTGGCTTTAGGAGCAGGGAATCACATGGGCTGCGTTGCTACCTCACTGGGTATTGCTTGGTGGGCAGCGTTGTGTGCTGCCCCACCATACTGAGGAACCACCTTTCATGTGGGACTTGAAATTCCTCCCTCCTTCCAGCAGCTGTGATATGAACAAGCAACATCCTTCTCAGGTCTCAACTTGGATTCCTGCTCGTGTTTCATAACAGACAGTATCTCTTTGTCATTCGACAAGATGCCTGCCCTGCTTGCACTTCTCACATTATTGAATTTGATAGGCCCCACCAGGGTGCTCGGTATGTACTATAACCCACAGCATCAGCTCTGGCTGCTTTTTTGAGGGTGGGGGTTTTTTTTTGAGGGAAATATTTTCTCTGTTCTCTCACTGCATGTCAGTTTAAAAGCAAGGCTGCAGCCACCCTGGAAGGAGTAAGCAGAGGGTGCTTAGCGCTACAGCAAGAGCAACCTGCAGGTGAAGCCTGCGGTGGTGGTGGGGAAGATATTCCTTTATCCGCACCGTGGAAATGGTTGCTCAAAATACACGAGTCGGGCCTGGCCACTGTAGTGATTCACCTCCCCGAGTGCAGCAGAGAGGTTAGCTCCCGGGGGGTACATGCTGCTAACATGCAGCCGGTGCATCCTTGGGTCTGGACGGGGACTCCGCTTTGTGTTTAACATATCAGCCGAGTCACTCTCGCCGCTCGCATCACGTGCGGCCCTCAGCAGAAAAATCCTCGGCGTAACCATGGGAACACAGTTTTGCTTAAGCAGTGCTTGCGGGGATGCAGTTCATAACGAGCCAGGGGTGATCGGGGTGGGTGTGTAGGGGAGAGAGCGAGAGCATTCGTCTTTGCTTTCCTCTACCCCTGCGCTAATCAAATGCAAGAAAATTGTGTAAATGAAGGACTGTAATTTCCCTTCACCTCCACAGCTTTTCCTAGGCGGTCTGTCGCCAGATATCACTCCTGCATTAAACACAACACCACAGGGCTCATTTTCAAAATCAGACTTTTTTTGATGGGTGGATCAGTGAGATGCTCCATGCCCCGGGAGCCTGCGGCAGCTCCAGCAACACCCGTGGATCCGGGGTCACGGGGCCTCCAGCTTCCCTGGAGTCCAGAGGTAGTGCATGATGAGCAAGGTGCTCAATGCAGAGGTCAGGTAGCACCTAGTGGCCACCTCCATGGCCCTTAAAGTAATTTTAGGGGTTTTGCTGCTGGCAGAATGTGGTCCCTAAATGACAATTTTGGTGCTTGCCTTCTTGTATCCTGTATTTTACACTATGGTGACCACACAGTTGGCGTCAGAAGTACGGGCACCCAGTGACAGTAAATTTATTGCCACAAATTGGTAAATCTCTCTCCACGTCTCCAGAGTGACATAGGTGATACCAATGTTGGCTTCCCCAACAGATGTCGGTGGGAGCTGGCTGCAGCAGGTCGCAGCTGTAGCCACTGTGTGCTCTGTTGCTCTCGGAGAGGATCAAAGGCTCTTTATCTCAGTTGCTGTTCATATTTTCTCCCAGGTTTTTCCATGATAAGAAGTCACCATAAGATGGAGCTCAGCTGCACGTGGACTTGTGTGAAGTTTTCACTACCCCTTCACACAACACCCCAGGCAACTGTAGGATCCAAGCTGCTTTAAGCATTTTGTCCCTAATTAATGGACATATTTAAGGACATGTTTAATTACAAGTGAACAAACACGCTTCAGTGCCACCCCAAGGAGAAGCTTCCCTAAACCAGCTCTCACTGCCCTGGCTTTAGTGGGAGCTGCAGGAGAAATGTTTTTTTCAGAAACGTTAATGCAAGAAACGTTCCTCTCCCTCACACCTTTTGCACCCTTTCTTTTGTGTGAATAATTTTTGTCAAATTTTCAGTCATCTACATGCATGACTAAAGGCTGAACCAAAGCCAGTCAGGTTGGTAGATCCATTCCCACAGACTTACACAAGCTTTGGGTAATCACCTGGTGCACCAGGGTGTTGGAACTGTGCTGAGAGTTCTCAGAGCACTCAGAGGTGAGCATTTTGGGTATCAAATGGCAGAGCATATTGGATCAATGGCTTGCTTTCATCCCCTCCAGAACAATTGCTATTTTTCCCTATTTTCTCTATTTCATTTTTTTAATCTGTTCTGTATTATTGTTTTCTACAAATAGTGAAAAAAAATCCATCTACAGCAGAGAGTATGCACCAGCTATTGCCTGCCCCCTCAGGAGAAACCATTTGGGAATGCTGTAATATATATATATATATATATATAAATTGCTACAGCTATTAAGCAGTGAACTGAGACAAAACTGAGTTTGTTTAGCTGCTCTACACGGCAGTGTGATAATTGCAAAAATATACTTCTTGGACTGAGAAAATGGTAGAGATTTAGGAAGCAGGATCGATTATATTTCACACGTTGGATTACTCTGTTATGATATTCTGTCAGGTTGCCATGGGCAGGGGGAGGTAGCTCGCTTTCACATGGGGGTGCACAAGTTGGACTCGAATCTGTAGAAAATCTCTGTGAGACGTACATAACCACCTCCAAACTTCACATATCTGCTGTTCCGCTGTGAAGTGGAGTTAAAAGATTGATCCATTAAACCGGTCTGCTAATTCCTTCACTAAGACTGAGTCTGGGCAGGATTCCCAGTCACTAAACTTCATCACCTAATCTGTGGTTTGCGAGTCGTTCAGGCAGAATGGAAATTCTCCCCAGCTTTTCACTCACATGGCCCTGCCCTCCATAAATAACATTTATAGAGAAAGCCTAATCATGCTTACTTTAGGGAACATTGTTTTGCTTTCACAGCTACACCCAGTATGGGACTGGGACCAAAACCTCAGAGCCACAGACTTTCCATCCTTCAGGATGGTTGAACGTGCATCCATCTATCGGAGCGCAGGCTTCCCACCCATTCTCCAACCTTGTCTCAACATATGGGCGGTCTGAAGCTGGGCAGCCCAGGGAAGCATGGGTGTTTGAGCACAGAGCTCTTTGCCTTTTTGTGGACACATGCTGTGAGACGCAGAGTGCTGCCCGCTATTCTTCTCTGCAGTGCTGGGCCTGGGTACAAGAAGAGCATCTGGAAGGCAATGAAGGATTGAGAAGGACCTGGGGCAGAACTCAGTTGGGACTTCAGGGTTTGGGGCACTGACCTCAGGGAAGCTGGTGGCGTTCAGGTGCCTTGTGCTTCAGCTCTGTAAGGAAATAATGGGAAGGTAGTAACAATGATGGTGATAATACTTCTTTTTTCATCCAAGGATCTCAAGGGTAGTATATTGAGGCCAGCCTGTTATTTTTACTCTACTTTTGTTTTTTGACTCCTAATGACAGCAGCAGAAAGTGCAGTTTAGCTTGGTTTTCCTCCTCCTCCATCAGCGGCAGTCTCTGTTTGCACAAACCCTTCACTAGGAATGAAAATATTAGCAAATTGAGCTGAGCGTGAGAGGAGGCTTCCAAGAGATGGTTTTGTTGTTTAACCACCTCTTTGCTACTAACAATGGCTTCCTTGCAGGATAACACGCTGGACACCTTCAGTGTCTATGTTTGCACCTCTGGGGGCAAGTCACGCTCCAAGACCCTTCTGAGAAGGGGGAGAGAAGAAGGAAAGAAAAGCGCACAGTTTCACGTGCCCTGGCGAGCTGTAACTCTCTCCTCTCTTCTTTCCTTCCCACCCACTGGACAGACGAGGGAAGAGAGCAGTGAATGGTTTGGGTTGCTTTCAAAGTGGCTGTCACTCTCTAGGACGGTGTTTTCCCCTGTTTGTGAAAAGGCCTGAGACTGTCTGACATCTCTGCTGCAGAGAGCATCCTGTGCCCTGCTGCTCACATCACTGTGGCACGTGCTGGACTTTGCAAATAAAAAAATCATGGCCTGTATCTTCAGGAGGTGTAACTGTTGCCCTGAAGGCAGTGGGAGGAAGTGCTAGCTGCAGAGCTGGCCCTTGTTGTTCTAGCTGCAGAAGAGCACGTGCTGTGCAAATTACGTGATCTGAATCTTAATCAAATCTTGTTTGCATCACTTGACAATTCTGGCTCAGCCTCTGGGCTGGATTTTCCTCTTGTTTCCAGAGGTGAAATCAGGAGGTGTGCTGTTTTCTGGTGGGCTGGGACAACAGGCAGGTTCTCTTCATCTGACACAAGCCAGAGAAAGCAGAGTGTGGCTTGGAGCGAGGGCTCTCGCCTGCAGACCTGGGTTTGGGACCCGCTCCCACCGCAGCGGTGCGGGCGGGTGCTTTATCAGGCTGTGTCTGCTCCAGCCACAGCATCAGGTTGGGGGGCAGAGCTGAGCCCCCTGTTTTGATACTTGCAGGTTGGCTTTCGTGTTGGCTGTTTTATCAGCAAATCAGGTTCCGTGTGCATGGAAATCTCATTTTTCTTTTAAAAGCTGGTGATGCCAGCGTCCCTTCAGGGAGGAACTTTTATTTTCCCTCCTTGCAAAAGAGGCATGTAAAGATGGCCAGGCTGCATGTCTGAGGCTGTGCTTGGGAGCAGGGCAGGCTTGAGCTGGAATTTTCCCTGGGTGTCCTGTTAGTCACCCAAAGCACCATGTTTGTAAGCTGGGGCTGTTGTAGCCCATGCAGTACTGGCAAGAGGGAGGCAATGGTATCTGCAGTGAAGGAACATCCCAAATGGCACTGTGAGAGGTGGAGGGAGGCTGGGACAAGGTTCATGCCAGCTCTTTTCTAAGCCTGTTTCTATTGTACTGTACAGAGCAATGGGGCACAAAACTACATTTTTGAAGATGATGATGCATCTTCTGTCTAATGTCATGAAGACACTGGCTGATTTTTTCTCCTTCTGTCTTTTAACAGAGTAGGAGTTTACCTTATAAAAACAAAACAAGCCTGTTAGTGGGCTGGTGGTTGTGTTGTTTCAAGGTGGATGCAGAAGATTCAGAGAGTTGGATCACATCTTTTTTTTCTGGCATGCTGAGTGATTTTGGCCAAGTCTCTTGCCCTTGTGCGTCATCTTATTTTTGCTTGTAAAACAAAGACAAAAGTGCTGTGTTCAGCTGAAAGGACCCTTTTTTATTCAAAGAGTTTTGTAATACACAGAGTAAAGGGCTGTGGAAGGGCAGATAAGAGACAAGTGGTGAAGTTATACAGCAAAGCAAAGATGCAAGTCTTTGTAACCATATGCAAGAATTATTTGGAGTCACCAGATGGCAGGATTCTAGACCAAATTTGTTTTTGTTCTGCAAATCAAAACATAGCATCTTTTACAAATGTCTGTCAAGTGAGACGCGGATCTTCTTAAATGCCAGGAGTGTTAGAGTATCACTACAAAGGATCCAGGTGCAGAGAATCTGGGAGACATGATGAATAATCAGTAAAAACTTGCTGCTAAGCACGGTGGTCGTGGGGAGTGCAGCTGGCTTTAGAAACAACTGGCACAGGGCAGCGGCAAGCTGTGTGTTTCCAGGATTTCCACCAAGTTGGGGTGTTTTTGTGGAAGACATGCAGCAGCCTAGGCAGGATCTGGTGCTTGGAAGCACTGCAGCTGGGAGATGAGGCCATCAGGGCAGCTAATTGCCATTGTCTCTGCCCCCTTTCCTATCTGCAAACATGGAGCGTGTCAGCTGTAGACCTCGAGTCATTTTACTGGGTGGCAATAAAATGATATGCATTTTCCAATTAATAGTGCAGGTAGCATGATTTCATTTTTCATTGCCTGCATGATGTAGCAGTGCTCAGGTCATTGTGGCCTTTCTAAAGAGGCAGGAAGAAATGGATAGGACTTCTGTGGGATGTCTTTGCTAGCAGCTTTCCTTCTCTTTAATAGAAGACATCAAAAGGGATCGTAGAGAACTTACAGTAGAGACTAAATGTGTAGCACCAGGATAAATAAGGCACACAGTCTTTTGGCTTTAGAGGACATCCCTTCATTTTTGCTCAGTACAGTCCAGTCTCTCCTTTTTCAGTTTTCATGACAGATCTGACAAAGACAATCTTCTCTTTTAATGCTGAGTTGTGAGTACTGCCAGACGCTCAGTTCTGTAAGAGCATGCAGTTTTGATCAAACCAAACCAATTATCCTACCAGAGTGATAGTTTACCATGCGGAGTGTGTCCATCTTACAAGACACTGCTATGTCTTTTTTTTTTTTAAATGTACATATGTATTTTTTAGACCTACACCATTATTTGATTAGATTACTACTCTGCTAGAGAGCAAATGACACACTGCCATGGAGGTAGGCTGCCTTCAGCTAAATAAAGACTTAATTGTGGCACAAGTAATTCAACACACATAATAGAAGACAAGTACATTCAGTCTGGAGGATCGATGATGTTGACAGCTTTTGAAAATTGTAAAATGTAACTGTTATTAGAGCAAGGTAGTGGGTGAGAAACAACATGGCCCAAAGTAGATCTTGTCAGCAAGGCTAATATATATATATCTCGAATGACTTGCAAGTTGCTGAGGAGGCAATATAGCTGGTTTGTATGTCCTGATCGGGTGTGAGATGCTTGGGAGCTCGTTACAGCATAAATTCTGGAAATGTAAAACTGCAGGGCCAGGGTGTAGAAATTAGAGTGAAATCAGAAGAGAGCTCAGTAATATTACAGTGTTAGTTCTGTGGGGCTCTAAGCAATGCCTCTGAGCATTATTTGTTTTCTCTTTAATTACTGGAGAAGTGGTCGAGCCACTGAAAGTTTATTCCCATATACCCCAGGGCAGAGACTGTGCAGGGAGGGCTTTCGGAGGTGACCAGTCTCAGCAGACCCTGTGAACAGACCCCCATCATCTCATGCAGCAGGCCTGAGAAGGAGAACTTTCAGCCCAGGAAAGGAAGGAGAAGAACATTGCAGTAAAAATAATCTAGGCTGCTTTGCAAGTCATTTAAAAGCTTGAAAAGAGTTGCTTATTTTTTAGAGCCCATTGGAAAGTGTTCATCAATGGATTTTTTTTTTTTAAAGGTCGCATATTTCCTGAAAGGAAATTACTCCTCATTCTGAGAGTCTCAAATTCACTGTCACCCCATCACTCTCCTAATGTGTGGCACTCTTAAACACACTTGGCTTTAACTTTTCAGCTCTTCTGAGTGGCATTGCCCTCTTTTCACACAGCGCTTTTGTGGCTTTTTTCCAGCCCTCTCCAATTCTTACACCGTCGTCAGCCTCCTTCACAACGAGCCGCCTCTCTGACTCTTCTCCCAGGGCTCCTGTATGAACTCTCTTGTGCTTTTATGCCAAGCATCTGCTGATGATTCCTTCAAGACATTTTTTAAAATACCTTTTGTGCTTCTTGCAAGCTCTTTGCTCTAAGCCCCTCTCCACTGTCACCCTCTGCCTTCCCTGCTGGAACCCAAAGCACACTCCCTCTTGAGTGTTTCCCATTCAAGCTGCAAAAGATATGTTAAAGCGACATGTTATATTTGAACTGACAAGGGTTTGCATAGGACTGACTTTTTTTTTAAATGCCTGTCTCAAAATATTATTTTGCCTTGTTACATGGTCTTTTGCTTTGCAGTGGCTTTTCTTAATTAGTTTTTGACTTGCTGCTGTAAAAATTCAGAAGTAAGGAATCACTGATCTCTGAATTGATTTCTACACATGCTATGGAAAGCATGGTGGAAATTACACTGGAAATTGAACATTATATGGTGTGATAAATAGTAATTTGGAGGTATATTAACCTGCTTCCTTTAGGTAAAGAAATGTCTTATACAATAACTGTCCTCATTCAGGAGCTGACATTTCCTCCTGATGAGGCATTTATCTTATGGCTTGATTATCTTTCCGTGAAAACACTTCAACTCTGACCTTTCCAGATGCTATAGTGGGCTATGCTTTCACACTGACTGGCAGCTTGCAGTGGCATGAGGGCAACTGGGAACATGAGGTGTTCTGCCTACCCTAAATCATTGAGATGGTGACAACTTGTTGAAAAGCTTCTTGATGAAACCTAATTCCCTTCCTTTCACTAAAAGATAACTTATCTAGCAAAGTAAAATGGGTTGATGTAACAGAAGATCACATGGAAGTGTGGAGCAGGCTGTGTGCTGTAGAGTGGGGTTGCGCTGCTCCCCAGTACTGCCAATGTAATGCCTCCTGGGGATCTGACAGTTCAGGGAGATGACAACCTGTTTTCTGCCTGAGCTTCAGTGTTACGAGAGAGATTTGGGTACATAGCAAAACAGTGCTGAAACAAAGCCAGGTGCTGTTATTGTTGTCTGCTGATTTGGGAAGTCAGACCTTCTCTGGTCTTCCCTTGGCTTACCCTGACCTGTGATGAGTGCAGAAACTGGCTTATTTCTCTAGGAAATGTGGAAGGCCATGGGAATAAGCTGCACCATTTTAAGATTGTGATTATTTACTGCTATATGCAGCCAGAAAGGGGGTAAAGCAGGACTGGGGACAGACTCGTGGTGCCCCAGCCCCTTCCAAGGGCAGGCTATGCACGCACAGCTCTTTCTCTCACCCTGCCCACTCGAGGGTGAGTTCTATCTGTAGTACAACTCCCACTGAAGTCTCTGTGAAATCTGCTAAAGTCAGTATACCAGCATCATGCCCTAATTTCTTTTGTAGTCACTGCCTGACTGGGCATAACATAAAGGCTGCCCTTGAAGTATCTACTTAGAAGAAAACATATGAAATGTATCCGTGCTCTTGGGAGTACCTTAGATCTAACCAGTGAATCCTACAAAAACTGCAAAAAACCCCCCATCCACAGAAGATGAATCTCAGTTTTGGTGCCATCTGACAGAGTCAAAAGCCAGGGGTTCATGCCCTGCTTTGCCAGCATGGCTGCAGAGAGTTTAGAGCAGCATCCCTGGGGACAAAGGCTGTCTGTACGGATGGATTGTGTGTGTCTCTGTCTGCAGCCCATTAACAGGCATCATGAAGTCTCTGTCCCTCACATTTGCATCTGACCCTCCCAGAGAGATGTCAGGGACCTTGTTAGCTTTTGTCGTTGGCTTGTATTTTCCTTCACTGTATGCTACAATCCATTTTCTTAGGTTCTTATCCCCCCTGAAGAGCCCAGGACTTGGTACACCGTTGTCTCCCCCCCAGCCTCCTGCTTGAGTGAGACGCTGGCTTCTGCAAGAGGGAAATCAGAGGAGCAGGAGAGACACACGGCCCTACAAAGCTTTCTCGGTAAGGAGAGAGGTAGGGCAGTGGTGAACTGTTGGGCCTCATTAAAAGGAGCCCAGACAAAGCCACAGGAATGACTGAGACAGCTGAATTCCCTCAGATTATTCTCCCCTTGAGTTTTTGCTGTGAAATGATTTTCCCTGCGGGCTGCTGTGCCGTGCTCCTCTCAGCAGTGACTGCGCAGCTCCTGCAGTGTGCTGGTCTGCGCCTCGGTCCTTCTGTAACTGCTTTCAGGAGAGAAAGTGCTCAGTAATGCCTTGTTTTTGGAAAAGTTTTAGGAATATATGTGTATAATTTTTTACATTAATAATGGCTAATTCTGGAAGATGAGCGTTCTGCTAGAAGTGTCGCACTGCTCATTTCTTCCAGTTGTCTGTCCCACCACCTCCACCTCAAACAGAAAATTTGGTGTCTCAGAGGCGAACCTCCCACTCAGGGAGAGCTCCGTTGTGCCGAAGCAGCAGCGATGTGGGAAACGCCTTGTACCTGGGAGCTTTAAATATCTGCATGGGTGTCCTAGGGTCAGGCTATTGAACACTTCAGAGACAAGAGCTGAGATCTTGAATATGACTCCAAATTTTGTGAAAGGCTGATGAAGTGACAGAAGGTCAGATGTGATGTGTTTGCAGTAGCCTGTGCTGCTGAAGACACCCACTGCAGTTTTTTGTGCTTGTTTCTGTGCGTACAAGGGAGCTCATTACCCAAACCAGAGCACCGAGCCCTTTTCAGTAAAAGCAAACTAGCAGTGCTGCTGATGCCCTCATGACCTGGCAGCTCATTACGGCATAGGTATGGCAGAGCTGAATGCATCCATCATGCTGAGATTGGATCCCACGTCCTCACTATGTCCCGTTGTGTCACCCAGAATTGTTTAGGTTCAGACCTGTTATTTTCACCGAACAAGCAGCAGCCTTTAATGAGAAGACGTCTCTTTCCTCCTCCAGCTCCCTGCTGCTTGGTCGCTTCCAAGTTATAGTCCAAGGAGAAATGAGGAGTTTTAAACCAACGAAAGGGCTCTCTAAACTAGGCAAAACCAGCTGCCACATCTAATTTCACAGAAGATGCCTTGGAGGTCCCACGTTCAAACACTGGTTACTGTGGTGTGGTCATTTTGGGTGGAGGAGACTATTGTGGGTACACTAGTGCGGGGGGTAATGGGGTCCCCGTCGCACCCCTATTGCTTAAGCAAGGCATGGAAAACCACAGCAGAGAAATTCCAATGTGACGATTGCCAAAGGCGTGTCAAAGCCGGGTACTGAGTGAACAACCTAATTATAGCTGGCTGAACAGACTAGTAAGCAGAGAATTGTTGTTTAAAAAGGGGCTGTGTTGGTGGTACCAAGTGAAAATGTGTATGCGGGGCAATCTGTGCTTGGGACTCATTTGCGTGCAAATGCAGTGGTTCAGGCATGGGGAGGATTCCCCACCAGTGACAGTGTTTTGCAAACACAACCAGAATTAATATACTGGGTAAATAAACTCCAGACACGCTTAGATTGAAAAGACTGCAAGAGATGAGAATCCTCCAGAGTTGAAAATGGAGGCAAAAGTCTGAGCTTGGTTTTACTTCTGCTAGCATGAATCAAGAAAAAAATCCATGGAAGCTGGTGGAGTGATGCTTATGCAACAGAGATGTAAATAAGAGGAGTCAGACCCCGCAGTCTGTCAGAGGAAAGTGTGACATTATCAACAGCTGTCCTTTATGTGCTTTCTATTGCTTATCTACCAACATTCATTGTAAAAAATAAAGCACCTGTGCATCTCACATGTTGAATTGAGATGCAAAGATTGGGAATGTAATTAATAGCCATTGGTGGTGCACTGGAAGAGGTGTCCATGTATGGGAACAGTGAGCTTTATAAATTTCCCCTAAGGAAGAGGTAGGGCAGGAGAAAATGTGTCCTCTTTGCTCAGGTCCCTTGAGGCTCTCCTGGAAGGCTCTCGGGTCCTGCTGTAACAAGGAGAAGGAAGGAGCAGCTGTGTTGCGTACAGCACCGAGGTGGGTGAGCCCAGGAGTAGGGCTGTGGCACGACGGTTACCAGCAATGGAGTAGCTCCACCGAGCTCCAAGGACAAACTGGGTCTGTTCAGCGGCGGGTTGCGCACACGGAGGCTGCTCGCACCTCCCGCACCGCGAGCTGCCTGCCGGCGGCTGGAGCCGTGCACGGGGCCGAGCGACGAGTCGTGCCCTGACTCATTCTGCGCTGCGGCCATGGAAGGTTGAGCAACACTTGGTGAGCGGAGGGATGCAACAACTTGTCAGAAGAGCTGGTGAGAAACGCTCTGCCAACATGTTGGAAAACTCTGTTTACAAAATGTAACAGTTTTTGAGAAAAAGAAATGGTTTCGCCAATTTTTTTTTTTTTTTTATGTTTGTAACAAAGCACCTCCTTACTCCCTGCACCTTCAGCACTCAGTAGTCAGTGTGAAAGCTGATGATGAGGCCTGAGTGTCCAAGTTCCTTGACAGGCACAAGAGGCTCCTTGGTCCTCAGTCTGCCAGGCAGGCTGCCCAGATCCCCCTTTTCTCCCCAGACCATCCCTGAGCTGCTCCAGGGCTCTCTGGACTGAGCTGAGTTCCCAGGCTGCTCAGGCAGGCAGCTGCCAGGAGCCCCTCCTTGTATGTTGTGTTTCATAATCAGCCAAAGATCCCTCAGCATCCACGTTTGGGTGTTGCTGAGAAATTAAACATTGCAGAAATCCAACTGTGCGAAAAAGCAGCAGGCTGTGGGTGTTCTGCCCCAAACCAGCACATGGGGCTTACCACCCTACATGTTTTGTGAAGCTGAAACGGCCCTTTCCCCACCAGCCCAATATGTGGCATACATCGCTGTCGGCAAGACTGACTGTTTTTGTCAGCATTTTGCTTTCTCTCCTGCGGCACCACTGAGGTGAGTGGGAATCGTAATCACTTTCTCCCCCTTCCTTCCAATTAGTGGTCCCTCTTTTGTGCATCCTAAAATTGGCCCCTTGTGACATATGCATGTCTACACGGCATTAACATTTCCAAATTGGCACAGAGCAATGCTGTAGCTCAGCAACGCAACCACCTGATGTGCTTGTTTTAGCTAAAATGAGGGTACATGTGTGTGTGCTGAGGGGTTCAGAGGGGAATGGCTGAGATGACTAATTGCTTGGGGATTTTAACCCAATTAAGACCAGTTAATGGACTTATGAGGTGGGTCGTTTGTAAATATCACCAAAAGTTGGAACTGTTTAATTGAAAAGAATTTTGAAGTTCCCGAGGTCTGACTCAACATGAGCTCCTGTGGTGCTGCTGAGCCCAGCCCAGTGCCCGTAGCTAGGAGGTGTCTAGGGGGAAACTGGATTTCATATAATCATCCCTTTCCTGTACCTGATGACTGAGCACATTTTGTTAGGGCTCTCCTCATCTTTTGGAGCAGACGTGAAGCTGAGGTCCTGACCGCGTGTGGTCATTAGAGATCCCATGGCGTTTCTAGCAGCGGTGCTCTGGCCAGATTCCAAATTGGGTAATTACATTACATTTCCCCAAATTCCCCCTGTAGTTTCCACTGGATACAATTTTCTGTTTCACATCCTGCCTGAATCCATACTCTAGCCCTGTAACTAATTAATTTAAGAGCTTTGAAAGTATAAAATGCTATGTAAGTGCTGCAAGTACTATTATTACTAGTGTCCCAGTGTGATGCTGAACAGCTGTCATGGACCAGCCCCAGAGTTGGCTGTGTCAGAGACGGGGGATCCTTTGGAAGAGCTTTGAGGCTCATTGCAAGGACACTCTATAAACCTGCAACAAAATAATATCCCTGGAAAAAGGAACAAGCAAGTAGATTGCATTTATTGAACTTTAAAAAGTTTAATGCCAGTATAATCTTCTTCTCTTAATCTCCTTGAATGAAACAGTTTAACTAATATATTCTTGTGATGTTGATTTACTCTCATTTATATTAGTTACCCACACAGAGATTAGCATCTCTTACGCTAAGAACTGTATAAACTGTAGTAAGGGTTGGAGTTTACAATCCAAATAAATCAGATGGGCAAGGAGATGAAAATAGAAGAACTAGTCATCCCAAACTAGAAGCTATGGTTGCATGGACCAACATTTTTAATTCCCCTCTCTAATCCAGGCTTCAGGGTAGCCAACTTGCAAAATACTCGCAGGCAGCTTTTCATGGTTGGGACTTCTCAAAGAACAGGAGTGGCATGTTGATTGAGTTAAATCTCCCCAGAGAGCTGCTTCTGGAGAGGCAGTGGACAGGGGCCGGTGAACAGAACCTTTTGAGTCCTCTGGCAGTACTGTTGGGAAGACCAACAGTTTTCCATCCAGCTGCACGCGGCTGCCCAAGCACCAGTCTCAGCCGGGGCGGCAGTGGCTGTGCCATAGAGACATGCCACTTCCTTGGCACTAGCTCGGGAGCTTGACGTGCTGCAAACATCCCCGAAATGGCCTGGATTTTCAGAGGTGCTGAAGTCTTATAAGTCAGCGTTTAAACTACGGTATCTGTTGAGATGACCAAATACAGCTTTGTTGGTCTCTGTTCAGGCACCCATGCCTGGAGCTGGTTTTTCCAGTGGCAGTAAATGCCTCTGCTCTGTAAGGGGGCTATGTCCTACACTGCTAGGGTGAGAAGGTCACAGCAGAGGGGCATTCAGTTTCCTCTGTCTTTCTCCAAACATACGTGGAGAGTAGGGCAGCAGAGGCTGCCCAGGTGATGGGGAGGGAAGGCAGAGCGGGGCTGGTCCTGCCGAAGATGAAGCTGCTGGCGTTTCGTTTGCATGAGGCTGCCTGCACCCCCACTTCAGGACCCCAGTTTTTTTTTTTATTTTTTTTTTTTTAACTCTGGCCAGAGGAGGCGGACTGCAGTTTAATTTTCCTTTGGAGCAAAAACCCAGACCCAAAGGCATCCATGCTTCCTCTCACATTTTTCCTCACTTTTCTTGTTCTATTTTCTGTGTGCCTAACGATGCCTCGCTGTTGTGAAGCACAGGTTAAGATTTTGAAGCCTGGTGTGAGTGAAGCACAAGGGCCATGCTAGCAGATAACAGAAATGGTGTGCTACAAGTCTCTACATTGTCGTGGAACAGCCGTGACCATTGTCCGCAGGCTGTGGTACAAATGGGTGTGATGGCACACGTGCCAGCGATGACATGTCACTGAGACATTCAGGTCACTGCTGCTTTCTATGAATCTTGTACTGAAATATTCACTCTCTTCACCTCTGTGTGATAACAAATTGCCACGGGGAGTTGATTAGCTTCAGACAAGCGCTGCCCCAGCGAGTCTAAACACAGGGACTTAAATCTGAGTCTAGTTCTCAGTATATAGCCCAGACCACCTTGAGTCAACGCTGTGTTTGGGTGTGTAGGAGGATGCTGAGGCACCATTTGCACGGCTGTCCGCAGGCACCGTCCTGCCCAGCGAGGAGCACGTGGGGGTATCGTGCGCCCAGCCGCTGCTGGCGTGGTCTGCAAACCGTCTCGAGGGCAGCTGCTGTAGAGCTCTGTCTGCATGCAGAGCAGCCAGGCAAGCCAGGGCTGCGATAGTTTAAAACACCAGTTGCCTGGTGTTTGTTAACAGCCCTTACAGCTAGGTCGAGGGAAAAGGAGCGTACAGCTGTATATCGTACAGTAGGCTGTTGTTTGTGGTCTGGCATTAGCCACAGAGTCATCTTTGGCATCACTTTAGGCTAAATGCTGGACTATAAAGTAGGACAGGGGGACTGGCACATCACTTTTCTGCATGATGAGGAAGAGGCAGCTGTAAGAGCAAGTGGGAAAAGCTCCGCAGCTGGAGCTGTGAGCTTATCTCTCAGAGCTGGTACTTTCAAAGGCCAACCTGCAAGGCTGAGACTCTTCATGCTCTTCTAACAAACTGACACTATACATGCTAGCAGAAAACCTGCAAACTTCTCTTCAGTCTAGTTACCTGTTCCTGCATTTATTTATCTTGCTCATTCAATGACTGAGTGGATTGTTCCATAGTCTCTGTAGTTATTATATTTCATGTTTTAATATAAAGGAACATGCTTACTTCAAGGGAAGCTATTATTTTAAAGGGATGAAACTCAAGCCTGAGGAAATTGCAGGGATGCAGTGTACCATCTGTTTAGCTGCTTTGGTTATGGTAGGCTTTATGAAACCCATTTTGCTCAGGAGGATGAACTGGATGTGAATGGTTGACAATGACATTTAGAAGAGACAATCTGGCAAAAAAGAAAGCATGAGTGTCTCCTGTGGACTGTTAAATACTGAATAAAATATCAATAGTGCTGTGTTATTACTAAAATAAGCTATTTTTAATGATTCCACTTATAACCCGCTAGCCCTCTGACATGACAGTTAGCAACAGCACTCAAAAAACATGAATAATAAAGACAGAAGTTTAAAAGTTGGCCTATATATTAACATATATTCTGACAGGGGTCTCAGGTGTCTCTAATGAAGAAAGATGTTTGCACAAAGAGCTAACAAGAAAACCATGGATTTCTCCCTCCCACCTGAAAGTTATTGATTTAATTTAGTGTAATGATGCAGAGAAAAAACAAGCAAGTTTGATTAAAATTTTCTGTGCTGTTTTTGAACAGAAGCAGGGAGCTGTAGTCATACTAGATGAGGAAAAGGAAATAATTTTCAGTTTAATAGCCACTGAAGAAAATGCTCAACAAGATTTAGTAGAGTTACATTTTTTTGATTTAGCAGTCCAGGATAATTTGCACCCAAGAACTTTAAAAGTCTGGATGAGATTAGTGTCTCTGGTAAACAGATGTTAATTTTTAATAAATCTTGGATTACCAATAAGGAGTAATAGACTCCAACAAATATGGGAATACAACGTTCTAGTTGAGATAGAGAGCTGAAAGGGGAGGAGGTCTTTTTGGCCCAAATCCAACTTCTAGCTGAGTAGGTTCGTATCTTAGCACGTTGCTCTAACAGTTGTCCACGTTGGAAGGTCTCGCATCTCCTTATCAGGATTTGCCAAAGGCAGAGGGTTAGACTGGGCATTTTCAAGGTCGCTGCCACTATTTCTACCATCTAGGTAAGACCCAGGGTGGCATCAAGGCCCCAGGGCTGGCTGGCTTCTCCCCTGCACGGTGTGGAGTGGAGACCTAGGCAACATCCCCAGCTTGGAGTGAGTCACAGGAGATACCTAGTACAGGACCGTGCCTTAAATATTGTCTTGCTGTGCAGGCATCTGCATTGGGGCTGTAAGCGGAGACCTCTCTCCAGTTAGGATCGGGATCCTGGCTTGCTGACCTAGATTGTGAGCATCTGACATTTTCTTTCAAAACAAAACGACAGAAAAAAAAAAAAGGAAATGGAGCAAGCTGTGATGATCAGACTGGGGTCACTCGCTATCATTGCTTGGTGGCGGGGCTTAAAAAAGTTAACTGGGGCCAGGAAGCATCTGGGGATGCATTAGTGTTCTGGAGCATCCTGAAGGAAGGGGGAGCAGGAGGCAGCGGTGGGCTTACCCCACACTGAGGGGCCTCAAACCCTTCTCTCCAAAAGAGTGGCCCAACCTCAAGGCCGCAGCTGCAGTGCCGTCTGCCTCTCCTGTTAGAGCTGCCTCGCTGGGCCAAGAAGACGGCAAGATCTTCGGCAAGCCAGAGCACCAGAGGCTGCGTTGCACAGTGGTTCGGGGTTGTTGGGTGTGAGCAGGGAAAGCTAGAGGTCTTGTTTCTGCTCTTGGAAAGGGCAGTGTTGGGTCCCAGTTCTGCTCTTAGGGCTTTTTGTGTCTTTTATATTTGAGGCTCAGTGGAGAAAACACAGAAATTGTGCTGGAAGCAAGGATCAGGACCCACGAGTGGGCTTGAGTGTGCTACAGAAATTGTAAAATATGTTGTTCGAGGCCCAGAACATATGTCGGTCCCTCTACTGACACGGCTGCTTCTTTCTCTGTAGTGGTACTCCTCCTCCGCTGCAAGGCAGTGGCAGAGTGCTGCACTGGCAAACGCCACTGTCCCCCTTCGGGCGAGGAGGATGCCGGGTTAGCAGGTCCCCAAGCCCTGAACCAGGAAAGCAAAGGTTAATTGGGCCAGGAAGCAGCTTGGGGACTTGTTAGTGCTTGGGAGTGTCCTTAAGGAAGAGGAAATCATCCGCTAGGGACAGATAAAGAGCCACCATGAAGCAGGAGGATTAGCACTCTGATAGAGATGCTCTCTCTTGCTTTGAAAAAATTATTCCTTGCCACTGGAAAAAATGCCCTTTTGGTCTCTTTCCTGTCCTCAGTCCTTCTGTCTTTGAGAGAGAAGGTGTTTCCATATGGTCCTGGCAGGGAACCCGGGAGTACTGTGAGAAAGGCATGATTTAGGAGAGCAGCTGAAGTGCTTGCCTGTGTGCTGGGCTGCCCCAAGCCCCTGTTTCCGTGGATGAAACTGAGGATGCGCGGGCAGCTGGAGCTCCAGTGGTGCGATGTGTCTTTTGCACCTCCTTGGTCCTCCCAGTGTGTCGTGTGTCCTTCTCTTTGAGTACTGTTTCAGTCCCCAGTGCTCAGGTAAGAGAACCATGTCTGGAGCTGAAATTACAGAAATGGACTAAATAAGCCCCAACCCCAGGCCAGGTTATCTCACCGGTGAGCTGCGGTTGTTACAGTTCCTTATGGAATTGTGGCTCCTTCCACCAGTCGTAGCCGGTGAACTGGTGATTTATGCACATACTAGTATTTTTCCAGGGCTTTGACCAAGACCTCGCCTCCATCCAGAAAAATTAAGGTGGATGATTTCCAAACCAGACATTCATGAGTATAATCCTTATTTATGTGAGAATTTCCACAAGCCTAAGCTCTTTACTGCCATTGCACTTGTAGCGCCGTTAATGGCTGTAGGTACATAACGGGTAGACCTTCAGAAGAACAGCATCATCTGTCAAGTTCAGTAATCCTTTTTCAAGCAGATGTTGAAGGATTTACCAGGACCTCATGATACGTACACCTGGAAACCTCTGAATTTGATTTAAAGGTGCTCACAGAGTAGTAATTAACTCAGAACCGCCAAGCAAAAATGCAGTTCAAGGAAATAATATTTCAGCTTTTCAGTGCTTAAATGGAAAAATGAATTAATCATTGGCAATTACTGAGTTAAAAGACTTAACTCATGACTTGAAATACTCCCACACAATCTTGTTTCCAAAGCTTTCATTAACTGAGCTAATAATTACTACTACAATTAGAGATGTGAGGCATTAAAAAGTCCAAGATAATAAAACATATGTAGTTATTTAAAAAATTTACCAGTCAGTTTTGCAGTGTGTAAGAAATTCACCTTGTCTCTTGTTTGGAAACGTTCCATTTCCACACAAATACTTGCCTTTTTGGACAGTAAAACTGTATCACATGCTGGCACAAAGCATCCTGGCACAGCCCCAAAGCAATGCTTTGCTCTGGCTCCTTGTGTCTACCTGGAGGAGCCTGTGGTCACCATCAGGGGTCTACATTTGCGGAAAGGTTATTTTTTCTGGAGGATATGGAATGAAGTTGGTATGTCTGATGGTTTCTGACTGGGTCTCGTATCAGCATAAATGGAATTTTTTATTCGTTTCTCTGGTTTTGTCCTGTTTAATACAAAGGCGATTCAGTGTCAGTAATTGAGGCAATGACATCAAATGCTAAACTAGGCCAATACTGAAATCTCAAACAATCATGTCTTTATGGCAAAACATCTCCCCCAAAGGGGTGGGTTTGCAGCCAAAAGGAAAGCTTGGGAAAAAGAAGAGGTGGGCGGGAAGGGAGGTCATGGAGATGCAAAGGGTGGCTGGCAGTGAACTGTTTGGGAGTTTGGCTGGTGGAGAAGAAGGGAAGAGAAGGGGGAAAAAATGGACCCCTTTTTGTTTAATTTTCAAAATGGTATTCTCATGTACAGAGTAGCCCAGCTTTGATGAGGAGAAAGGTTAACAAACACACAAATGGACTGTTTAGTCAGATCTTAAACAGATACTTTTTTCTTTTTGGCTTGTTAGCTTAATTATTTCTTGCCAAGAAAACATGGAAAAATGCTGCTTTGCATCAATACAAAATGATTTATTCCCCCCCCTCCTCCCCTGCTTTTGGGTTAGCCACTGAACAGGAAAAAACGTTATTTGCAGGGCTGTGGTGTGTCTTAGGCATTCCCCAGTGCCCGCTACCCAGGGGGACACATGCTCACCCAGCAGAGTTTGCACAGCTGCTTTCGGAGCGAATGAGGGACCCTGGTGCAAGGCCAATGGAAACTGGGATGCAGCCTTTAGGAGCGATGAGGACTTGCTGTGAGTTCCTGTAGTACCATCCATGTCTGTGGAGTGTTCCTGGGTGAATAGCTTGAGGCTCTTGCCATAGTGTTGTATAGTCCCTTTTAGGAAGAGAATTATAAAGCACTGATCTTGATTTTGTTGAGCAAAAAGCAAGATGGCAGAGGACCAGAAATAAGAGTTCTGGAGAACGTAATGACTGAAATGAGCTATTTGGAAGTTGTTCTGCAGCTATTTCTTTTTTCTCCTTTGAATTACATGTGTGTATGTGTATGCGAATTAGCATATGTATAATAAATATAAAGGGGAACTGGGAAATTCAAAAAGCTGTGGCAAAAGGCAAGAAGTTAGGAGGGGAGGCAAATGCATCCTGAGGTCCTTTGCAGTGGTGATGCAGATTTACACAAAATCTCACCCTTATGGCTTGTCTTACATTGTTGGCTTGTTGGTGATGGGCAGAAAGCCTGCTCACGTTAGAAATTCTCACTGATCTGGTCCTCCAGTTGCAAAAAGCCCCAGCTATTGATAATTCCTCAGTATAAAGCTTCAAGCCTTTTTGAAACAACAGGAGAGAGAAATGGGCTTAGACAAAAATCAGAACATGTCTAGGCATTGAAATGCTCTGGCCTTATGTTTGTTGGACACTGCAGCACATCTTTGTAGTATCAGTCACTAGGCAAAGAATTTGCAATAATTTATTTGATGCATTTTGTCCATTTTTACTCATCCTAATTATACTAAAGCAGTGTTTGATGTCTCTGTATTTTTTTTTTTATATATTCAAATCAGATCCAAAGCATTATGCCAGCATATTCCTGCCTGTTGGGGCTATGGATAAACTATTCGCTCTTACTATTTACCATTCAATAGTCGTTCTTCCTACTCCACGATTGAGCAATGATGTGATCTAATACTAGTTTTGGTACTTGGCTGGCTCTCTGAAAAACCTACAGAAAGGAAAAGAGATTTCCAGCTTCTACCAGCCTAACTCAGTAGGAGTTGTTCCATGAACTTGCTTTTCCAACCTCAACAATTCTGTGATCTATGGTATCTCTAGAAAACTTTTCAACCAACATTTTTATGAACATAGATCTCTTATAAATATTTGAGGAAAAGCAATAAAAAGGGCCACAAACTGAAGCAGATTCATGGGCTTTGCTCACATCACTGAACATTGGTATATGTTTTCTAAGCTGTGAAGTTGATGGCTTCTCATCTGATTCATCTGATTTCCATATAATAAGAAAAAGAATTGTTTTTCTCTAACTGTAGACAATTGGATGAGCCATAAGTCAGAATTAAAATATTACTATCTGTTACAAAGATCACAGATTCCTTTCAAAGTTTCATTATTTACAATCCTTTTCTTGGTGACATTTCAATTCTCAGGAAATGATGCTCTAAATTGTACCTAACATGCTCACCACCCACATGTAGCACATGCAATAAGCTTATGAGATAGGAAGGGTGAATGTTGCCATTTTAATTTTGTTTTTTAATGAGATTCTGGAGTGGCGGGTGAGTATTTTGCTAAAATATATGGCAGAGACTGCACGGCAAGAGAGTCTAACAGGGCTTTCAATGGCAGCTATCTGCAATGTTATTTTCCTGCCATCTGGGTAAAATCCATCCCATTCTCTCCAAAGCAACGTAAAGGTTCCTTGTATAGGAGAAGTGCACAGGGTTAGTAAAGCAAGAGTCTCATCTCAAATCAGCCCTGAGGTTGCTGCTGTGATTGGTGCAGGGGGAAGGAGAGGCCCCCAAATGGGACAGCCTCACAGCACCACAGATTGCCTCCTCGTGCCAAGCATCATGCGGAAGGCACTGGGCTTTCTCCGCTTGGGCTTAATTAGCTTAGTAATATGAATATAACCTATGGGAGCAGTAACAATGTGTAGAAGCACACATTATCAATGGATTTTGCATTCTTTGGCCATACAAAGCCCTTATAGCAGAGGTGGGCTGGATGCGCGGTGCGTACAGCCTCACCTCTCTCGGTCCCTTTCTCCCTCCGGAACCCCAGTGGTTCCCCGCTGGTTTATCACCAGCACAACAGGATTCAACTCCTTATGCACTTCAGCACAATTTCCTTAAAAATGAAACCACAGCCTTTTTTTTCAGAAGAAAACTTACAAAACATATGTTGAGGGGGAAAATAATTAAAAGCTGTAATTGGGTCAAAATCTGATCTCTGTTGATTTGATGTGACCCAGAAGTATCTTTGTGGGACTGAAGCCAAGGACTCCAGTTATTCTGCCTTTCCTTGGTAGTAAAGGAGCACAGAACCTGGCCTGTTATCTACTGGGAAATACACAGTTGGAGCTGATTTTGTCTTCTCTTTCTGGAGATTAATTGGCTGCTTTGCTCAGAGCAGGTCTGGAAATCAGAGGTCTATAGACTACATACCCGTAATCATAAAAGATTTATTTAAAGGTATTCCTTTCTCATTTTATTACAGCAGCAGAGTAGCCTAAAATCTATTTCCATAGGCTTACAAAACTAGCTTCTGAAACCAATATCTAATGCACTGTTCAGTGCTAAGTCCTTATGGGAGCTGGCAATATTGGAATTGTACTATTCCCATATAGCAGCTGCAGGCTTTCCAGCCGGCTGAGAGACTGCCTGGAAAGACCGTACGGATTTCACTTGTCTTCACGTTAGCAAAGTATTCCTATTTTATACACTAGCGTCCAGATTCTCAGCAAGACTCTGCTGTTTACAGCCACAAAATTTGTCAGCTCATATGTCTGAACGCTGTGATATTATAACAGCGGATGCACTAGAAATTCCCAAAGCAGCTCTGTAGTTACATCTCCCATGTCCAAAAGACAGCTGCAAAATGTGCTTGTTATCGCACAGTTGTGTTCAAAGAAGTAGTGCACCCCAAATATCACAGATGGTACTGCAAAAGCGTGGGGCTTGGTGTTTGTTGACATGAACAGCTTGGGAGCCGGGGCTCGCACAGGGGAGGGCCAGCCCTGGCTGGAGACCCAAGGGTCAGTGCTGTGTCAGGATAGCATCCAGGGACAACGTTAGGTATGAACTTCCCTGAGAAATTATTTGTATTACTGTGACTCTCACAAATGCTAGTGAAGATCAGAGCCCACTGGATGGAGAAGCATGCCAAGGCTTCCCAGCCTTGCAGGGAGGGCTGCTGGGAAGCAGTATGGGGATGCTGGATGCACAGAGGCAGAGGAGAGTCAGGACTGAACCCATAGTTCTGTTTTTTTTAAATCTTGGCCCTGAGACAATCCTTTCTCGCTTCTAAATTTTAGAGCACCCTGATCTAGATTTTCTTCAAGCCTGTCTCTGATCCACTCTCTATAAATAGCGTTTGCATTCAGCAGCTTAGACGAGAAAAAAAAAAGAAAAAAAGAAGGGATATACGCTTTGCTGCAGAGCTTGCAAAGCCTGCAAAGCTTGCCTTTTCAAAACATTCTTGTTAGTAGGAAAGGGAGGAAGTAATGGGCGTTTGACTAAGTTAACGTACTCAGTGAACCATTGGAGAGCTGCCAACTCACATTTTAAAATAAATGTCAACATTAATTTTTAAAGTTTAAACGCATATTTTGCATTTTTGCTCTCAGTTCTCTCCGGTGCTACAGCGCTTTCTGAGCCGCAGGAGCCGGCATGGCCGGACCTCCCTGGGGAGCTCCCTGTGGAGGCAGCCGGGGAACGGGTGCTTGGAGCACCGCCGTTCCCATGGCATTTGCTACGTGGGCGTAATTCCTTCCTCGCAGAGAAACCCTTACCTGCTGCTTAACTCACTTCAAAAAAGGGAAAAAAAAAAGATTTTACGTTTCCACAGTGCTGTTTATTTCCTTCAGGCGATACCAAACTGAACCCAAGCAGAGTACGTGTGTTACAGATTGCCACTACAATGGCATCTCCTATAAATAGGGTTACTGTAGTTATGTCAGAGCTTTGCTGAGCACAGATCTTATTTAATCAAGGTATCTTTTAGTGTCAAGACCCATCTGTTTAAAATTAGCACCGTGATCTCTCTAGGCCCTCTTTAAAACTGTGACGGTCCAGAATCTGTATCCCTTAAAGGCTTTTGCTGGGCAAACAGCATCCAAAGTGCTAAAGGGAAGGATATTTTTCTAAGGATGAAGCGCTCTTTGGAAAGCTTGTAGACAGGCAGTAAAAACAAATAAGTGAAGAGGGAGTTGTGCCATTCGCTGGGGACTGCAGGGAGGAATTTGGCAAGAGGGAGGGCTATGGAGGGTAGCACAGAAGCAAGGTGTAAGCAAGCTGTTCCTTGGCACCGAAGCGGGAGGAAAGGTATTTCCAGATGGCAGTCCGAGAGACCAGCTGCGGAGAGGAGAAGGAAGCAGCCCCCCATGTGGAGGATTCCCCTGGCCCCAGCTGAACCGCCAGCGCAGCTGCGGCCAGGCAGGAGCGGGGAAGGTGGCTGCCTCCGCGTGAGCCCGCTCGCGTGCAGGATGCCAGCTTGGCTCTGCGAGCTGCAGGATTTGCAAGGTTTTCCCCCAGGACGAGATCTCCCAGAGCAAGAGCATTAAGCAGGCTGATGTTCGCCTCTCCTCTCCTCTTGCCATATGACGCAGGCCAAGGTCCCCAAAAGTGACTCCCAGCTGCCAGGTCTTGTAACCTCAGTCGCTTTGGTCACCCCACCGAGGAGGACAGGAATCACGTGGGGTTGATTTTGTCTCCATGGCAACATAACGTATGAGCCTATCTGGGAGGTGATGTCAGTATAGATTTGTTAAATATTTTTTGGATTAAATGGGCCTGTAACACCACCTGGGAACATATCACTCAGTACGTGAGCTCTCCCCTCCGTGAAATGCAAAGACCACGGGCTTCTTCCCAAAATCCACAGCCGTATCAGTCCCCTTGGCCACCACAGTCGTCACCTTTTTCCCAAGGAGAAGAGCGCACCACGCTTGCATCCAGTTGAACCTGGCCTGCCTGGAGATGCTTTCCTGCCCCCTTTGCTCTCCCTCTGCGCCTGTCCTTTTCAAAATATCAGCAGAATTTAAAGGCAGAGCTTGCAGTAAA
This sequence comes from Aquila chrysaetos chrysaetos, assembly GCF_900496995.4. Taxonomy (NCBI): domain Eukaryota; kingdom Metazoa; phylum Chordata; class Aves; order Accipitriformes; family Accipitridae; genus Aquila; species Aquila chrysaetos. The sequence goes on along the minus strand of NC_044013.1, from coordinate 8,703,705 downwards.
AAAGAGCTGTGTCTTAGCAAAAAGAACACCTTTAATCACACTTTGCAATGGCAGCTTGCACAGTAAATAATAGTTGTCTTAAAATCATATTGCTTCTGTTCAGCAAACTCCTTTCTGTGAATAGAAACACTGCCCAAAAGGCAAGGCAATGACAGTCCCCCCAGCCGGGATCCCTCTCAAGCCACTGTGCCCTCTGCGGAGCCCTCTCCCCATCCATATGTGCTGCTCAGGACATGCAGCCGATGCCCACCCGCACCCCACGGTAATGTGAGCATAAGTGGTCTATGTCTGAGGTCATAGATTTAGCGGACCAGTGCCACTAAATCATTTTTTTATGGGTTTAGGCATTTTTAAGACCTTGTAGTTGAGAATTCCCTTCCCCGTAACAAAACCCTGTCCCCAGGCATATGGGTCAGAAACCTGAGAATTTGTGTCCAGCTTTGCATGTGGTCCAAAGTGCCCTGGAAGCCTTGGGTCCCCAAAGCTTTCCTGAAGAAACTGCCCTCAGACTGGCCGTAACTCCACAAAATGTTGCATTTCTGATGAAGCAGCGTATCCGGGTCGTGTTGTTTCAGTGTAAAAACTCAGCCTGGTTGGGGCAATGGTCCATAGCCCCCTCACACTTCCACCTTGCCCACCTCGGGCACCAGGCAGGGTGTGAGCTGAGCAGAACCACCTCAGCTTTTCCCATTGCCTGTTCCCTGCCTTGACTTAGCTGGGACAACATCTTCTCCCTCTGCATTTGTCTGCTTGCAGCTCTGCCTGTGACGGCTGCTGCACTCTCCAGGAGGAGACAACGTTAAACTGAGGGTGAATTACACACATTCATGGCATACTTTTGTGGCTGATGGCACAAGTGACCTGCCCAGGGGAAAACAGGGCCACAATGAACCCATCTGACTCAGCAGGAGGAAGCTCTGAGTCACCTTGCTGAACTGCAAAGGCTGAATAAACTCCTTGGCCTCAATGGAGTTTACCCTAATGACTCAAGGCTGCACATGTTTTCCATTTCTCTTTTTGAACTTGCTCTTTAATATTAACCAAGGTCATTATTAATTCCTTTTTCAACCTAAAATGAAGATTATCATGACTGTCTGTCAAGTGCACACCAGCGCTCCTTAAAAGCAAGTATTTTATATAGCACCTTCAGATTAATATATATGCAAATAAGATATTACAGATTAATTAGTATGCATATTAAGCCATGTGTTATTTGTGCATACATATATCTTTTCAAGCCTACTGCCTGGACGGGCCAGCAGGTAGCTTGTGTGCTTGTTTATGAACCCATATGTATTACTCCATGGTAGCAGTGAAGCTCTCTCTGGTGTGCATGTTATGTCATCTGCCTCTGCCCAAAGATACAATGCTGAGAGTTTAAAGGATCTTCCATAATTTTCAAAATAATTTTTCATGCCTGTAAATGTTTGTAGCTGAGCTGCTGATCTCCAGCTAAAATCACGTAGTTAGACTTCAAAAATATCACCTTTTCCAACTGAAATCACTAGTGGGACACCATTTACCAAGTTCAAGTCACCAAAATCTCTGGGAGATGACAGATTTTACCCAGGTCATTATAATAACAGCAGCGGAAGCTGCGGGTAGGTCATTTGTAAGTGCAGGAAAAAACCCCCAGCATTAGCAAACCTAAAACGACTTGGGAGCAGCTGTTCCTGAATCAGCAGGTTGATGAATAACAGCAGGGTTGACATGAGCAGCTGTGCTGGAGGTCCTGCACAAAAGCCACTTTCCTTGTGGTTTCCCTGGGACAAGCAGGGGCCAGACCCAGCTGGTGGCTCCTGAGAAAGCTGCCCTGTGCGGTAGGAGGTGCAAGGAGTAGAGCTGAGACCTCCGGGGATGACTGCTCTGACAGGTACATTTCCATCCCATTTGTCTTTCCCAAACTCCAGATCATGTTCTCCACTCCACACAGATTTGCACCCTACTTATCCCAGAGAAACATGGAGTTTGGCCGCAGATGTTAAAAACCAGGAGCTCAAGCGGTGCATCCATAGGGTCTTCTCATGGCCCGCAGAGCTCTCGTGGTGCTGCCTGCATCATTTTCTTCCTCCCTTCCAGAACAGCATGGCTGATCTCTCAGAGCATCTGGAGCAGCAGTCAGCTTTTCCAAAGCCTGTTTTCCCTGCCTTGCATCACTCAGCACACAAGCACTGTGGGGCCGGTTTGGTGGAAGGCTTTAGTACAGCCAAGTGTAATGACGAGCCGTGGGGTGGACCAGCCTTCTGTTTAATTTAAGAACCTTTTCCCTGTGTTTTGAGCCCAACAGTGAAATCCCTGCATCCAGCTGCATTTCACTGCCTCATTACTTCATAGATCATCTCAATAATCTGATTCCAGAGCTCCCACACTCTATTCCCACTTCTCCAACCATCAGCCAAGTGAGCTGGGTTAAATTTCTTGCAGCACAGAGGGGACTAGAATAGACTACGCAAGAGCCTAATTAGCAATCTTTTCCTTTTACAACATATTGAAGTTTTCTAGGCATTGAGCCATATTCTTTCATAGCCTTTCTCCTTCCCTCCTTCTCTCTTTTTTTGGTAGCTTCTAATTTTTTATTAAAGGATAACAGCATTATTGACAGTACAAGATACTTTCATGCATACCGCTAAGCATTAAAAAGGAAAGTGACAGATATACAAGATAAGAGAAAAGTAGAGCTAAAGCAGCTAGGCACATTGCAGGAGCTATACATACGGTCATAATAAAAGCTATACCAGTAATTTGCTTTTAGTCAGTTCCTGTCTTGGGGCTTTCCTCCAAAGACATTCACTATTACCTGCCTAGGACAATCAATAAAACTGTCCAAACTGGGCTGTATTTCTGGAGTGGGCCTCTTTGGCCTGAGTTTCTTACCGCTGGGGTTGTTCGCCAGACAAGTGGAAGTGTCTCTTTGTGTGTCCCCCAGGCCAACAGCAATTAAAACTTGCTTGGGCATATGGTATGTGTTCAACTGAAGCGCAGTCCCTGCAAGTTCCCTGAAAACCGGAGGAAAACTCTGTGTATTGGATTGTGAGCCTTTTAAAGACCTATGATTTGGGCTTGAGGGTTAGTCACCGACCATCTAGAGCGTGGATGGTTCATGTGAACAGTGGGTAGCTACTGAAACGTTGAGTGGAGTGAGGAGACGCGGTCGTTCAACAGTTGGTTCATTGCTATGGGAGATTTTCCATTTCCCTGGGTGTGCTGAAGGAGGAGTGATTGTGGGAGTTCCAGGCCTGTGTCCTTCATCTACTTCATGTGAGGCTTTAATTCTTCTCCTGCAGCCTTAATGAGTGCCATGGTCAGTCAAGTTAGGTGTTTTTCCTCTGTCCCAATCAATGTTTAGCGGCTCCCACCGAAATGACCGAGGCGGGCTCACCTTGAAGAGTCAGTGGTGTGTTGGGCCATTTCCAGCTCACCTCAATAAAACTGGACCTGCCTCTTAAGGATTTGATTAAGTTCCCACTGAATTCAATAGAAAAGCTGCTATTAAAACCTACTGGAGCAGGCCGCATGGTAACAAAAGTTGGATTTTAATTTATTATAATAATATCAAAGCTAATGCTGGCTTTGCAATGAACCCTTGGAATGGTGGAATAAGAAAGAGGTGAAAAAGAACAGCAAAAAAATGCTATTAATTCAGAGACAGATATATTTATTTCAAGTAGATTATTCTTAGAAACACTCGTAGCATTATTTACAAGAATCTTTAAAAAATTGCAGTGCTACAAAACTGAGATTCATCACTGAGGTAAAACATTTCATTATTATTTCTCAAATCAATTCCCCCAGCAGAATATGAATTACAGGATTTCAGCCAGCCTTTTCAAGAAACCTCTTTTAAAAATTTACATAGCTTATAACAGATTGCCAGAAATATTGCAAGCAGCCATTAATTTACTCCTAACCAATTAAAGCCTATGCTAACACATGCACTGATATGCACACACTTGTTCTTAATTTTTCTTCTGCAGTTAAGCATGAACAAAAAGACATGCCTTAGAACTAAAAAGAATTTGAAGGCATTTTCATGCTTTCTTTTTTTCAGACTCAAGGGCAAATATGCCTTTGATAAATATCATTCTGGTTTTTTCTTCCAAAGAAGAAACCTCTTTACAAATCACTACTTTTTTTTCTGCTGTTGATTGGCAGGTAGACTTGCAAACAGCAGCATAACATCAGAAACAATGTCTCCTTTAGCTTTTAAATTTAAATTGTTAGGGGTTTTAATTTAATTAATTTATTAAAGATACTAGGTTGAAGAAAGATGTGGAACAATGGGATTTGGGCTTTTTCATATTACTGAATTGACAAGGCAATTTATAAAAATGGTGATCACCAGTGTTCACATGGGAGCCCTGAGTGTGAACCCCTTTATTTGCTCTTTTTGTCTGTGGAGGTGGGGCTACTTTAGTTAAATGGCATCACTTAGTAGTAGTCTACGTACCCAATAGGTTAGTGTGTTAGACTCTTATCAACTATGAGCAGACACAGCCTGGGAATTTTTACAGACCTGCGAGAAAGAAGAGATTGCAAGGAGAAACACTTGTTGTCTCAGCTGCATGTCCCACTGTGTGTCTGGGGTGCCTGTGGTTTGTTATCTGAGCATCTCAAGGTGCATCCTGCTACCTGTGGGTGCTTCAAGCTGAGAGGAGTTAAGGGGTAGGGAAAACAGCAAAAGGAAGCTTGATAAAAATAGGAGAATGGGAAAACAAGTTATTTGGCCATCAGTAAATATGCTCTCCTGGTGCCTCAAAGTAATGGTGGTGGCTCTTATATCAAACCCGCACTTGGTGGAGTGGAGGTACAAGAGGACTCCTAGCTGAACCCAGGCTTTCCGCCTTGCCTTTACAAATGAAAATCTGGTTTGTAGCCACCTACAACAAGAAAGTTTGTGTAACCGATGGGGCGGCCTGGCTTATTCACAGGGAATCTCAGGGCTGAGTCAACCCAAATACGGCAGGTCCACCTGCAGCCAGCCTGCAGGAGCCTTGGCTTGCCCTGCAGTTTGTACAAGGAGTACGTCTCTGAGTCGGTACGGCTCACGCCAGAGCTGTAGGAGTGCGTGAAGGCTGGCGTGGCCATTGAGGATTCATGCTTCGTACTCATTCTCCTCGCCAAGTAAAAGCCGGTATGAAAATTGCTCTGCAAAGCTGTGGTCACCCTTGAGAGTTATCCATCTGAGCTGCTGGCTGTGTTCCACAGGGCGAGAACCGGAGCTAAGCATTTTCCAAATTATAATAAAACCCAAGTAAGACAGATGAGGTTTAAAACATTGTGATCCATGCTGTGAACTTTCCACTGTGTTTCAGTTCAAGCTGTAATATTATGATCAGTGTAAAAAGGCTTGAAATGCTAGATTTATAATGGAAATACTGCCTTGTGCACACTAATATACGTGGAGGTGTCAACACACTCATATACTCATAGCATTAAAAGGCATCTCAAGCACTTCTCTGGGAAGGCACCATGATGATATTTCCTTCTGCTGTGGCAAGGCTTGCCACCCTTCCACATGTATTAGTACTACAAATTTCAATAGGAAAAAGAAAATCAATTCCACTTGAATATCATTTTTGATGGTTGCTCTAACTCTTCTGATGGGCCCAAACAAAAGGCTCCAGTTTAATGTGTGTGTATTTTGAGCTGTGCCCCTTGCTGACCCTCCAGTTTAATTTCCGTCCTTCAGATGAGATGAATGGAGCGTGAAGCAGGTCATATCTCAAAACACTGACACACGGGTTACAGACAGAACTCACAGGCAGGAGAGGCAGCCAGTTTGTAGATTAAATCAAAGCAGTTCTGAATAGATGGGAGGTCAGCAAGGGCCAGCTTTGACATTTGATAGGACCTTGTGATCAATCAACTCTTTCTTGGGTCTTCCAGGTTTCTTGATGACAATGCTTCTTTAAATAAATAAATAAATAAATAAATAAATAAATCCAGTTGGGACATGTTGAAAACTGCCAAAGCAGCTCTGGATTGTGTAAAACAATAGGGATTAATTATTATCAAAGATGATAATAGCAGGAGCTGTTTAAAGAAGCCAGCATGGAAGTTAGTGCTCTTTAATTGCAAGCATTTTATCTGCATGCAGCGGTAATCATTTTTTGCATGGTGTGTATTATATCACTACGATTTTGGTAATAATCCAAAAGCTTGATAGAAAATCCTGATTGTTTATGGCACTCAGGAGTAATCAGGAGTCATCCCTGATTAAAAACCTACTGTTAGGGTGAAAGGAAGTCTGAGGTGATATCCTGGCTTCTGATGAAATTTGCCCCCCTGCTAAGTCATCCCTGCCAGCATGATTTATCTGGAGGGAGTGTAGGAACATCCCTGAGAAGCAAATGTTTGGCTTTGAACATGGACCAGATCTCATGAAATGAAGCAATTTTGCCCAAAATTCTCTGTTGGAGGAAGCCCCCCACTGTCTGTGTGGTCTTTGTCACATAAACACGCTCCAGCAGAAAAAGCTTGTTAGGGCAGTATTTGCAGCATCATTCCACACCAGACGTGATTTTGCCCCTCTGATGTATGTGAGAATTTTCCCACAGGTGGAGCCCATTGGAAAATCCTCCATTTCTGTGTCTATTTCCAGAGACAGCGTTAAGCTTTCCTGGAATAGTATGCAGCCGAGGAGGGTTTGTCATGACCAAATGGAGCTCTCCTTGTGCTCTCACAAGGTTACAAGCTGATTGTTTTTCCATCCTTAGGAAAATAAATGACATGGTTTCTTGCTCCACTTCCTTGCTTCATACAAGAATTTGAAATATGGCATCTATTTGGGGGGTTGGCTGTGGAATCTCATTAGAGATCATTGTGAAAATACTGTTTTTCAGGAAAATATTAAATTTAAGAAAAACTGCCAGAAGTTTCTTTTTGGAGCATAAAAGAAAAATAGATGCAAAAGCCTCGTTTGATGGCAAGGGATGTGCGGTAATGAAATGGAGAAGAGCTGATGAGGAAAGCAGGATCTGGAAGTTGGTTTAGGGAACGGTGAATTTCCCCAATAAGCCACAAACTTCCCTGTGTGGTCTTAGCCCCTAGCTCATGGTTCAGAGGCTAAGGCTAACATTTCCTTACCTTGGGGGATAAACTCCTTTCATCTACAACAATATAAAGACAGTAGGCACTGCAGTGATGGAGAACCATATAAGTAACTTGACAGGCAGAGTAATGGGCTTGTGTTTCAATGCTCTGCTAAATAAGACTCCCTGGGCATCCCCGGACACACACTTTCAGGAGAAATGAAAATGTCAGAACATCTCGTTGCTGCTGCAGGAATTCAGCTGAGCTGCAATCTCAGAGACATTGGCTGGGCGGTCAGTGCCATGCAAGGGCTGGGTTGGGAAGGGCCCCTGAGGCAGGTAGTGGCCATCAAAAGTTGCTAACTTTCACAAAACCCCATTGATAGTGAGAAGGTAGGAGAGGGGACTCTGCTAATGATAGTTGGAGAGATAGAGCTAGAAACTCCTGACTTCTTCTCTCACCTTGCCATTCAGTCTCTCTTTCACTTGGGCTGTGGTCTCTGGGCAGCTCTAGTTCTCTGTACTTTTGAAACTCAGGTTAGGAGCCTCTTGGAAATAAGATCCATCCTCATGCCTGCCAGTGTGCCCATTCTATGCCAGTCAACACTCGCTCACCTCTAAAATGTCTTGAGTTCAGCACTAGGATGTTGCATATAGGATGATAAATTATTAGGGTTACGTGAAACCACTGCTTACAGTTAGTGAAGAATTAGTTAAAATGATGCTTTAAATTAATAACTTACAAATATTTCAGTCCTCTCTTATTTATACCTATTTTTTTTATTGGAGTCCCTCAACCTACCTCACCCCGTCATGTGCTGTTGGAGTCTTCTCCAGTGCTTACCCATCTTTTTCTCCATGATAGCACATATCCTTCCTGTTTTCATCAGTTGTTTCAGCATAAAGATTTGTATATGGCCATTTTCTCTTCAGGACACCCCAAATCAACACTACATGTATGCTTGGGAGGAAGAGGAAGATACTAAGGTCGTTGAAGACACCCAAATATTAAATATATATTCCCTGCAAAGAATACAGATTTGGTTTTTATGAAGAACTCAAAGCAAATGCTGTTCATTTAGTAAGAGATGCATACAGGGAATACTTCTTGTGATCAGCGATTTGGAGAACATTTGTGAAAGTCTTAAAAACCTTGTGAGCAGCAAGAGGCTATTTTAAGCTAGAAGGACTATGCTGGGGGAGGGACACAGCAGCACCCCTGGCTGGGGAGAAGAGCCCTAGAGCAGCCAGCCCTGCTCTGAAGCTCAACTACCGCTTCAGCTGAGGCTCTGAAACAGCTCAGAAAGAATCTGGTTAAATATAAAGTGTAACTGCATGTTATTACTTCATTTCACTTTATAGGAATTCTGCTCTCAGTTTTATAATGGAGAACTTAACCCTTTGCTCCACTGAAATAACAGGCTGTCTTCCTTTCCAAGCTGGTGATGGTGTGCAGAGGTAAATTTGACATCTCGTATGGCTTTACTCCCCAGAGGGTATGCAAGAAAAGCAATGAGCAGCACTGCGGGCGGATCCTCAGGGAACATCAGTTCAAGGGCAGATCTAGGGGGATGCAGGGAACTGGGGATTGTTTGCTGCAAAGCTAAAAGATTTAGCTTTGGGCTGGTAGAGGTCAAGTGCCAAGACCTGGAGGATAGCTTTCGCTAAGAGGTAGTGTTACTGTCTCCCTGGAGAAGTGGGTATGTGCAAAGACATGCCCCAGCAATGGGTAGTCCTCTTGTGGCACAGATAGCATGTTCCTGGACAGCCTGCAGAAATACTTTGACTTTTTGCAGGTCTTTGTCTTTATACTTGAAAGCCTGGGGTGTTTAACACGTTGCCTCCCAACAACTTCTTTTGCTGTCCTCAGGCTTCGGGAGATGAGCTCCAGCATGAAAAGCAAGCAGTGCAAGCAGCCTGTAGGCTCCTCAAATGCCCTCTTCTTCTATAAAATCCGCAGTCCACCTCATCTTCAGAGACTACTACTAAAACTGTTTCCATTTTTAGGGATCTGTGAAAAGCAAGTTATTCTGAAACCATAACATATTTTGTTCCTATTCCAAGTGCTGGCTTTGATAGCAAAAGGGCAGCAACCAGAAAATGGTTTGAATTCCTTCCAGTGGAGGGAGGAGCAGATGCAGACCTGATGTAATGAAATACTACATGTGATGCATGCATACGCCTGCACTGAGTGCTAGCAATGAGGAAGAAGGCTCTTTAAGACCCTTAGGACACCCTTTTCCCACAGCCCTCCTCAACCCCCAGTAAGTCTGTGCCTGGTGCAAGATCCATCGCTTGCCTGCCTCATTGTAAGGAGCTGTAAAATACGCAACCCACTCTTTAGATATAGTCTAACGTTGACAGATGCAGAGAGACATGAGGCAGGAGCAAAAAAAAAACCTGTTTGGTAGAGTTGATCTTTATTGCTACGGTTTAGCAAAATATGTCTGAGGGAAGCAAGAATGGCCCTTTTGAATAATTTCTTGCATTTATTATACAGCCTGTGGGAGAGAGGAATGCTTGAGGCAAGCTTGCTGCACAATTTCTTGTAACAGTGCCTGCTCTGTCTGTATGTGCTGAAGAGCTCGCTCGTGTAGGAGAGCCCAATGTGATTAGAGCCATTTCTTTCCTCCCTGAGATTTGTCCTTCTGAAAGCGTCTTTTGACTTGAGCACCTGGTCTGAGATAAACCAATTTGTCACCACAATGTTTGATCATCCACTATGAGGAAGGACAATTTCGGCACAAGGTCCTTATTCAGATAGCAGAATCAGTATTTATGAATTTGATTTAACCCTCGAGGAACTGAATTTTGGTTTTCCTTTGCGCTAAGCAAACACTTGAAATACATATATTGTGGAGCCATGGATTTCCAGCCACATGCTAGAATCTCATTTTTTGGAGACTGCACAATCATGAAAATTAAAAGGTAATTAAAATGCTTTAGGAGGAATTAAAAAATAGGATCGGTACATTATTAGTCACACCATAATTTATTTGGGAAGTCTCTGCCCTATTTTTATATTTTAAATAATCTTGCTCTCTCCTAATTCAGATACTTTCCAGGCTCTACAGAACACTATTTCCCCACTTTTATTCACAGTCTGAAAAGCAAAAGCCATTGCAAGCTGCCATGTTTTTCACGCTTCATTATTGTACATTTTCTAGTACGTAATGAACTATCCCCATGAAAATTTGCTGTGAATTGTCTTGTAATTGCCTAGATATGAAGGAAAATGTGGTTAGAGTAAAATAACATTAACGTTAAAAATAGGAAAATTGCAGTTAATCCATGTGAAGAGAAATACTCCATCTCATCACAGAAAGAAGCAAGGGTGCAGGAAGAGCTGGTGGAAACAGGGAGCTCGGCGTACCTTTGGGATCTGGCCCTGGCGGAGGAAGGACATAGCAAAGGCATTATCATAGGGGCAGGTCTCCTGCCCCAGTGGCCATGGGGAGCCTGCTACAGATGCCACCTTCAGCCGTCAGGCCTCTGCATTAGAAAGATATTAATTAGTTGAAGTAAAATCTGAGAAGCTCGCAGTCATTATGGGGAGTTAACTTGTGAAAAATGGTATAGCAGGGCAAAAAAAAAGAGTAGGGGAGGAATTAATGAGAGGGAATCTTAGAAGTGCAGCTAGAAAAAATAAGGGTCATTTTAAGACAGATGCAGAAAATCCAAATGGTGAAGAATAATGTGCAGTCCACAGGGAGGTGATCCTCATGCTGCAGGCTTTTGCAAATCGGGCTGGAGAAAACTCCAGAGGCTGTCACAAAGGAGCAAATCATTTGCCTAACAGTGAGCAGGACCGAGTGATCTAATAAAGCTTTTCCATTCCTCGTGTCTGGGACTGGGAAATTAATGCTGGATGCGGTGCCAAACTATGTATTTTAAATGTGTCTCTGTCAGCATTGGGTAGAAGTTAATTTTGTGTGTTGATCATAGCATAATCAGTACCACACTGTACCAAACGAAAGGCAGGCAGTTAACCTGGGAGCAGGGAATGTTTATTTCATGCTTGCCTTGGGGTAAGAACTAATGGCAAGTGTTGTAGAAACAGCATGCTAGATACCATCTTGTCTTTTATTTAAGTGTACTGATTTATCTCCTAGGGGAGGTGGTGGAGTCCCTATCAGCTCTTGAGTCATTTAAAACTCGACTGAACAAAGCACTCATGAATAGACTCTTGGGAGCAATCATGAACTGCTTGGGGATGGACAAGATTAAATACAAGGTTTTTATCCAACTATCGTTCTGTGGATATAGAGTATTAATCGCTCGGGTGAGAGCAGGGCACTGAATTGAGGAGGTGCTGGTGTCCCCTGGCTAGGATCTCGCCCGATCGCCACGCACAGCAGTGAGGAAAGTGCCACCATGCTCCCTGTTGCAGAGCGTTTAAAATCAAAATCTTAAAAAACATTCTTGAGGTACGTAAAGTAAACACGCTTGGGCTATGGAGCTATGTGCTCACTTGTTGTGACCTGACAGCCACGTTCCTGGGCGCTTCTTCCACCCTTGCTCAGTCACAGCACAAAGCAGCGTTGGGAGAAGAGCTGCAGCGACAGTGCATGCTTGTCACGTGTCTCCAGGGTGTGATGCTTTCCAGCCATAAATACACATGGCTGTCAGTGTGACAAGATAATTATTTTATTGGTGGGATTTCAAGAAAAATATGGGCCAGAACTTCCTTGTTCCTACTCATCAGAGAAACTTCATTGAATTTAAAATCACCATTCTTCCAAGTGAAACAGGTTTGGCCCTAAATCATAATTCATCAGTTGTTGGCACCCTGCAATTTAAATCTTTTCCGCAACAAGGAAATAAATCTTTTAAAAAGTATATTAAAATCAGTATTGATTATTCGAAGCAGGAGCGCTGCATTCAGAGCTGTAAATCTTTTTTTTTAGGATCCCAAGATAAAATACTGCAGCAAAACTGCTGTATAAAAAAAATCACTATGGTTTAATCATGGTAAATTACTAGTATTTTTGTATGTGGAATTTATAGGGCACCATTTCTTTTAGATTGAAAGGGAACATTCCTGATTTAGCTCTGATTACTCATCTACAGATGGGGTTAATGTCATGCGTCTCTTTGGGGATGTATCTTCTTAAGTAATGATGTCCTTATTGTGTGCTCTATGGATCCGTTGTCAAGACGCCTTTAAATATATCCTTGATGGCACATGGAGGTACCAGCAAATTATGTGTTGAATTAACAGGTAATTCAATCCACCTTGGTGTTAATCTTATTGCAAAATAACAAGCTACATGAAAGCCATTTAAGTGCAATTTTAAAAAACGCTCTGTGAGATATAATCTCTTTAATCAGAAACAGATTTTGTTCAATTACCTTTAGTCTCCTCTGCTAAAACAGTGAGGCCAGATCCACTGTACCTCCCGGGAGCCGACGTCGCAGCACGTC